>NC_056745.1:53994135-54364135 GCF_019279795.1 Protopterus annectens
GGGGGGTGGGTGGTCTCTTTTGTGGCCCAAGGTTGTTTGCCCCTCTCAAGAACTGTTTTATAAGAGGGTGAGAGAAGACAGGCAGCTCAGTGTTGTAATGAGATGAAATGGCAGATGCATGGATCTTAATGGTGGAGAAGGATAGGCCTCTGTGGAGTAGATCTGCTAAGTAATCCAGGATTAGAGGCAGGGAGGGCAGAGTTGTGTCCTCTCCTTTAGACTGAATCCAGGAGCAGTACACCTTTTCCTCTTATTCATATAGGATGTCCTTGTACTGGGTCTTCTGGCCTCAAGGATGACATCCAGCACTGCTTACTTAGGCTGGTTACTGTGAGTGATTTCAAATAAGCCATGCTGCAAGATTTAGGGTTTGCAGTTGCAGATGCAAGACCTGTCCCCCCTCCCCCCGCTGAGAGAGCAGGGTTGAGTTCCGGAGTACGTGCCAGAGTGGCACTGGTGACAGGCTGCACAGGAGTGGGTACCAGTGCTGGCGTGGCCAGTAAGGGACAATCAGAATTGTCCTTGGTCTGACCTGTTATCTCAAGCAATACTCTTGGGAGAAGGGGCACAGGGGGTAAAGGCATAGATTGAGAGGTTTACCCACTGGAAGGTTAGGGCATCCACTTTCCAAGCCCTGCCGTGAGGTGTCCTGGTGCAGAATTTGCTGAGCTGGTGATTGCAAGGGGAGGCAAAGAGATCCACCTCTGGGGTCCCCCATTTCTGCATCACAAGGCTGAAGGTGCTGGGATCTAATTGCCACTCGTTGGGTCTAGGAGATTTCTGCTCAAGTCATCTGCCAGTGAGTTTTGTTTGCCTGGCATGAATTGAGCTTTCAGATCGACCTGCATGTCTAAGGCCAAGTTCCACAGAGCCACGGCTAGCCTGCAGGGTGGGTGGGTTCCCCCCCTGCTTGTTGATGCATCACATCACTGTGGTGTTGTCTGTTTTTATTAGCAGGTGTCCTGGGGAGAGTAGGGATCTGAAAGCGGTCAGAGCATGCTGCACAGCCAGCATCTCTTTTTGATTAATGTGCAGATGAATGTGACTTGGGCTTCAGTGGCCCTGAATGCACTTCCCGTCCATGTGCGTCACCCAGGAATAGTCGGATGCATCTGTGGTTAGGGTCTGGAAGGCATAGGGTTGAGTAAAGGGGGAGTCCCTTGCTGAGGTTGCATGCTGTTACCCACCAAAGAAACTCTGTCCTTAGACAGGGTATGATAGGAATGATGGCTTCCAGGTCTTGAGAATGTTGGCACCAAAGACTTTTTAAGTACCACTGAAGTTTCCTCATATGAAGTCTGGCATATGGAATTAGTAGGATGCATGAGGCCATGAATCCTGGGGCCTGCAGGATTTTTATAGGTTCATAGGTTCATACTAGGCTATCTGCCCAAGGGCATTTATAAGCCTAGCCCATAGTATGTGGCTTTTGCCACCCCTTTAGTTTGAATAAAACTATGCCTATTATTTTGCTGTGCCTCTGTCAAGCAGTGACACTGAAGTAATCCCTGGGGTATATCTGCGATCTCCCATCCATTGGTCAAGATTCCTCTTGAACAAGGCCAGCGAGGTGCTCTGCCTCACATGTACCGGGATTTTGTTCCACAGCATAGGGAGTCTCTGGGTGATGAATCTGTCCCTCCAGCACGTTCTATTAATAACCGTGTCAAGGTTTAAGTCTCCCGCACTTGTGGTTCTGAGGGATCTAGATTTTTTGAGGTGAAGCATATTCATCAAATCTGGGTTTGACATGGCCTTATATGTCAGGCACAGGTCACCTCTGAGCAAGCGGTATGAGACTGAATAGAGCTGGAGTTCTTTCAGTCGGGCAGCATAAGACATATTTTTGAGACCCTTTATCCTTTTGGTGAGGAACTTTTGGGGACTTTCCAGCTGCTGCAGGTGTCGGGTCAGATACATTCCGAATGGGGCATTGTACTCAATCATAGGTCTAATGAGTGATGAGTACAGGGGGACGATGACCTCCCTTGATCTAGATGTGAATCCCTTCATGATCAGGTGGGCAATGTAGACGGTTTTCCTGACTACTTTAGCAACATGAGTGTCAAACGAAAGGCTACTGTCAACCTGGGTCCCCAGATCCCAGATGACTTCTGTGCTCAGTGGATTGCCACCTATATGGTAGCTAGGGGTAACCTTGTTTTTCCCCGAAGGGTATGACTATGCATTTCTTGGCGTTTAACTTTAGGCCATGGCTCTGGCACCAGTTATCCGTTTCTGTGAGGCCCTTCTGAAGGATATCTGTGTCAGATGCGTTTTCGACTATGGCGCCCAGTTTGCAGTCATCTGCAAACTTGGTCAGCCATAACCCTCCTGTGTTAGCTTGTACTTCAGAAAAGTAGATGCCGAACAAGAGTGGACCCAGGACTGAGCCCTGAGGGACACAACTTGTGACAGGCTTTGAGTCTGACATGGCTCCAGCAACTCTGACCCTGTGGGTTCTGTCACTTAGCCAGTTTGCAACCCATCTTGTGATGTATGGGTTTACATTCAAGCTGATGAGTTTTTCGATGATACCCGAGTGCGGTATTGTGTCGAAGGCCTTTGCCAGGTCGAGGTAGGCTGTATGGACTGCCTTTCCCTCATCAATGGTCTTGGTGACTGTTTCAAAAAAGTCTACCAAGTTTAAAAGGCATGATCTGCCTTTGACAAAGCCAAACTGGGTTGGATCCAAAGTCTGCAAGTTCCCTATGTCTTTATTTATGAGTTCCATTATGATCCTCTCCATGGCTTTGCAGATAAGGCTTGTCAAGCTAATGGGACGGTAATTTCCAGGGTCGGTGGAGGCACCGCCCTTGTGAAGTGGGACCACAGTCGCCGTGCGCCACTCCTCGGGTATGTATCCTGAGGTGAGGCTAAGATTAAACAGCTGTCCTAACTGCGGGTTTAATTCCTCATGGAGTTAAGTGGAGCACACAGCCGGGGACACCATCCGGTCCCATGGATGCTGTGTTTTTGCCTTGGAGAGCAGTTCTCACCTGGGCGTTGGAGATGTTTGGGGGCTACAATCCTCTGGTATAGATATCTCTCCTTTTGGGGAGAAGTTTGCACTGAACCTGTCAGCCAGTATGTTGGCAATGTGTGTAGGTTCAGTAATCTTCACATCATTTGAACTAATTTTGAGCATATCTGGGAGTTTCCTCCTAGGTTTCTAACATAGCTAAAGAAGGCCTTATGATTGTCTTTTGAGTCCTTGGCGATTTTCTCTCAAAATTTGCCTTGGATGATTTTATGAGAGCTCTTAGTTTTTACTTATAATGATCAAAGGTGTCTTACCCTTCAAGGATTTTGCTCTATCTTGTAGTAGCTTCCTCCTTTTGTTGTGTTTATGGCTTTAATTTTGTTTGGGATTGCCTGATCCATGCAGTCCTGTAGGTGCTGGTAGAAGGCATTTGCACTGGCTCAGGACCACACTAGTCTTTAGAAGTGTGAAGTCGGCTTTTGAGATTTTCACTGTGGTCTTTTTATTTCAGTTATGATCCGATCTCACCAGTGAGGGTATACGAACATTGTGATCCCATGTTCGTGATGATGAGATCAAGTATGTTTTCTCCTCTTGTGGGGATGGTGACTAGTTGTTCCATGGCATTTGAGTTTATGAACTCCAGGAACCTTTGGGCTAGAGTGTTTGGGCTTGAGTAGTGTTCCCAGTCTATATTAGGGTAGTTGAAGTCACCTAGTATGATGGTGTTTGGAGATACATTTATCCTCCAGTGTTTTCAGGAAGGCCATGTGAGGTTCCTGAGTTTGAGAGGGTGGCTTGTTACATGCTACAAATTGCAGAGCAGTCTTGCCTATGGTTAATTGCACCTGGATGGTCTCCGATGCATGATAGCTGGGTTCTGGTGGCCATTAGAGTAAAATAGTCTGTCAGATAGGCTTGTTTTTCTGGAGTGAGGTATGCCATCTGGGATGCTGTGTCCAAGCATGCTCCCAGGAATACAATATTTTGACTGGGGACTAGTTTTGATTTCTTTTTGTTGATGGTGTACCCCAGGGAAGTTAGAAGTTTTTTTTTTTTACAATTGTGAGGTGCTACAACAGCAATTCCTGACTGTCTGCCTGAAGCACGCAGTCGTCCAAGTACGGGTAAATTTGAATACTTGTCTGTCTGCAGTAAGCAATGGCTGGGGCCAAGCATTTTGTGAATACTCTGGGAGCAGTGGATAAGCCAAAGGGAAGTACAGAAAACTAATAAATGCATAGATCCTGCCCTGAAGTGTAGGAATTTCCTGCATGACTTCCTTATAGGGATACGCAGATTAGGCTTCTTTTAAGTCTAGGGTGGCTAACCAGGCATCTTTGGCTAGCATAGGTAGAAGCTGCTGCAGGGTGAGCATTCTGAAGTTTCTACCACCAGGAAGGTGTTGAGAATTCAAAGATCTAGGATAGGGTGCCAAGTGCCCTCCTTTCTTGGTACCAAGAAAAGTCTGGAATAAAGTCCTTGACCTATCTGTTCTGCAGGAACAGGTTGAATCACCCTTATAGATAGTTTGGATTTAACTTGGTTTTGTGCATCTGCCCATTGGTTTGGAGGGAGGTCTGGGAACCCTGTTGGGGTTGGCAGTGCATGGAAATGGAATTTGTACCCCTGGGATACAATGTTGAGGACCCATCGTTTTTTGGTGATGGAAATCAAGTTTTTTGCATGAAGGGCAAGTTTTCCTCCTAGGGGCACAAGCAGTTGGGCAGAGGTGGGGAGTGCAGTAGAGAAGTCATTGGAAATTCTTTTTGTATGGGAGTGGCTTAGCACTTCCTGTTTTATTGGTGGAGGCACTCCATTGCTTAGATCTCTGCATACCCTGAGAGACACTTTTCTTGGGGGGGGGGTCCGTTTCCCCTGGGTCTAGTTTGATATGGCCTTGAGGGGGCTAGAAAGGACCAATGTTTTGATGGGCAATGCCTATTGAATCCAGGAGGCTGTACTTGCAAAAATTCTTTGACTGTCTGCATAGATTTAGCTTTTTCTTCCATCTTTTTAAGAACCTCATCTGCTTTGGTGCCAAACAGATTGTCCTTGTTCAAAGGACCGTCTAGTAACTTTGATTTGACATGGTCTGGCAAGGTCTGCTCCTTAGGCCAGGCATGCCTTCTCAGTACAGAACCAGTGACTGTTGCCCTGCAAGATGTTTCTAGGGCATCAAAGCCACACTGCTTGCAGAATGCATAAGCTCTAGCAATTCTTTATTTTCTGCAGTCTGTAAAGGTAGCAATTTTTGCTTAATAAGTTCCATAACATGTTGGTACTTCAGCATGTGAAATTGACAATTCAAAGCCCCAATAGCAAGAGATGCAGAGGTATCTACTTTCTTACCCCATCTGTCCAAATCTCTGGAATCCATGTTCGAAGGGGTGGGATTCTTCACTGCAGTTGCTTTGATACCTTTTAGGCCCCTGGGAGATGACCTCTGGGTCAGCAGTAGGATTTCTGAAAAGGAATTTGAGAGAGTCAGGTACTCTGTAGTACCCGTCTGGTTTTCTAGGAGCAGGGGGTAAAGTATCAGGAGTTAAACTTGATTCCATAAAGACATCATCCACAACATCCAGGACTGGGGGTATTGCTAAAGGCCTGTGTTGTGGCAAATCTAGAAATTCTCTGAGCCTCTCTTTGGATTGAGGACAGTCTTGGCATTCCCACTGGAAATGGTCTCCAAGTATATAGGGTTTCACCAAAAGAAAAGTACTCTACAGCAGAGGCAGAGGGAATGGATTCCTCTGCATCAGAGTTCTCATAAGCAGATAAGGGCATGTCTGAAATCAGATGCCTCAGAGTAGTTGGACTCTTGGTCTGTTGAGGCTGCTGGGAACTGGTCTTTTCCTTTTAGTAGGGGAAGGCTGGCTTCCCCTAATCAGGATAATAAGTTCTTCTGCCATTTTAAGCATTTGATGTTGTGGCAAGGGAGCAGGTGCATGCACTTGAGTCTTCGGTATTCTAGGCATAGTGTCCACTCTTGGCCTTAGAAACTCGGTAGTTGACAGAACTAAAGACGTGAAAGTCGTCTTTGGTTTGTGTCGAACATCAGTAATGTGAAGTACTTCCTCAGAAGCTGGTGCTGGCTCAGTGGGCTCTGGATCCATCCAAGGTAGAGACATCCGCAGGTTCCATAGTCTAAGAGTCATCTCACGGCACACCAGACGGGTCTCTGTAGAGGCCTGCGAATCCACTGAAGCTGGCATCAGGGGCTGCGAAAGCACCAGACTACCAGCAGACTGGCAACTACCTTAACGGAAGCATCGTCGGCAGCTTTGGACCTGTGCAGTCTGTCGCTCTCTTTAGCCTTATGTTTTTTCAGAATAAAATCGGTAGTCGGATGGCTTACTGAAGTCATTTCAGAATATGGAAATAGAGAATGAAAGTATTTAGCGATGAAAGGGGCCCAATGACAGATGGTTCAGGCGTTGAACAAGGCACAAAGCCATCAGCGAGATACGTCATGGTCTGGGCCTAAACAGGTGACGCAGTGGGAATGAAAATCTTGGTGTGGTGTTTGCTTTCCACAGGCAAGATAATTGTTAACTTTTTCTGACATCGGTTAGAGGGTTAGAGCAAGAAAAATGGATCCCCAATGGGGTACTTAGCTTTAGAAGACTTCAGGATGATTCAGTTTATAAATGAAAAACTCAGGTAGCGGCCGACCGGCACTCATCCGAACCACTTCTGCTACAGGCTCCTCGGCAAGAAAGACTGATGTAATGGCGTCGGCTGCCTGTTTTTATACCCCTAACGACCTGATGTCAGTCCTGGAGTGACAGCAACAGATGCAGAAATACCAAGTCTCTGGTATTCGTGCTGACTGAGGGCTACTTGCAGGCAGATAACCCAAGTGTGATGACTGCAACAGTGAAACACGAAGAATATCATTAGTTCCCTGGCACCTAGCATGAAATCTAGCGCGTTTCCATCGATTTGGTGTAGAAGAGCATATTTTTTCATTCCACTGGGCTGATGATGCGATGCGCAGGCTACACACACACACACACACACACACACACACACACACACACACACACAACGCACTGCAGCTCCGTAGTCCTGGTATGATGGTGTCACTAAGAAACCAACAATTAGAGAGAGGTTTAATAGGTCTGTGTGCCATAAGCAATAGTGACTGAATTGTGTTACTAAGTTTTAACTTGCTTGACTATCCGCAATTCTGCAGGAGAAACTCCAGGAGTTAGTGAGCAGTGACATGGTCACAATGTAGCAGTTAACTCCCTCCTGGTGGGTGATTTTCCAATTTCAGCCTCGGGCACAATAAAGCTTTATCTTATCTTGGCACTGGAAGGTGGAGTGGCTGAATATTCACAGGGCACGGAATCAAATCCCAAAAAAGCCCTCTACTACGATACGTTTATATCTTTGTGTTGGCTGTACAACTTGCATAGAAACAAAAAAGGTGGGCAACTCTCTATGGCACACTGATTAATGTAGCTACATTTATGGATGCCTTGTTTTGTTACCGCTGGTTTAAAATGTTTTGGGGTTGAAACGTGTTGTCACTGTATGTAGGTGGGTGACTGGGCACTAACGCGGGTGAAGTGGCGCCACTGTCCTGCTGTTATCTCAAGATGATGTAGGCAACAGTCTTGTCTTTTTGTTACAGAAACAAGAAATCACCGACTGTCTTATCTTGGGATGTCATTAATGTTGATTTGGTATGGTAAGCTTTCTTTAGGTATAAATAAATTAGGACTGCATTTGGTTTAGTATTGAGTGAAAAAATTACAACAATTTGTAATGTGAGATGCCCACTGGAGGAAGAGACAGTGTTTTCAAAAGTAGATTAGGGAAAGTATGTTGAAATAGATGTTTGCAGTTGGATTTATGTGATGAGTCATTTGGTGAATGGTGATGGATGTTGTGTGACCGTGATCTGTCAGTGTCACAGACCGTGTGCAATTTCAACATTTCAGTTTTGTGCAGAAGCATGACATATGGTGAAGATAGTTTGTTAAAATTGTTAAATAATTGAGTTAAACTTTGCAATAATGTCTAAAAAATGAAGTTTACTCTCAATGATACAGAAATTAATGGGAAGCAGAGTCCCAATTCAAAGGTTGGTTGCGAGCCATCGAAGGGGATTCGATCAAAGCCTTTTGTGTGTATTGTAAAACTGAAATTATGGGTAAACACATTGACATTAAAAGGCATGGTGAAACAGCGAAGCACAGTAAAGGCCAATCCATTTTGTGACACCAAACAAGAATTGGTTTTCAGACATTCGGAAATTGCAGCTATTCCAGCCCTTTATACTGGCCATGACAATTGCTGAACATTATTCAATCTTGACCATCGATCTAGGAGTAGTAGTCAAGAAGGCTTTCGCCGATTCAAAGGCAGCTTCTGATTTTAAGTTACATCGAACAAAGTGTACTGAAGTGATAAAAAAATGTGTTGAGTCCACATTTTTTGAAAGTTCTTGTTGATGACCTCAGTTACAGCAAATACAGTTTACTTTTGAATTAATCTGATATAAGCATGTCTAAATATCTTGGTGTTGCAATTCGATACTTTAGTGTTTGAATTGGATCTATTGCATCAACTTTTCTTGGTCTAGTTTGTTTACCTGGAGAAAGCTGATGCCAATACCATGGCTAATGCGCTCAATGATTTGTTGCCAGCCTGTGGAATTAAATATAAATAACTTAGATGGTGTTGGAACAGACAATGCATCTGTAATGACTGGTGTTAACAGTGGACTTTATCAAATTCTAAAAAGTACCGCACTTGGTTTTGGTCCGTTGTGTTTGTCACTCATTGCAACTGGCCGTGTCACATGCCTCAAAAGAATCGCTTCCAAGCAACATAGAATTTATGATTCCAGAAACCCACAATTGGTTTTCCGTATCACCAAATCGCAGATATGTCTACCGAAAAATTTATGAAGTTATAAATTGTGGTGAAAGTCCACTGGCCATAACTAAGATGTGTGATAAACGCTAGCTTTCAACTGAACCAGTGGTGTGAACTGATACTTTTTGAACTCACAAGAATAACTGAGAAATGTTACACAGAAGAAATGTTGTACATGTTCAAAGATGATAAAAATAGTTTATACTTAACGTATCTAAAGTCAATCTTGACTGAAGTTCAAGTGGGTGTGAAGGCTTTTGAAGACTGACTGATCCAGCTAAGCTTCTGAATAGCTCATTATTGCTGCAGTCATTAAGTAGAAGAGTGGCATTGCCCAATGCCAACATCAACATTTTCAACAGGTCAGTTGCCAAGTACATTAATAATTCAGCATATCTTTATTATTTTGAAAATGACATTAAAGAAGCAAAACTTCCAGCAGAGGAAGAAAGGAATTTGCATGAGCGGTGTATCGACTTTACTGTAGCCCTAACTAAAGAACTACAGAAACAACTGCCTGTTAATATTGCAACACCAACATATGTCATTCAGTGTTGAAGAAACGTTGAAACAACAAGAGTTGTGATATTAGCCAAGTTGCGGAGTTGTTGGGATGTTGTGCTGACAAAATTGACATGATTTTGTCACAATGGAACATGATATATCTTCAGAAATGGATTAACACTTCTGACAGTCCGGTTTTGGTCTGAGGTTAAGTACAGAAACGCTGCAGGTGAAAACCCTTTCACCCATCTTTGTGACTAGCTGTACTCTACTTGCCACACTCAAACGCAGAGATAGAGGGTTTTCAGTCAACTGAACATTGTAAAATCAAAACGGAGGAATCGTGAATTTGGATACACAACGCAACAGTGTGGATCAGATACTGTTTGAAAGTTGTTGGCCACATGTGTCAAATGTACAGAATACCAGACACAGTAATTCGTTCTGTGGGTTCAATGTCAACATACTGGCAGAGATCATCAGCAAATCCTGACAGTAATTCGACATTGTCAAAGTCATACTCACAGGCTGAAAATGCCCATGAAGACTTGTTATGGAGCAGTGATCACTGATCAAAATTTCCAGTGATTGTGCATTAGAAACATTACTGAATTTTTTATACTTTTGGTAGTAAAGTATTTTATTTCAGAGGTTGGAGTCTGTAGAGTGCAAGTGCATTTACAGAATAATTAAAATCTAAGACTTAAACAGAGTATTGTCTTTGTACTGAATGTGTATAACAGGTTATGTGTAACCTCACAAAAAATATGTCCTTTTTTAAAATGATATAAACTATAATGATATTGCTGCTGGGGATAACAGAGGCTGGAGGAGCTCAAGCTTTAATTTACATTTGTGTTTGTTTTACTAAATTACAACCAAGTGCTGAATGCCACAGACCTGCGCTTTTTGCTGCATGTTTGCTTTCCTACTCTATTTGTGCATATTTTGTCAGTAGACTGTTGCGATCGGTTTGAGGGGGGCCGGGATCACAAAATCTAGTGCATTTTCATCTCTGACAGTTGGCAACACTGATGGCAACCCCCTCAGCATACACCTGTCAAGAGAGAGACCTGGGCACTCAGGTTGATAACCTCACAATCATGTAGCGGCAGTAGTCAGAAAAGCCTTTTACTTGGTTCATCTCATAAGGAAAGGGATTGCATCCAGAAAAAAAAAAGGATGTTATTACCTCTCTATACTTCTCCCTCATTAGACCAATAATGGAGTAAAACGCCCCGTTTGGGATGTACTTCTCCAAACATCTGCACCAACTGAAAAGGCCACTGAAATACCTGACAAAGAGAATCCATGGCCACCAACACCTGTCCTATGCGGACAGGCTCAAATCACTGCCACTCTACTCTGTATCATACAGATCACTCAGGGGTGATCTGTCTCTCCCCTACAAGGCAATCTCGGACCCTGCCCTACTAGAGATGCTCCATATCTGCAAGTCTAACTCCTCATGCACTACCCGCTCAGAAGGCCTGAACCTAATATGCGACATTAACAAAACCTGCTGGAGAGACAGGTTAGTCTCCCAGAGGCTGCCCCATCTTTGGAATAGACTTCCCATACAACATCAAACAGAGCACCTCACAGACCCTCAAGTGCAACCTTGATGAGTGGATGGAAAACCACAAATTTATCCCAGGGGTTCCACCTGCATCCCTCATCTGACAAGAGCGACAGGTGCTGACTGAAGTTTCTTCTGGGGGGGGGTAAACTCTTGGCCACGCTTGTAAGGACCCCAGGGCCATTAGCCTAGTAACCTCCTATGATAAGACTGCAGAAGAGGTGTGGAAGAAAGTAGCAGAGAATGAATCAAGAGCAGAATAGGCAGGTTTAGGCAACAGAAAGAGTGAGATACAGAAATCCCAAGCTACAGTATACTGAAGAGGGAAAGTTAAGAAACAAAGGGTAAAGAGTGGTGGTGGTTTATACAACAGACCGGAATACATGCAAAGTATCAGAGCATGAAGAGGAATCAAGCAAATGGTGAAGAACAAGAGTAGTGAAGGAGGAAAGCACTTTGGAAACTGAGCTACAGTCAAAGGAATGGTGAAACTGGTCAGTCAATAGATGAAACAGGAAGGCATCAGTCAGTACGCAGCTGCAGAAAAAGGGGTGGGGGGTGATGACACATCTCAGTTTGCAAACTTGGCAGTACTTGCATTGAACCTAGAAAGAGAAACCTGAAAACAGGCCTGGATAAAAAATACAGTTTTAGTGACACAGTCAGAAAGGACATTTTACATTTAGATCTCAACAGGTCAAGTGCAGTTCCATGGCTCATCTCATGCATTGCTAACAGCATGGTACCTACAGGAAAGGGGACTAAAATCAGATGGAAATGGGAGTACAAATGGAACTACAGACCGAGAGGTGCCTAGTGCAAACAATCTGTGGATAAACTTCATATGCACCATGGTGAAAGCCATGCATAGTTGTCTGCACAAAAATAAAAGAGGAGCTCAGAAAGACCAAAACAACTTTCAGGGAAGTGTGCACAAAATGAGAGAAGCCGGAGGAAAATAGAGTTATGAAAGAAAGTATACAACTGGACAGGCGAAAAAGTCAAAAGTGTATGGAAAGAAAACTAGCTATGGATATACAGAGAGGAAAGAAGAGCTTTTTTCAGCAAATTTTTACATGAAAAAGGGGGAATTCAGACCTGAATGGTGTTAGGGAATGACAAACATTAACAATGACAAGGAAATAGCTGAAACACTGAAAAAGAAGTTATGTACCTACCATAACGTTTCATGTTAGTTGTCCATCTCGCCTTCCTTCTTGCTGGATGGGTTTGGAGCAGATCCTCTGCTCTGACTCTCCACTTACTACAGCTCGAGAGCTCTTTACTGGCTCGAGGCTATCCCCTTATCCCAGAATGCCCAGTGCCAGCTACCTAGATCTTGTTTGAGATAGCTCAAACTAGACATAATTATAGGAGATAATCCATTAATAAACCTGGATATACAGTTAATTGTCATGGTTTGGTTGAGAAGCAACTAATAAAACAAATTAGCCAGTGAAACCATTGAGAAACTCCTCCAAATCCTCGAGGAAGGGGGAAGGAGGGAGGGACGCAAGAAGGAAGGCGAGATGAAGGACAACTAACATGGAACGTTATGGTAGGTACATAACTTCTTTATGTTAAGTTGTCCAATCTCGCCTTCATTCTTGCTGGATGGGACAGCATCCCTAGCACCTCAATCCTGGGTGGCTCATTGAAACAGACTCTTCAGAACTGTGGAATCAAAGGAAGCTCTGCTCCAGGAGACCACATCTACTTTGTAATGAGAAATGAATGAATAAGGATCTGCCCAAGTAGCTGCTGCACAAATTGAATCTATGGGCAATCTACACTGAAATGCTACCAAAGTAGCTACTGACCAGGTTGAATGACCTTTGGGTTTTGTTGGAAGATCTTTTTGTGACAAGTGGTACGTATGGACTGTGGTATCCGATAACCATTTTGACAATGTTACTTTAGAAACTGGAAGGTCTTGTTTGTTGCTAGCAAATGAAAGGAACAGTTGATCTGATTTTCTCATTTCTTTAGTACTATGGAGACAGAAACGCAGTCTATGCACATCCAATTGGTGTAATCTGTATTCTGCCTTGTTGGAATGATTAGGAAAAAAAGACAGGAAGATCAATGGATTGATTCAAATTGTGTTCTGAACAAAACTTTAGGTAGAAAAGATGGGTTGGTTCTCAGAGAAACTCTATCTTTCTGAAAAACTAGGTATGGAGGGCGAACACATAGTGCATGAAGTTCTGAAACATGTCTGGCAGAAGTAATAGCAACTAAGAAGAGTTTTCCAAGAGAGAAATTTCAAGGAACATGATGCTGCTGGTTCAAAGGGTGGCAGTATAAAGGAAGCCAGAACCAATTAGATCTCAAGGTGGAAGGGGGTCTTTCACTGGGGATCTAAGTACAGATTTACCTCTCACGAAAGCTTTACAGAGTTTGCAAGACATTATGATGGAGTTAGAAACTCTGATGTGAAAATTTGAAATAGCAGCTAGTTGTACTCTGATGGTAGCAGCCGCTGCACCAGAATGAAACAGTTCTGCTAAGAAATCCAAAATCTCATATACAGGAGCTGTAAAGGATCTAAATTCCTGGATTCTGCCCACTAAGAGAATCTTTTTCCATTTGCTAGCATAGACTTTCCTTGTATTTGTCTTATGGGAGGAAACAATATCATCACGCACTGCTGGGGAAATATTGAGGAGCCTGGCTAGGATTGGAAGTGGAGTAACCAAGCTGTGAGCTTGAGAAATTGGAGGGATTGGTGTAGCCTGCCTGAAGAATCAAGAGGTCCGGTACTGGGTCCAGAATCCAAGGCTGGGCTAGAAGGTGGGGGTGAAAGAATGGAAACCAGATCTGTCAAGGCCAATAGGGGGCAATGAGGATAATTTTGCAACAGAACGATTTTGCTTTCTGAATGTCTTTTGGAATTAGGGGAAAATGCATAAAGGAGTTCCTGAGGACAATCGTGGACTAGAGCGTTTCTGGGTGTCTGATCTGGAGGAGGAACAAGGGAGAAGTAGCTGCTGCATTTGTTGTTGAGAGGAGAGGCAAAGTGATCGCAGCAAGGCTGGCCCCATTTGCGGAAAATAAGATCCACAATTTCCTGTTTCAGAGACCACTAGTGAGGCATGAGGATAGCCCTGCTGAGCCTGTCCGCTATTACGTTGGATGTCCCAGGAATATGCGTTGCTGTCAGAAAACATTGGGAGGAAATCGCCCATTGCCACAGTCAGAGGGTCTCTCAGCACAAGGGGTAAGACCTGGTTCCGCCCTGTTTGTTGATGTACCAAAACACTTGACATATTGTCGGTCTGTACTGCAACAGTCCCGGCAAGGAGAAAGTCTTGAAGAGCTTGCAATGCTAGGAGCACTGCTCTCATCTCCAGGACACGGATTTGCAAGTGGTACTCGTGAGGTTGCCAAGTACTTTGGACAGTCTTCCCTAGATAATGCCCTCCACCCTATCAGGGAAGCATCCGTGGTCACTGCGGCGACCGGATGGGGTTCCATGAAAGGTCTGCTCTGAAGAACTAGTGGGGAGACCATCCACCAGGAAAGGTGTCTTTTACAAGACTCCGTAATTAGCATAATTTGAAACATGGGTAATTCCTGGAAGGACCATTGTGTGAAAATAAGCCACTGAAGGATTCTCATGTGAAAGCGTGCTAAGGGAACTAGAAGAATGGCTGCTGCCATGGACCCTAGAGCTTGAAGAACATATTTGACTTGAATTCTTTTGCTCCTCAGGAGAAGTGACACCTGTTTTCAAATAATGGAAAGTCCTTCCGGAGGCAATTTTGCAATCATTTTTCTTTTGTTTAGCTCTGCTCCTATGTATGTAATAGACTGACAGGGCAATAAGGCAGATTTTTCTAAGTTTATTGTGATGCCTAGTTGAGCACAGAATGTGATGGTGTAATCTCGTGCCTCTACAAGTTGTTGTCTGGTGGTAGTAGTGAGGAGCCAGTCGTCCAGATAAGGAAACACCTGGAATCCTAGATGTCTCAGGTGAGCCGTGACTACTGCCATGCATTTGGTGAACCCCTGGGGGCTGTGGTGAGACCCAAGGGTAGAGCTCTGAACTGGTAATGACTGGACCCTAGCCGGAAGCGTAGAAATCTCCTGGACCGTCTGTCCATTTTTATATGATAGTACGTATCCTGAAGATCTATGGAGCACATCCAATTGTCCTGACCCAGAAAGAGGAGAATGGACTGCAGTGTTACCATCCAGAACTTTTCTTTTTGTACAGATTTGTTTAACCTGCTGAGGTCCAGAATTGGACTCTGGTCCCCTGTCTTTTTGGGCACTAAAGAATCTTGTCCGTTATCCTACTTTGTTTGCAGGGACTTCCTGGATGGCTCTTTCTTTTCTAGCAGTCTTGAAACTTCTGTGACTGCCTGATCCCTTAGATTGGGTGGAACATCTGGGATGGATTTTTTTGAAACAAGAGGGGGTTGATGGAAGAGAATTTTGTAATCTCTGGATATAATGGATAGTACCCATTTGTCTTTTGTAATATTTTGCCAGGCGATTGGGTACAATGAAAGCCTTCCCCCGCCTACCTCCAGAGTTGAGCAGTCTGGCATCCCTTCAGGGATGTTGATAGGGTTTGGAAGAGAACGTATCTGTCACCCTGATTTTGCAGACTGCCACGAGGACGGCGTCTGCCATTGTTATTTCCCCCTCTGCCCCTGGGGGAAAATTCACCACGTGCATCAGGCAAGGGTCCCTGGGATTTTCTAAACCACATCTTTCCACCCTTCTGACCATTTGGGTATGGTCTGGTAGGAGTGGAAAAACGAACTCCGACATCAGAGAGCGTCTTGCCTTCCTGCTGGCACCTGGTAAGCATATCTTTCACCTGACGCCCAAAGAGGGAGGAGCCACCAAAGGGGTTATTGGTGAAGGATGATCTGAAAGGTTCTGCAAACTGACACAGCCGTAGCCATGAATGTCCTAAGAGCCACTCCTGTTCCTGCAGCTCTGCTCGCTCCATCGGCTGCATATGAAATAAGCCTCATGGAGGAGTTGACTATTGAATTAAGAGTTGCCAGCTGGGTAGCAACCTTGGCTGAAGCTCGCTCAGCTGTTGGTTCTTGTAGGGCATCTCCAAGCTCTTTTAGGAGATCCCTCTGAAGTCTAGTAAAATGGGAAAGATAGTTCAGGGACCTAAGGGAGAAGGTCACTGATAAAAACATTTGCTTCCCATATCTGTCCATCATACGAGAGTCTTTATTCAGTGGATGGACAGATGAGGTTTCAGCTAACACTCTCTTTGTGGCTGCTGCTACCACCATGGCATCAACTGGAACACCTTTAGTCAAGAATTGTTTGTCTTTGGGAGCTGTGATGAATTTATTGGGTTTCCTCGGGACAGGTTCCATGGAATCTGGAGCTGACCAAGCCTTTCGAGACACTAGACATGAGTGGATCAAAAGGCAGACACCCCCAGGAGGTCGGAAACCAAATGCGTCCAGGTATACAGTCTCATCCTCTGAGGGGGCTAGGGAAGTCCAGCTATGCCTCTGCCTGAGAATCTAAAGGATATCTGAAAGGGAAACATCTTCAGAGGGGGACCTTGGGGACCCCTCTGATGCATCCAAGTGTGTATCTGGGATGATAGACTCAGGGGAGTCTAAGTGCTTCCTCTTACACTTTTTCATCCGGGGAGCCTGCTCAGAATGCTCTGCGGAGGCTTCAGAAGAAGAGGGTTCACCCAATGGGGTGTCCTGGGGCATAGGTTCCCTACGCTTTGGGGCTGGAAGAGGAGCAGAGGTTGTCACAGGCACAGAGGGGGACGGAGACATTAGAACAGATAGTGGAGCAGTCTGTGGGGGCAGCACTCTCCGCATGACCTCGAAGGAGTCACAGTCTCGACACAAGGAGGACTTCAGCTCCGAAGTGACAGGAATACCACCTTGTGCTGACGGCGACTGCTCCAAGGCCGATGTGGGAGCTGAGCTCAACTTGAGCCGACGCTCCGAGAGGGAGAGCGGGGTCGGACAAGGGTCCGATGCTACTTCCCCCCCCTCGGAGCAGAGAGAGCTTCGGTGCCCAAATACCTTGATGGGTGGAAGAATCGAGGTAATCGAAGCCAACGTTGGAGCCGATGAGGATGTCATCGAAGCCGAAGGATCCACTATCCTTGGACTCCGGCTCCAAACTAAGCATAGTCGGAGGAGGAATTGAAATCGAAGCAGATGGAGCCAAAGCCTGCTGAGGTGGGCTTGAAAGCATTTTAGCAAGGTCTGTGACTTAAGCAACCTACTGACCACTCTCTCCACATCCTGATCCGATACCCTCGAGGATCGAGAGGAGTGGGAAGATGAGCGATGACTGGACTTGCTTTGAAGTAATGGTGACTGTGGCACTGAGCAAATCGGCTCCAAAGAAGGAGACCTAACTCTTTTGTGGCTCCGAGACAGCTCTGAAATAACATTTGGAGCCAACGGAGGGTTAGTCTTGTCGGTGCCAGCCAGCACTGACACACGTGGTTTGTCAAGCTCACCAGTCGGTTCCAAAAATGGAACTGATGGCTTGACTGGTTTCAAAAGTTTCACTGGCTGACATGCTTTAGCCGGAGAATCCCGTTTTAATAATCCACTGAGGGTAAGCTTGTTTTTCTGCTCCTGTAGGACCCTTGGACTAAAAGCATGACAAATAGCACAAGAGTCCTGCAGGTGCAGAGCCCCCAAGCAGTACACAGAGCTAGTGTGCCCATCTGTCAGAGACATCTTCTGACAGCATGAGTCACACTTTTTAAACCAGAGGTTTTAACTTCCTTAGACATTTTAGTAAAAGTCAAACTACAATAGAAAAACTAAAATTAATAAAGACCTTAAAGGAGAGCCTCTAACTTAAACGGCTGTCCTTAAAGGGGGCTCTCCAAGTTAAACGAGTTCAGGGAATAACAGAAGGTCTAGTGACTAAGGGGTGACGGTCAATAAAGCACAAAGTACAGCAATCCGGCCGACCGAAGGGCTGCCTGACGACAGGACAACCCATTTGTAAGGACTGCAGATGCATCCTTGAAGGACATCTTACAAACTACTACCAAAGAAGAATTATATCAAATTTTAAAGCATAATATTTGAGTTTAAAAGAGACAAAAAATTATACGAAGCCTGAGCCACTATTGATCGCAACCTCGCAGCTAAAGTGGCAAACGAGATCTGGGCAGCTGGGCATTCTGGGATAAGGGGGTAGCCTCAAGCCAGTAAAGAGCTCTCGAGCTACAGTAAGTGGCCGAGTCGGAGCAGAGGATCAGCTCCGAACCCATCCAGCAAGAACGAAGGTGAGATTGGACAACTTAACATCAAGTTTTTCTTATCAGTAGTCACAAAAGTGCACAGAGCTGGAGGAAGATGACACCAGAACAGCATTACAGACAGAGGTAGCTATACAATGCCTCTCTCCCTTTTCCAGTTTTAACCATTATCTACTACTGACTACTGCTTCAGACACTTTACCTGAATTTTATTTATCGCCAATATCTATACTGTAACTCTCCTTACCCATGTTTTATAAGTCCTATCCAATGTCCAACTGTCACATATATTACATATGAACTGTTTGCATACTACATATTTTATACTTGGAATTTAATATCGTGTACACTGTCATCACAGAAGAAATTCCCATTTTACCATTTATCCCCAATATCTAGACTGTAACCCTCCTTACCCATGTTTTATAAGTCCTTTCAAATGTCCAACTGTCACATATACTACACATGAACTGTTTGCATACTAAATATTTTATACTTGGAATATAATATCGTGTACACTGTCATCACAGAAGAAAATTCCCATTTTACCTTTTGTTGGAAAGTGATTGCAAAGCCTACCAGGCAGGTAAGGCTTACCCTGCACCACCAGCCATTCGTGGAAAAACTATAGAACACCAAAGGCAGCCTACAGACCCGGGAGAACATGGAACAACTGATTCTGAAGGGGAGGTTGCCCCTTTAGATGCACTAGGGCCACAGAAATTGGAAAGTCTCAGGAACAGGAGGCCCCAACACTGGGTCCCCTATCCACCGGGGAATGGGTGGAATCAACAAGGACAGAGGAACGGTCAAGCTTACAACAAGAGACAACTGAGGTGACTGTTTTAAGACAATTAAACATTATTTACAATTCATATAGTGACTTAAAAATTTAAAACTACGTTGTTTTTTCCTTTACTGTTCAACTTGCAGATTTATTCAGTAAAGGATACAATTTTGTACCTAGCAAATCATGTAATCCTGGAGATTTAATTAGTGATTTTAAAATGTACATTAGGAACTTGAATTTAAAATATTTGCATAGAAATGATAATCATGTTTATAATTGTAGCAATGACTGTAGAATACCAAGTACCTACAACCCTGATCCATATCATTTATCTTTTTCAAATCTTTTGAAACAGCATGCGAGATGGATTTTCACCATTATTATTTATAATTTTAGAACAGATAGTAATACAAGCAATTTATCTGCTCTTGAAACATTATTGTCTCAGCTTAGGAGTAAAATTGATCTTAGGTTTATGCAACCAGATAAGGGGGGGGGGTTATTTTTCAAAAGGAAGATTTCATTCAGAATATGTTCAAACTATTATATACCAGTACTTACAGTGAGGCCTCTATTAATATGAAGTCAATATTGCTTATAGTCGGATTGATTGGGAACTTTTTGATATGGCTACTCAGGACCACACTGATATTGATGAAAATAATTATATGACTGTTGAAACCCCTAAAATTCCAGTCATATTTGGAGTTCTGAAAATCCACAAGGACCTGGCTAACCCCCCCCCCCTTCGGCCCATAGTTCATTCAGGGTGGTCAAAAAAACAGTTATATAGCCAGGTTCTGGATAACAGACTGGAAAATATGGTTCTAAACCTTCCACACTTATGCCGTGATTCCTGGCAGTTTTTGGGGAAATGTAACAATCTTGTCCCTTATGGGGGGGGGGGTGTTTTTATCACCATTGATGTTAAGGACCTTTTCAGTTGTATACCACACAGTATGGGCTTGGATTGGTTTTCTGTTTTTTTATACAATGATTTGGGTATTGAACAGAGCCATATTAATACTTATACCCAACTTATGGAAATAGTTTTAAAAATATATATATATTTTGAGGGCCATCACTTTAAACAACTTGAAGGTGTAGGAATGGGGTCGGCCTGTGGACCCCTTTTGGCTAATATAGTGATGGCCTGGTGGGAGAAACATTTATTTATTTTTTTTAACATATTCCTTTATATTTGCGTTACCTTGATGACCCGTTTGTGGCATGGACAAGACCCCAGGAAGATATTCCTGTATTTCTAGATTATCTTAACCAAAGTACAAATTTTTTTGAATTTACTTATATGGTGGAAGAAAAGATTTCTTATTTGGATGTACTGATCACTAAAATAAGTGATGGATACATCAAGTCAACAATTTTTAGGAAGCCCACCTACTCTAACAGCATGTTCCATTACTCTAGTAGTCATCCTAGGCATGTTAAGCGAGGGATTGTTAAGAGTCAGTTTGTCAGAGCTGCCCGGATGGTCTCCCAGTTTAATGATTTTTTGGAAGAATGTGAATTTATGAGCAATACGTTCCTTGATAGGGGGTATCCTATTAGTTTAATATAAAACAGGAGGTTATTAATAAATGAAGTAATAGTTTTTATGTCCCAATATTGGGGAGTCCTGATATGCCTACAAATGGGCAATTTTTATTACCCCTTAGGACCAACAACCTTGTATAAATGATGATATAGTTACTAATGGTGAATATTCAAAAGGTAATGGAAATTCTCCGGAGATTATATGTCCTTTTGTCAGCACATATTCTAGTGATAGTTTTCTTGTGCAGGATATTGTTAAGAAAAATTGGGTTAATATTATGCATGAACAGGCTATGTTGGACACTTTTGGAGACCATCCCAATTTTGTATTTTGGAAAGGTAAGAGTTTACTAAAAAAAGCCCCTAGTCACTGAGGCTAAGGGGAGCATGGCACCTTGTGGCATGTGCCACCAATGCAAGCACATTCTGAGAACATCTAGTTTTAGAATTGGTGGTAAAAAAATTGTGTTAAAAGGAAAATATAACTGCCAAACTTACGCAGTAGTTTATGCTGCAGTCTGTTGCCAGCGTCCAGCTTTTTATATTGAGAAGACCTAATGCAAACTTACACAACATATTTATGAACATCTTTATGAAATTTGACAGCTAGATACAAAAAATGCATTATACAGACATTTAAGGATGTCCCCAGATCAAAATTTCAAATTTTTAGTAATTTGAACAAGTGAAGTGTGAAGCTGGGGGGGGGACCCTGGAAATTGCATCTTGAATAGAAGGAAACCTGGTGGCAAGCCTTTTTAAATGCTCATTGTCCACCAGGATTAAATGTTGCAATATCCATTTCTAGTAGGCTTAAATTAAAAGTCTGATAGATGAATGAAAGTAATGTATTTATTTAAATGTATTTAATAACAAGGTTCTGGTATATACACTGGCGTGTATATATTTAATGTATTTTTTATGTATTTTTAGAAAGCACTTCATTTATACTGTATGAGTTTTAACTTGTTTTTATAAGTTACTGTTTTCTATATATTCTTAATATGACTGAATGGAACATATTTCCTTGATGTTTCCTAGTCTATTAGAGAAGTTTCTTTTTAGGGCTGTGTCTGTTTAAAATATTTAATTGATTGCAATGTAGTTTTCTAAATTGTTTAATCGATTTAATTTGTTGTGTACACAAGCTTAATGTTCCATGGGTTATTCAGTCTGAAGAAATCTGGTGACGCTCACCAGACAAAAGTGCTTACTTGTGGTGAATAAAAAGACTTGTTTTGGTGCTACTTTCCTGGTTTCCAGCCTAGAGTGTTGCTCTTTGGATTGTTTAGTTGGTTGTATTACCAGTTTTTTTTTTGTTTTTATTATCTACTACTGACTACTGCTTCAGACACTTTACCTGAATTTTATTTCTCCCCAATATCTATACTGCAACCCTCCTTACAAAGTTTTAGAAGTCCTATCAAATGTCCAATTGCCATATATATTATACATGAACTGTTTGCATACTAAATATTTTACACTTGGAATTTAATATCGTGTATACTGTCATCACAGAAGTAATTCTCATTTTACCTTTGTTATAGTGTCACTATACAATACCATACCGGTTTGTAACATGACAAAAATTGTTTTGTCAGGAATATCTTAAATGAGTCTGCTGGAGCTTTTCTAATTAGTCATCTGCTGAAAATGGGCTTTGCCCAGACCTTCCCAGTCAAAGACAAATAAATAAATGGATAAAAATGTCAGTGAAGGCCCAGAAGAAGGTGTGCAAAGGATGGAGAATAGAGTCCAGCAATGCCAACGTTCTAAGACAAGATGGAGGGGGAACGCTGAACAGGAATATGGGGGGGGGGGTAAAAATTAAGACAGCCTAGAGGAAATTATAACTCACAAGGAAAGCCAACTGCATACTACAAGTCAGATGTTCAAAGGTACCGAACAGCAATTAAATTGTGGGTAGGTAATGAAAATGCTATCTGCACAGACGCAAGTTGCAATATTTTGATAGACTTGATATATCACTTGTCTTTTTCCACTGGTATCTTTGTAAGTTCATACGTATGTCAGTATTTTTCTGAGAAAACAAAATTTCACAATGTTGGTTACAACATCATGCACCTGAAAGATGTCAACAAGAAAGTAGTAGTACAGTTGTGTACACTTACCATAAATGTAGATGCTCGAGTGTATTCACTGTTGCAGTCATCACATTTGGGTTATCTACTTGCAGTAGCCCTCAGTCAGCCTGATTAACAAAGTCTTGGGTCCTGCGTCTGTTGCTGTCTCATCTTCCATAACGTCCGGTAGTCAGGGGTATAAAGCATGCAGCCAACGCCATTTTATCAGTTTTTCTTGCCCCAGATGTCAGGTGCCCCCATAATGGGAAGCAATTATATACAAGGTTACACCTCCAACAAAAAGCAAATACACCAGAAAGCTTTAAGCATAGTAAAGAATAGAAGTATAGTTAATAGACATCAGGGGGCTGGAGGGAGGGTAAAGTACAGTTTTGTACCTACCATAAATGTAGATGTTCGAGGATCCACATTGCTGCAGTCATAACCTGTGGGTAGTCCGCTGTCCTCGGTCGGCCCGAATACCAAAGTGTTAGGCTGGCGTCGGTCATAGTCGCTCAGATCTGACATCAGTACGCAGTGGTACTAAAGCGCATGACCGACGCCATATCCTCAGTCTTTCTTGCCCCAGATGTCAGAAGGCCTAAAAAGGAAAGGCCATAGCCAAACATAGAAAATACCCAACTACCAATTACAGAAAAAATAATCACCCCAAAAGCAACACAGCAACCCTAACCTACAGAGGGGAAGGAGGGAGGGTAAATTGGACTGCAGCAATGTGGCTCCTCGAACATCTACACTTATGATAGGTACAAAACTGTACTATGTTCTTCGTCTCACATTGCTGCAGTCATAACCTGTGGGTAGAATCCCAAAGCAAAGGTAAGGGAGGTTGGCCAAATCAAAAAGCACTAGGAGCTGCTAACATGCCCTGTAAAACTGCAGTGGCAAACCCAGCCCTAGATTTGGAATAAAGAGGGAGATGGTAATGTTTAGTAAAAGTGTGCACTGAACTCCAAGTAGCTGCCTCCAAAATATCCTTAGTAGCTACTCCCCTTAAAAAAGCAGTAGAAGTGGCAGTAGCCCTAGTGGAATGAGGTCTAATCCCAGCCGGAACCTCCTTTCCATGATGAGAATAACAAAAAGCAATACAATGGCTAATCCACTTAGAAATAGTTTGCTTTGAAACAGGTTTTCCTTGTGAACCCAAAGCAAAAGAAATGAATAACTGTTGATACTGCCTGAACCCTTTAGTTCTGCTCAAATAATAACGTAACTGCCTGTGAATATCCAAAGTGTGCAAAATTTTTTCCCCTTTATTTTGGGGATCAGCATAAAAAGTAGGCAAATGAATAGATTTGGTTCAAGGCCACATTAGAAACAACTTTAGGCATAAAAGTAGGGTTAGTACGTAAGGATACCCTATCCTTATGAAATATTAGGAAGGGTTCAACTGCCATTAGAGCCTGTAATTCAGATACCCTCCTAGCAGACGTAATGGCCAACAAAAAAGCAGTCTTCCAAGACAAAAACTTCAACTCAGCTGTAGCAGCAGGTTCAAAAGGAGGTAAAGTCAGCTTTTCCAACACAAAATTGAGATCCCAGGAAGGAGTAGGAACTCTACGTGGGGGTCTTATATTCTTTGCCCCTCTAAGAAATTGCTTAAACAAAGGGTGAGAAAATAATGGTAGGTCACAGTCATAGTGAGCAGAAATGGCTGCAGCATGAACTTTCACGGAGGAGAAAGACAAACCCTTGTCTAATAATTCTGTAAGGTACTGTAGTGTAACACTCAAATTAGGCCGTGAAACATCAAAGCTCTTTGCTGTGCTCCAAAGAAAAAATCTCCTCCATTTATCAGCATAAACTTTTCTTGTACTAGGCCGCCTGGCTTCCAAAATTACATTTAAAACTTGCTGAGGAAGCTGCGACCCCCCAGGGTCTAAAACAGAATATGCCAGGCTGTCAGATGCAGGGACTGTATCCTGACATTGAGGAAATGACTGCTTGCCTGAGACAAAAGGTGTGGAATTAGTGGCAAAGGCCAAGGAGGCTCCCGAACTAAACTCCTCAGCAAAGGGTACCAGTGCTGACGTGGCCAATCTGGAGCTATAAGGATCATGCAAGGCTTGTCCTGTCTGACCTTCAAGAGCACCTTGGGAAGGAGAGGCAGAGGAGGAAAGGCATAGACGTGAAGGTTGTTCCAACTGAAAGATAGAGCATCCACTTTCCAAGCTTCTGGGTGAAACATCTTTGTGCAAAATTTTGGCAGTTGGAAATTTATGGGATGCAAACAGATCTATGTCTGGAGTTCCCCAAGCCACTGTCAACTGTTGAAATACATGGGGATCCAATTTCCACTCATGGGGATCCACTAGTTGCCTGCTCAAAACATCTGCTAAGGAGTTCTGTGCTCCTGGCAGAAACCTTGCTTGAAGAGTGAGGTGCAAACTCAGAGCAGTCTCCCACAAAACCATAGCTTGTCTGCAAAGAGGGTACGAATGGGTTCCCCCCTGCTTGTTGATGTACCACATGACTGTTGTGTTGTCTGTTTGAATCAACACCTGTCCCGGTTGAAGTAGATCCTTGAAAGCCATCAGAGCAAATTGGACTGCTAACATCTCCTTCAAGTTGATATGCAAATGTTGAAGTCTGGCAGGCCACGTGTCTTGAACCCATCTCCCATTGAAATGTGCTCCCCAAGCCATGTCTGAGGCATCTGTCATTAGGATCTGACTCGCCTCTGGTCGGGTCACAGAGAGTCCCTTGTTTAGTTGACATTCCTGAGCCCACCACAAAAATTCCCTTTGGATGCAAGGTATTATCTGAATGACAGTGTCCAAATCGTGGCAGTGCTGAGTCCATACACTTTTGAGATACCATTGTAGCTTCCTCATATGTAGTTTGGCATTGGGAAGTACCAGAATACAAGATGCCATGAACCCCAAGGCTTGAAGGACTGTCCTTGCAGTCAGCCTGGACAGTAGGGATAATCTCTGAAAGTATAGGGAAAGATTTCTTTGTTTGTCCGGGGTCAGAAAAGCCATCTGAGAGGCTGTATTCAGTCTCACACCCAGAAAGCACATGTCCTGAGAGGGTACTAGACTGGACTTTGTTTCGTTCACAGAATACCCTAGGCACCTTAACACTGCCATTACATACTGTAGATGCTGAAGTAACGTGACTTTGTCTTGAGCAAGAATCAGGCAATCGTCCAAATAAGGATAAATTTGTATTCCTCTTAGTCTTAAGAAGGCTATCACAGGAGCCAGGACCTTTGTGAACACCCTGGGCGCAGTAGATAAGCCAAAGGGCAATGCAGAGAACTGATAATGAAAAGTACCAGCCCGAAAATGCAGGAACCTCCTGCAGCTGGGCCTGATAGGAATGTGAAGATAAGCCTCTTTGAGATCCAGAGTTACCATCCAGTGATCTTTGCCTAGCAGAGGCAGAAGTTGCTGTAAAGTTAGCATCTTGAATTTTGGGATGTCTAGGTATGTGTTGAGAATAGACAAATCCAGAATTGGCCTCCAAGTGTTCCCCTTCTTTGGCACAAGGAACAGGCGAGAATAAAATCTTAGGCCTTCTTCTGACGGAGGTACCACCTGAATAGCCCCCAGTAAAGAAATCTGTTTGTGAGCCTCTAGCTTTTGCTGAGGAGGTACGTCCGGCATGCCTTTGAAAGGAGGCAAGGTGTGAAAATAAAACTTGTAGCCTTGATCTATAATGTCCAACACCCATTTGTCCTGGGTGACCAAAAGCCAATTTTGCTTGAAGAGTGCCAACTTTCCTCCTAGAGGAGCTGCCAGACAGGAGGAATCTGGCAGCTGGAGATACAGGTCATTGGGTCTGTTTACAAAAAGGCTGACCCCTGCCCTCACCAGAAGATTGTGCAGGAGAACTCCACGTCCTAGGTCTGAAAGAACCCTGAGCATGAGCTCTGCCCCTACCACGTCTAGATCTGCCCTTAGACTGGTAATCGGAAGAAGGATATGCCCATCCTTTTGCAGGCCAATTTCTGCTAAACTTAGGGGGCTGCACTTGTAAAAATTCCTTAACTGTCTGCATGGACTTAGCTTTGTCTTCCATTTTCTTCAAAACTGACTCCACAGGAGAACCAAAAAGAACTTCAGATTGGAGGGGAGCATCCAAAATTCGAGCTTTAACATGCTCTGACAAATTCTGATCCTTAAGCCAGGCGTGCCTATGAATAACTGAACCAGTGGCCGCCACCCTGGCAGAAGCCTGAAGAGCATCAAAGCCACACTGCAAGGAATGCTTACCTACCTGATCAGAGGCATGAACTAAATCCTGCAATTCCTTGCACTCTATACCCTCAGCTAAAGCATCTACCTTAGATTTCAACTGACTTAACAGAAAATTCTGGTACTTCAGCATATGAAACTGGCAATTCAAAGCCCTCATAGCTAGTGTGGAGGAGGTATACACTTTTTTACCCCACCTATCCAAAGCTCTAGAATCTTTATCCAGAGGAACTGGATTCTATACTACAGAAGCCCTGACACCCTTAGGTCCCTGGCTAATAGTTTCTGGGTCAGCTCTAGGACTCATATAAATATTTATGAGCCTCTGGAACTCTGTCTGGCTTGACAGGGGCCGGAGGTAAAGAATCAGGATTAAGGGAAGCCTCAGAAAAAACATCCTGAACAACATCCAAAACAGGGGGAATGGCCAAGGGCCTATGCTGTGGTAAAAACAAAAATTCCCTAAGCCTCTTACGAGAATCGGAGAAATCCTGACCTTCCCACTTAAAATGCTCCCTCATGGAATGCAGGGTTTCAGAAAAAGAAAAATCCTCTGGAGGAGAAGCAGAAGGAGAGGAGTCCTCTGCATCCGAATCAGAATAGGGAGGAAAATCCTGAATGTCCTCAGCTGAAGACTCAGAGTAATCTGAGGAATGCTCCAAACCCTCCACCTCTGTCTCCACCCTAGGTCTCTTATCTGGAGGGGGCATAGAACCTCTGATTAAAGTAATCAAATCCTCTGCCATTTTTAGCATATGTTTTCTAAGAACAGAACCTGCAGAACTAGGGCTGACGCCTGTGCCAGAAAGACCAGGCCTAGCTTTAGAAGGCGCTTTAGTGACAGAAGTAGAAGGCCTAACAACCTTACGTAAAGAAGGAACTACAGAAACTAGAGAGGCCCCCTCGGCCTGACCTGACTCCTGAGAGGCCAATTCCTGTAATATTAAAGGCTCCCCCTGAGACTCAGCTGAAACCTCGGCTGGATCCACGGATTCCACCGTAGTTTCCAAAGAACTGGCGTCCGCAACGGACGACTCATCCTGCTTAGACTTTAACGATTTATCTTTTCGCTTCTTAGCGGTAGCGGGCGTCGGAGGATCCGACGGCATGTTGTAGTTGCACCACTTACCAAAAACAAGTCTAGCACAATCTAACCTGCATTTAATGGTGAGCTTATTAAATCTAGCGCAAAAGCGACACCCGACTACGTCGTGCTCAGGCCCCAAGCAAGGAATACAGAGAGAGTGGTAGTCCCTATTAGGTATCTGTTTCCCACAAGAAATACAATTATTAACTTTTTCTGACATCCGGATTTAACTGAGGCAAGAAAAGACAAAAATATTCCCCAACGGGGTACTTAGCCCAACTTGGTCTTCGGTCTGAAACTCAGAATACGAAAATTTCAGGACGCCGAACGGCACTTGCGAACGCTGCTTCTGCTTCGGACCATGCAGCAAGAAAGACTGAGGATATGGCGTTGGTCATGCGCTTTAGTACCACTGCGTACTGACGTCAGATCTGAGCGACTATGACCGACGCCAGCCTAACACTTTGGTATTCGGGCCGACCGAGGACAGCGGACTACCCACAGGTTATGACTGCAGCAATGTGAGACGAAGAACATCCAGGACTGCAACAGTGAATACACTCTAACATCTACATTTATGGTAAGTTTACACAACTGTACTATGTTCTTCGTGTTTCACTGTTGCAGTCATCACATTTGGGTAGATTCCCAAAGCTAAGGATGGAAGGAGGAATTTAGATAGCATTAGGACCAGCTAAAGGGCCCTGCAAGACTGCAGTGACAAAGCCAGTTCTGGATTTAGAGAAAATTGGCAAATGGTAATGCTTGGTGAAAGTATGTACAGAACTCCAGGTAGCAGCTTCTAGGATGTCCCTGATAGAGACATCTCTGAGAAAGTCTGTAGAGGTAGATGCAGCCCTGGTCGAGTGCGGTCTTATCCCCGGTGGGATAGGTTTTCCATGGTGTTTATAGCAGAAATGAAGGAAATGGCCTATCCATTTAGAAATGGTTTGCTTTGAAATGGCCTTCCCCCCTCTGCCCCTGCAGCAAATGCCACCAACAGTTGTGCAGATTTCCTTTGAAGTTTAGTCTTGTCCAACTAAACTCAACGTGGTCTGTGCACATCTAAGGAGTGCAGTATCCATTCTCCTTTGTTCTATGGATTAGAAAAGAAGGTTGGCAAATGAATGGACTGATTAAGAACCACACTGGATACTACATTGGGCATGAAGGAGAGATTGGTCCTGAGGAACACCCTGTCCGCATGAAAGATGATGAAAGGATTCACTGCCATAAGGGCCTGTAATTCAGATACCCTTCTTGCTGAAGTGGGTGCTAAAAGGAAGGCTGTTTTCCAAAAAAGGAATTTTAACTCTGCACTTGCAGCTGGCTCAAAAGGAGGTGGAGTGAGTTTTTCCAATACAAAGTTAAGGTTCCAGGCTGGAGTTGGGGCTCTCCTGGGTGGTCTTAAGTTTTTGGCTCCTCTGAGGAACTGCTTGAGCAGAGAATGAGAGAAGAGGGGTGGTTCTGTGTTGTAATGAGCTGAAATGGCTGAGGCATGAATTTTGATGGAGGAAAAAGAAAGGCCCTTGTGAAGCACCTCAGTTAAGTATTGACGAATCCGAGGTAAATTGGGTGCTGCTGTGCCCACCCCCTTGAGTTTGGTTCCAGGAACAGAATCTTTTCCATTTTTCAGCATAAGATTTTCTACTACTAGGCCTCCTTGCCTCCAAAATGACATCAAACACTTGTTTACTGGGGGATGGTAACGGCGAGATTAGGTAATTAGCCAGGCTGTCAGGTTCAGGGTTTGAAATGGAGGATGCAGAATCTGGCCCTCCTGCTGAGACAGCAGGGTAGGGGTCTGAGGCAGGTGCCATGAAGCCAGAAGCGACACACTGCGCAAGAGGGGGCGCCAGTGTTGGCGTGGCCACTGTGGTGCAATCAGTATCGTCCTTGGTTTGTCCCGTTTGTTCTTTAGTAGTACCTTGGAGAGGAGAGGCAGAGGAGGAAAGGCATAAACTGATTTTCTCAGTTGAAGGACATTGCATCCACTTTCCAAGCTTGTTTGTGGTGAGTCCTTGTGCAGAATTTGTCCAATTGGTAGTTCTGAGGGGAGGCAAACAGGTCTATATCTGGGCTTCCCCATTTGTTTATCAACATGGTGAAATTCTTTGATTCCAGTTTCCACTTGTGTGGGTCCATGAGATTTCTGCTTGGTTCATCTGCCAGTGTATTTAGTTTTCCTGGCAGGAATTGAGCCTGTAGATGCACTTGGTAGCTCAAGGCTGTCTTCCACAGAACCATGGCTAGTCTGCAGAGGGGGTATGAATGGGTACCCCCCGCTTGTTTATGTGCCACATAACAGTGGTGTTGTCCGTCTTTACCATTAATTGTCCTGGAAGAATGTGGTCCTTGACGGCTGTCAAAGCATTCTGTACAGCTAACATTTCTTTCTGATTGATATGCAGGTGCATTTGACTTGGGGTTCCATTTGCCCTGAATGCACTTCCCTGCCACGTGAGCCCCCCCATGCATAGTCTGATGAGTCTGTTTGGGTTTGGGTGGCAGGCGGTATAATGAATAGTAGTCCCTTGTTTTGGTGGCAGGCTGCTGCTCACCAAAGGAACTAACTGTAGGCAAGGTATGATAGGAATCATTACTTCTAGATCCTGAGAATGTTGATACCATTGTAGTTTCCTCATATGCAGTCTTGCATATGGAATTAGGAGAATGCAGAAGGCCATGAACCCCAAGGCTTAAAGTATTTGCCTTGCAGATAGCAGGGTTTTTGTGGCCATTAGTTTGAAGTAAGTTGTCAAATGAATTTGTTTCTCTGGCGTGAGGAAAGCCACCTGGGAAGTTGTGTTCAAGCTTGCTCCCAGGAATATAATTTGTTGACAGGGTACAAGATGTGATTTCTTTTTGTTTATGGTGTAACCCAGAGAAGTTAGCACCTTTTGTAAGAATGCCAGATGATTCAAAAGTATGTCCTGGCTTTCTGCCTGAATTAGACAATCGAAAAACAAAAACACAGTCAAAATTGGAAAGTCAACGCAAACAATAGAAGCTTTTTTATGCATTTGTATGGGTTTCTTCTCAGTCAGCTATATTTAAACAGACCAATACAATGCAATGGCACTTTAAGAAAGTGGGTGTGTGTACCATGTTGATTGATTAATTGGACAATGATATGGTATACTGGATATATAAGGAGATGGTATTTTGTTGTTTGAATTGTTCCACTAAAGGCGAATTGCTGAGGTACCAGAACACGTCTAATAAACGGATTCACTTTTTTACCATCTTGTTACTGTCAACGTTGACTTTCCAATTTTGACTGTTTTTGTTTTTCATTTTGTGGTCGTAAGTGGAAGCTGGATGGTGATAGTATATTTTGCTTTTTTTCATCATGAGTTTAGTCAACACTGAGGAATCCAATGGTGGTGATTGTTTGCTGTTTGCTGACTTTTTAAAAGAGAGGGAATGCAAGTTTGCTGATACGGACTTTTGGTATGCTAATGTGTCTGATTCTTTTACGTAAAACTTTAACTGTTTAAAGCGCCTTATGTCCAAGGAGGTAATGCTTTTCTACGATTTAAAACTTTTGGAGAAGTACGTTTCCTTGGGCATTACTCCTAGGGGCTTGCGTATTGATAGGCTGCCTGCTGGGGGTTTTGCAGATGATGAAAATGATTTGCTTCCTGAGTGGAGTCAAGTTGCACAGGAATGCACTTTGAATTGGCTTAGAATTCTGATAAAAGAGGAACAGTAGAACTGCTGACAAACTATGGGGGGGGGGATTGTTGAACTGCAAAAGAATTTACTGGAGAAAACACCCCATACTGTTTTGCAAAGTGCTTTTAAGAACATCAATGAGAAGATTAATAAGTGGATGTTCTTGGTCGAAAAAAAGAGCAAATTAAATAGACATTCGGTAACGCTGATGTGTATACCTGGCAACATAAGGGGCACCGTAATCGGAAAAAATCCACTGTGCGCATGTCCAGGAACGAAGACGGGTCTTCTTGTTCATCAATGGAAACTAGTGGCAGCAGAAAGAGCATGTCCTTTGAAGAAATTGGCGTGCAGAGTTCACCGGAGAGGGTAGAATTAACAAAAAAATGCCCAAGGGTTCAGCAAGGTGAGCTCGCAGGTGCAGACTCAATCTCGGAATAATCGAAGGAAATTTTACAGCGACAAGAGATATAAGTAAAGACAGCAATTTATTTTGACCATTTCGGGTCTGTCAGTCAATGTGCTGGACAATGTTTTGGACAATGATCATATAATTTTGGTCAATGCCTCACATACTGAAAATGAGAGTTTGGGTAAAATAGTGTGTTGTTCCTCATGTGAAAATGATTTAAATATGATTAATTTATCTAGTATAGCATGGTCTGAGGACATGTGCAACGTTTTTGTTTAAAAAAAACTAAATTTATACCCACTAAGCTTCCTACATTAGCAGACATCATTGTTATTAAAAAGTTTGTTCATAAGTTAAATTTTGAAAGTGTTTTTCTCTGAACGTGAAAGATATTTCAATTTAGAAACATCAAGTGTTTCGGATAGTGATGATCTGTTAAATTTGAGTATTTATGATATTTTTGATGATTTTTGATGAGTTTAACCTTGAAAACCACAAACGAAGAGATGTAACAAATGAAGGGGTTGGGGCGGGTTACGGATACATGACTGTACCACATTTTCCTGCTAATAGTACTTTTATGCCACCTAAATATTCCACAGCTATTAATGTGTTTCAACATATTTGAGTTGAGCAGGAATTTCTTAGGTTTCGTAAAGATAAAATTAATTACAACCTTAAGAAAAATGGTTAGCTTTGAAGGAGTTAAGAACTAACTTGGATAAAATAGCTGAGAGACCAGTGGATAAAGGTGGGAATTGGGTTACCATGGATATTGAACAATACAGTATTGTTCAGGATCTGTTAGAAGAAGATGTTTATAAGAAGTTGTCTAATAACCCGTTGAAGTGTTTTTGTGATGGACTTTGTGAATTATTGGAGAAAGGGGAGAGGCTTAGATTTTTGAAAGCCAATGATGTCAAAAAACTCATGGCGAATGAACCTAAGCATCCTTATATATATGCGATTCCCAAAATTCACAAATGTTTAAATAATCCACTGGGGAGACCCATCATTTCTGGTGTGGGATCATACATAGAGAGAGTTAACAAATTTTTAGATTCTCACTTTAAGAAATACTTGGTTAAGGTGTCTTCTCACATTAAGAACACTAATGATGTTTGCAAGGCATTGCAAGGTATGAAGTGGGATACTGAATTTTTTTGGGCCACAGTTGATGTAACATCTTTGCACACAAACACTGGCAAATGCTGGGGTTTGGAAGCTATGAAAAAGATGATTGGAGAAGGCCCCCACACTACCTTTTTGCTATCTCTTCTAGAATTTAGTTTAACACAACTATTTCAGGTGGAAGAGAGATTTGCAAGTCAAGGGGACTGCAATGAGGGCAGCTTTTGCTCCTTCTTATGCCATCATCTACATGGGAGAATTTGAAAAGGAATTTATGTTCCACAACCCATTTTTCATCAATAATGTATTTTTTATAAGCGATATATTGATTACCTTATTTTCATCTGTAGGGGCAGCCAATTATTTTTGAAGTTTATGCAGGATCTTAATGGGAATGCACATGGGCTAAAATTTGCTTGGGAATGTCAATCTAAGAAGATATCCTTCTAGGATGTAGAGTTTTATACTGGAAATTGCAAACACACCAAAGGTGAATGAACGCCAGGAATACAGGATACTGTGCTGGAAACACTTAATTTATTGACATAAAATAGGTTGAGCGCTTTCTAAGTAAATCTGTCTTGTCTTCTTCAGAACATTCATGCATGGAATCATGGCTTATATATATCAAAATTGAGTAAAAGAAGGTGAAGAAGGATCATATTGGATCAGATATTGTGAAATTTCTATCTTCTTGGTTGCCTCAATTTTTCTCGGCTCTCTCATATGGTGTGAAGGAATAGATCTTCTTCTTTCTTCAGGATTTTCCCTCAGCATTACAGCATTTACTGACAACAAATGATGAATTTCCATTCCAGACAGTGTTTTGTTTTGAAGAATGTTAAAAATTAGGTTAAGCTATTAATGAGCTATGCAAAAATAATAAAAAAAACCTCCCCAACCCATAAAGCTGGTAATTCCAAAAATTTGAGGCAAACCAGAAAGATAGAGATTTCATATCTGATCCTTCCCTTCCATACCTTCAGGGGCGGGCTTTTACTTAATATATAAGCGTCATGAATTATGATACTTAGAATGTTCTGAAAGAGCTGTATTTTCAATAGATATTTATTTTACCTATTTTCAATCAATTAATTAAGTGTTTCCAATTGTCCATGGCTTTTCCTCTTTTATTTTATACTGGAAAGCAGGGTAAAGTGCAACATAGACCTTTCAGAAAGCCCACCTCTGTGAATAATTTTTTGTATGCCAGTAGTATGCACCCCCCTCATTTAATTAAGGCATTGCCAGAGGGTGAATTTAGAAGAATTTTAGAAATACTTCTGAACCAAGTTTTGTGAAACATTTATGAATGAAACACAGGAAAGGTTATCATCTGGAGGATATTCTGAGATGGCTCTCTGTAGGATCAAGCGTAAGTTGTGTGGGAAAGGCCACGCTGGCTGGAACAGATCCAATAGGGAATGTCAGAATCAAGATAAGACCAACAGGTTATTTTTTGTAACCAAGTTTTCCAATTTTTCAGGGCTGTTAGAAAAAATTGTGAGGCAGTTCTGGCACATAGTGGTGAATGATGTGCTGGTTGGTAAATTATTTCCCAGACACATCACTTTTTCATATAGCAGGTACAGTAATTTAAAGGACCTTCTCATTTAAGACGTTAGAATGCCCTAAGGAAGGAGGGAATGTTGGCATGCACAGATGTGGGCACTGTTCGGTGTGTAACAGAGTTAGAAATTTGCATGGTGTTAAGATAAATGGCAAAAGTTACTTTGCTTTTGAAAGGTTTGATGGTCATTCACAAGGGGTGATCTATGTTATCTGATGTGACTGTGTTAGGCCACTATGGTACATAAATCAGACCAAGTGAAAGTCTGTATCCTAGAGCATCTAGGGGATATTAGGAGGAATAACAAATAGCCCAGTGGCTTCTCATTTTATGCCCGTGCACAATGGCAGAATAGAGGGGTTTATTTTTAGTTTGTTGGCATGACCAAGAAGTTCTTTAGGCAACTTTAAAAAGGAATTAAACAAGTTAGAATACAGAATGATAGTAGATTATCACACATTACATCCTAGGGGTATGAACCTAGATAGCAATGCCACTTTTTGAAATCTTCCAAGATATTTGTCATGTATTGATTCAGGAATTTTGGAATTGCTTTATTAAATGTAGAAATGTTATTTAACCTATCATACAGATTGATAAGTCATTGTAATGATAGGTAATTTGTCGGGATGTAGATTGTGTTTGTATGGGGAACATCATCTGTATGACACTATTTAAAAATATAAGGGAAAAGGATAGAAGCATTTTTATGTATCTTTATGCGTTTCTTCTCAGTCAGCTATATTTTCACTAATATAATGTAATGGCACGTTAAGAAATTGGGTGTGTTTATCATGTTGATTGATTAATTGGACAATGATATGGTGTACTGGATATATAAGGAGATGGTATTTTTTGACTGAATTGTTCCACTGAAGGCGAATTGCCACGGTACCAGAACACGTCTAATAAATGGATTCACTTTTTACCATCTTATTATGGTCAGCGTTGACTTTCCAATTTTGACTGGTTTTGTTTTTCGTTTTGTGGTCGCAAGTGGAAGCTGGATGGGGATAGTATATTTTGAATTAGACAATCATCCAGGTGTGGGTATATTTGAATATTTCTTTGCCTGCAAAATGCAATGACTGGAGCTAGGCACTTTGTGAATACCCTGGGCGCAGTAGATAAGCCAAAGGGCAGTGCAGAGAACGGATAGTGCATGTAGCCTGCTTTGAAGCGTAGGTATCTTCTGCAAGATTCCCTGACTGGGATGTGCAGGTAGGCTTCCTTTAGATTCAGTGTTGCCAACCAGTCATCCTTGCCTAGCATAGGAAGCAATTGGTGAAGGGTTAGCATCTTGAATTTTGGGATGACCAAAAAGGTGTTTAGGATAGAAAGGTCCAGGATAGGACGCTAGGAGTTGTCTTTTCTAGATACCAGGAAAAGTCGTTAATAGAAACCTTGTCCCTTTTCCTCTTCTGGTACAGTTTGAATAGCCCTTGTGCTTAAGAGAGTACTTGATTTTGAGCTTCTGCCCACTGATTTGGGGGTAGATCTGGCCAACCTTTTGGGGTTGGTAGCGTGTTGAAGTGAAATCTGTATCCTTGGGAAACTATGTTTAAAACCCATTTGTCCGGGGTAATGAGTTCCCAGTTTTTTGCCTGAAGAGCAATCTTTCCCCCTAAAGGAGCAGTCAGTTGAGAAGGGCTTGGAAGTCATTGAGACAGTTGACCATAGGGGGAGTCTTGCTACTCCCTGATTTGGAAGTGGGAGCCCCCCCACTGCTTAGTCCTGTGCGTACCCTGGGACTGAAGCCTGGGTGTTCTGCTGGTTCTGGGTTTGGACAGAAAGCCTGGAAGAGGCAGGAAAGGACCAATTCTTAGAGGGTCAATGCCTACTAAATCTTGGAGGCTGTACTTGTTGGAAGTCTAACAGTCTGCATAGATTTAGCTTTTTCCTCCATCTTTTTAAGTACTACTTCTGCTTTGTTGCCAAACAGGCGGTCCTGATTTAAGGGAGCATCCAGCAATTTAGCTTTAACATGATCTGGCAAAGGTTGCTCCTGAAGCCAAGCATGCCTTCTAAGTACAGACCCAGTGACAGCAGCCCTGCAAGATACCTCTAATAAATCAAAACCACATTGCAAAGTATGTTTTCCAACTTGTTCAGCAGAATGCATTAAATCTGTAAAATCCTTATTTTCAGCACAGTTGGGAATCAACAATTTTCTATTTAAGCAATCCAATAATATGCTGCTGATACTTTAACATATGAAACTGACAGTTTAAGGCTCTAATGGCCAAGGTTGCAGAAGTGTATACCTTCTTACCCCCATCTATCCAGTGCCCTAGAATCTCTATCAGAGGGGGTAGGATTTTTGGCAGTAGTAGCCTTAATGCCCTTGGGTCCATGTGAAACGGTTTCAGGATCAGCAGTAGGATTTTTAAAAAGGAACTTGTGAGAGTCAGGAACCCTGTAGTATCCATCAGATTTTCTGGGAGCAGGCGGTAAAGAGCCAGGGGCCAAGCTAGATTCTGAAAAGGCATAAATAATGTCTAGTACAGGGGGGATAGCTAAAGGCCTGTGTTGAGGCAGGGGTAAGAAATCCCCAAGCCTCTTTTTAGAAGAGTAATCCTGGCTTTCCCAGCAAAAATGCTCCCTAAGAGTATGCAAGGTTTCACCAAAAGAGAAATCTTCTGGAGGGGAAGCAGAGGGAAGAGAGTCCTCAGCATCAGAATTCTCATAGGTAGATAAAGGTAAATCCTGGTCATCAGAGGAAACAGAAATTTCAGAATCCTGATTAGAAGTATAATAAGCAAATTCAGACCTAGGTCTCTTAGAGGGGGAAGGTTGGCTTCCCCTGGTTAAAGTAATAAAGATCTTCAGCCATTCTTATTTGTTTTTTTAGGCATAGAGGCCTGACCCATGCGGTCTGGGCGTCTGTTTTCTAGGCATGGTTAGAGTTTTAGGCCTTGAAGAAGATGGCGTTGGTTTAATATGCAAGTCAGTAGGCCTGAATACACCCTCAGGAAGCCAGTGCCTGCACAGCAGCTCCAGACCCATCCAAGGTAGAGACAGCCGCAGGTTCCACAGTTGAAACATCTCGCGGCATACCGGACTCCGAATGGGTCTCAGTAGACGCCTGCTAATCTGAAGTAGTGGGTATCAGGGGCTGCAAAAGCACCTCACTGAGTACCGGCGAACTGGCGACTAGCTTAGGAGAAGAGTCATCGGCAGCTTTAGACCTAGACGGCCTGTCTCTGTCTTTATCTTTGCATTTTTTCGGAATGCCGGTAGTCGGATGGCTTACTGAAGACATATCTGGATAATTGAACAGGTAACCCAAATATTTAGAAGCGTAAATATACCGACAACGAATAATTTGTCGCTTAAATAAGGCACAAAACTGACAGCGAGGTACATCGTGGTCAGGGCCTAGGCAAGGAATACAGTACGAATTAAAATCTTTATGAGGTATTTGCTTTCCACAAGAAATACAACTATTGACTTTTACTGACATCGGATAAGAGCAAGAAAAAATGTTTCCCCAACAGGGTACTTACCTTTAGTTGAAGACTTTGGTTCTGAAACTCGAAAACGAAAATTTTAGGAGTTGGCCGACTGGCACTTGCTAACTGCTTCTGCTTCGGGCACAGCACGGCAAGAAAGACTGGTAAAATGGTGTCGGCTACATACTTTATACCTCTGACTACCTGATGTCATGGAAGATGAGACAGCAACCGACGCAGGACCAAAGACTTTGATAATCAGGCTGACTGAGGGCTACTGCAAGCAGATAACCCAAATGTGATGACTGCAACAGTGAAACACGAAGAACATCTGCAAAACCATGCTCTGCTGCTGAACAGGCAAAGTTATTTGCTATGAATACATTCATAAAAGTATACGTATGTCTCCAGTACAAAGTATAAAATGGCATTCAGCAAACTAGTTACTTAGTGGTCAAAATTAAACAGGAAAATGAAAATGTCATAAAAACAGACCAAGTTGCTCCCTTTATTCTGGCTTTAATATGATTGTAGCAGCTATACTCTTGTAATTAGAAAATGAAGTTATGTACTTACCATAACGTTCCATGTTAGTAGTCCATCTCACCCTTCATTCTTTACGTATGGGTTCGGAGCTGAATGTCGGCTCTGACTTGGCCTATTCTCAAGCTGGAAAGCTTCTGATTGGCTCATGGCTTGAGGGTATCCCACAGTGTACCAGTACAATCCCCAGATCCCCAGGAATAGGCAGAATCGGAGCAGACATTCGGCTCCAAACCCATACGTAAACAATGAAAGTGAGATAGGACTACTTAACATACCAGTTTTTGCACACTTCTACGGTAACAAAACATGCAGAATGTGTCATGCAGGACTGAGTGAAGCCTTTTAGAATTTAAAAGCATCATATGCACATGCTATTATCTACTGGAACAGAAATCCCCAGTTTTCAGGAATGGAAAAGACAGACTACAGTCTCCAAAAATTTAATTTTTATTTGCATCAGTTTGTCCGATGAACCAATTATAAGCCTTCTCTGCACAAAGATAAGAGGCGCCAACACCACCTTTTCTGCTAGGCACTACTGTGGCTTCCAGCTAATAATAAAGAGCTACACTTTAATACAGAAACTGTGCATGAAGAATTTCTGCAATTAGAGGAGACTTACTAACAAGTGCTCAGCATTTTAAGCAGGTAATCAGAGGCAAGTATAAACCAATAGGTGGATTTTTATGGAAGCCTTTCGTCCAATTCCCCAGTTGGCCTGTGCTATGCACTGAGCTTGGCTGCCTGCACTAATGGCAGTTAAGCACTGTATCTGATCAGCGTTATGTACTGCAGTGTCCTAAGCACTGTAAAAAAACCCAGAAGCTGCTACAAATCACAGCTTTAAATACCAACGTCATCAAAAGACTAATTCTCAGGAATACATAAGCGGATGGTACTACAGCTAAACCTGACATAGGAAGACACAGTGTAAAAATGGAAAACGGATACGAAAAAGAAAACAATTGACATATCTTAAAAAGGGTGCAATCATTTCACCTTACTCCTGCTGACATAGGACGATTCAGTGTATGCATGTATACAGCAGTTTACTCATAAATGGCATGTTGTTTAAAAACATAATGGGAATACTTGTAATGCAATTTATTCCCAGCTAACTGGCAGACTTTCTGTGAATATAGCAGTGCAACAGAGATAATGGTTGAAAACTAAGGGGTCAGTTATGAAGTTGCAAATGATCCCTAGGTGACAAAAAAACAGAACAAGTTAAACATACCTAGAGGTTATGATTAAAAGTGAAACCTGGATCAAAGGTATATCAAATGAATATACCCAAAAACACAACAAAATAGCATTTTGAAGGTGAAATGTTCAACTACAAAAAGGGCAACAATGCACTAGCCAACAATTACTCCACAAACTGCTGCCAAAGTACGGTAATGACTTCTATGACTAAATAAATGGGGATGACCAAAACGTCTGAATGTCACTGCTAAAATAAGGTATGGGGGCCACAGGTATCCTGCTTCAGCAGCTTGTAAGATGGCACAGCCAAACCTCCCAAACGCCAAACTTCTCCTAGCCTTGGAAAGTCGGACCAAAGCTGTGGAATCCATAAGGATCTTCCATAAGGATCTTCAGGAGCCATGACACCATTAGTGCCGCTCCCACTCAAAAGGCATGCATGACAGTGGGGTCAGCTATACTGAAGCCATTTCAAATGCTGCATAATAACTCTCTAAAAGTTTTTCTTTTGAAATAACATTTTCTTGTCTTAATTGCTCAATAAGAGTTTCTAATGATTTTAGTCGGGCTAGTGTCTTTTTTTCCTGTAGCTCCAATAAAGTTACCTTTGCATGAAGCTTTGCAATTTTTTGCCAAAGGTAATCAACATCAGCACCCTGACGGAAATATGAATGTTCTATTTGCAAACTGTCAACTCCAGAACTTTCACTGAAACAAACAGCATCTGTTTCCATCTGATCCCCACTTTCAAAGTGATGGTTGGTCAAAAGAGTGCAGGCAGATTCTGCAATGTCCTCAGAGCTGTCACTCAGTATAACGGTGATAACGGAGTCATCAGTTTGACTGAACTGCTCACTAGTCTGAGTAATAACACTTGATGTTACACTATTGTCATTATTCTGCAATGAAATAAATGAGACATTTGAATCTAGCCGAACACCACAATCTGCTATTTCAGAGGGCTGATCCTCAGACACAAGCGGAGCAACAGGTTGCACTTTTGTATTAAGTTGTTCACATCCTTCAGCCACTGAGGCATCTGTGCTCTTTACAATGTGCTGAGACAAGGAACACATCTCAAATAAGTCTGTCTTAGCTGTAATGCCCACAACTGATTTTATATTTTGAGAGGAATTTTCAAGTTGGCATTCGGGTCTAATCTTGTTTTCACTTTCACCCGTCTGTAAAGAGGCATGTTTGTTCCTCTGAATGTGCCTTGTGAAAATAGTGGAACATTTATTTTCACTTTCTTTTGGTTCTTCACTCATCATACTTTCGACTTCTGGAATGATCTTAAGTGTACCATCAGAGCAACAGTTCTCCTGATTTGTAACAGACTGATCAACAGCATCTTTCCTCTTTCGAAACTTACATTTTGAATTGTTTCTTTCCTTAAAGACAAAGAAAAAGAAAATTGTGAGATAAAGGCAATGTAAAGTAAGAAGCATTTTCTATTACTAAATAACTACATATACAGCATTAAATGTTGCCCGATTACAGGCAGCAAAATTAGTTCCATTACTCTGTTTAAAAAAAAAAAAATCTCATGCCAGAAAGCCTTAAATAGCATATGCAAAGATGGCCTATCTGAAAAGCAGCAGCTGGTATGCATGCAGTAAGCATTTAGGTCCTGGCATGGATTACTGTGAATTAACAGAAAGGGACGATTTCAATTTTAATTATAAATATAATTACATTTTTAAGTCCTTGCTGCATGCGAGGCATAAGATTTGTGACAAACATGCCACACACATTTCAGTATGATGCCACAGCTCAGAATAAGAATAACTCACTGCACTGCATTAAAAAACAAAAAAAGCAATTCTTCCCTTTGTTTTACTGCTGTCATTTCGCCAACATGGAGGGTTTTTTTTTTTTTTGGTTGCTGTTGGTTTTGAACAAGTTGTCATGTGTGGAAAATAACTTCAGCCAACTAACTGACAGTTGCTTGTTCCTTTTAATTTACTCTAATTTTGTAAAGTACAAAAAAAGAAGTTATGTACTCACCATAATGTTCCATGTTTGTAGTCCATCTTGCCCTTCATTCTTGCATATGGATTCGGAGCCGATCCTTGGCTCCGACTCGGCTGATTACAAAGCTCGAAGTCTCTAAGTTGGCTTGTGGTAAGGTAGGTATCCCATAATGCATTACTAACAATCCCCAGATCTTGTTTGCTGCTGTCTATAATAGTGATATAGAAGTATTTCCACAAGGAAAAAATAGATGAAAGGTCTCAAACTCTAAGGAAGATAGAAATTATCTTGTCTCCAGATCCTCCAAGGATACGTGGATGGGGGTAGGTTCGTAAAAATGAAGGGCGAGATGGAATACAAACATGTAACGTTGTGAGTACATAACTTCTTTATGTTCTGTAGTCCTACCTTGCCTTCATTCTTACATATGGGACAGTGTCCCTAGCACCTTTTTCCTAAGGTGGCTCATGGGAATATACTCCTAAGAACCATGGAACCAAAGGAGGCTCTACCACTGGAGGCAAAGTCCAATTTGTAATGAGTAATAAAGGTATGAGGGGTAGCCCAAGTTGCTGCTGCACATATATTGTACATTGGAATTCTGGCCTGAAAAGCGGCAGATGTGGCTATAGATCTGGTGGAATGAGCTTTAAATTTTAAATGGGAGTTCATTGCCATTAGAAGAGTAAATATAAGATATGCAATTTGAAATCCAGTTTGATAACATTATCTTGCAGACTGGCATTCCTTTGCTTGTCTCCAAAAAAAAGATATAAATAATTGGTCTGATTTTCTAAATTCTTTGGTTCTATGTAGATAGAACCTTAACTGTCTGTGTACATCAAGTTGATGAAAAAAGAAGATATGTCTTACCATAACGTTCCATCTGTATTGTTGATCCTCGTTCAGTCATTACGTCTGGGTTATCTGTTCTGACCTTGGAACCAAGCCGGCCATCTTCCAAGCTCGCGACAGCCACAAACTCTCAAGCTAAACTTTTACCCACAATTCCCCTCTCCCTGTTACCCCAGATTGAGTTTGCAAGTCAAAGGAAGTAGAGGCCACCTCTGGTCAAAGAACCTAACGGAACCGGATGATGAGACCAACTATAAGCCTCAGGAGGGGGAAGGAGGGAGGGTCGTAATGACTGAACGAGGATCAACAATACAGAAGGAACATTATGGTAAGACATAACTTCTTTATCTGATATTGTTAATCCTCATTCATTCCTTACGCCTGGGACAGAGTCCCCAGCTACCTTTATTCCTGGGAGGCTCTCATGGAAGGACATTCCTGAGCACCATAGAACCAAAGGATGCTCTTCATCTGGAGGTCAAATCCAATTTGTAATGGCTGATGAAGGCATGGGGTCTAGCCCAAGTTGCAGCTGCACAAATGTCAGGTAAAGAAGCTCTAGCATGAAAGGCAGCAGAAGTTGCAACAGATCTAGTGGAATGAGCCCTAATAGCTGTAGTCAGAGGGATAACGTGAGTTTTGTAAATACATGTTACACAGTCTTTTAACCATTTAGCCAATGTGACCTTAGAAACAGCACATCCAAAATCTAGGACCAGAATAGGCCAGGAACAGCTGATCTGATTTGCGAGAAGCCTTAGTTCTGTCTAGATAGAAATAAAGTTGCCTGTGAATGTCAAGGGTATGTAGGCAATACCCTCCTCCGTTTGAAAGATTGGGAAAGAAAACTGGCAATTCAATGGATTGGTTAATGTACATTTCAGAGATCACTTTTGGCAGGAAGGATTAGTCCTCAATGACACTATCTTTATGAAAGATTATGTAAGGCTGTTTGATGCATAGAGCTTGAAGTTCAGAGAAACGTTTGGCAGAAGTAATGGCGAGCAAGAAGAAAGTTTTCCAAGACAGAAACTTGAGTTTGCATGAAAAAGCTGGTTAAAAGGGAGTCGTAGTTAATGCTTGCAGGACTAAAGACAGATCCCACGGCTGGCTAGGTTCTCTAAAAGGGGGGTTTCAAATGATTTACGCCTTTTAGAAAAGTCTTGCATAATTTGTGTGACATACGAGAAGAGTCATGGACACCATTGTGAAAATTAGATATCGCGGCCAAATGAACTCTAAAGGTAAAAGTAGATAGGCCGGATTGGAATAAACTAGATGGGTATCCAGTACTACCGGCACTGGTGCTGGAAAATGGTCTCTCTCTTTTTCCTTCAGCCAAATAGTAAACCTTTTCCACTTGCTGAGATAAGTAGCTCTGGTGGAAGACTTATGAGACGCAATAAGAACGTCACGTACTAGGGAAGAAAGATCAGTCTGCCTGGCAATCACTGGAAGTGGAGGAACCAAGCTGTGAGCTTCAGGCTGTTCAGGTTGGGATGAATCAGTTTCTGCAGATGGGAGAATGAATCCGGAGTTGGATCGAGAATCCATGGTTGATCTAGCAGGTGAGGCCATAAGAAGGGGAACCAAATTTGCTGAGGCCAATACGGCGCAATGAGGATTATCTTGTGCTTCAACCGGCGGGCTTTCTTCAGGAACTGGGGAATGAGAGGAAGAGGGGGAAAGGCATAAAAGCAGGCCCAAGGGTCAATCGTGGACTAGAACATCCCTGGGTGACTGTCCCTGAGGGGGACTCAGGGCGAAGTAATTGCTGCACTTGTAGTTGGTCGGGGATGCAAAAAGGTCACAGCAAGGGAAACCTCAGTGGTTGAAAATCTCTGCCACTATAAGAGGATTCAGAGATCACTCGCGTGGTTGCAGAATGCACCTGCTCAATCTGTTTGCTATCATGTTGGAACTCCTGGGAATGTGCGTTGCTAAAAGAAAGCAGTTGGTAGCCATTGCCCATTGCCATATCCTCCCGACAAAGTGTGTAGGATTTGGTTCCACCTTGTTTGTTGATGTACCAGACTACAGCCATGTTGTCCGATTGTATTGCAATAGTGCCTGATGGAAGGACGGGATGAAATGCTTGCAACGCTAGAAGCACCACCCTCAGTTCTAGGACATTTATATGCAGATGAGCCTCTAGGTCCGACCATGTGCCTTGGACTGTCTTCCCCTGCAAAAGCCCCACCCCATCAGGGAGGCGTCCGTGGTCACTGTGGCTTTGGGCTGTTGGGGTGGGAAGGAGAGACCATTGTGACGGGTTCTGCAACATCCACTAAATTAAGTCTTGTTTGCATCTCTGAGTCACCCAAATCTGAGATGAGAGAGGAAACTGAAAAGGGTACCACTGGGTGAGTAGTAACCATTGAAAAAGCCTCATGTGAAACCTCGCAAGGGGACAATGGTGATGGAAGCTGCCATGGAACCGAACACCTTGAGAACAGAATGTGCTGTCGATCTTTCCCTTGAGAGGATGGGTACGAGTTGTTTTATCCTTAAGATTCTGCGCTTTGGAATCAATGCCGTGCAGTTCTTCGTATCCAACAGGACCCCAATGAATTCTATGGACTGGGATGGGGATAGGTTGGATTTTTGCCAGTTTATAGTTATACCTAAACTTTCTGTGGTGTGAAGAGAGTATGCCAAGGTTTTTTCCAATAAATGTCTGGTGGGAGCGGTGATGAGCCAGTCGACTAGGTATGGAAACACCCAGAATCCTTTTAGTCACAGGTGAGCTGTGAGGGCTGTAGAGAGTCCGAAGGGCAGTACTTGGAACTGGTAATGACTGGCTCCTGCATGGAAGCGAAGGAATCTTCTCGACGGTCTGTCCACCTTTATGTGGCAGTACGCATCTTTAAGATCTATAGAGTACATCCAATCGCCTGCCTCCAATAATGGGAGGATAGACTGTAGTGACCATCTGGAATTTCTGTACTTCTACAAATTTGTTTAGCACACCGAGATCCAAAATTGGTCTCCAGTCCCCGGTCTTTTTTGGTACTAAAAATAATCTTGAGTAGAATCTGGATCCTATCTAGTCTGGTGGGACTAGGTGGATGACTCTTTCATAGCAGCTTTGAAATCTCTAATGCTGCTTCTACCATTTGACTGGGTGGTACGTCGGGTAAACTCTTTAGTGGGGCGGGACAAAGATCAAAGGGAATATGATAACCTCTGGTTATTACCTCTCGTACCCAAGAATCGGTAGTAATGGTTAGCCAGGCTGAAGGGTACAAAGAGAAAGAACCCCCAACCGCTTCCAGAGGAAAGCAGTTGGGCCGCTCTTCAGGAGCACTGGTAGGGCTGGCCAGAGAAAATCTCTAGAATCCTGGTTATGCAGACCTCCTCTGCCCCGAAAGGGGCATCTTCCATATGAGTTTCCCCCTCTGCCTCTAGAGGAAAACTCTGCTCGTGTGTCACGGAAAGTACCCAGAGACTTTTTGTGCCACATCTTCCCACTCTTCTAGTTTCTGCAGAAAGCTCGTTGAGGGGAAGAATAGCGGACACCAATGGCAGAAAGGGTCTTACCCTTCCTGTTCACACCTAGCCAATGTGTCTTTAACCTTGGGTCCAAACAACGAAGAGGCTTCAATGGGAGCGTTCAGAAAGGAAGCCTTGAAAGGTTCCACAAAAATCACACAAGCGCATCCAGGCAATGCCATCTCATGACTATGCCTGCACCCGCTGCTCTAGCTGCTCCTCCTGATGCGTGAGAAATCAGACGCATGGAGAAGTTAGAAATCGATTCAAGGGTAGCTAACTGTGGGGCCACTTTGTCCAGGACCTCAGACACTGCTCCGGCGAAGGTTTCAGAGAGCTCAGAAATTAAGTCTCTTTGAAGCCTGGTAAAATGTGCCATATAATTCAGGGACCTGACAGCAAAGGTCGCTGATGCAACGGTACACTTCCCTAATCTGTCCAGCGCCCAAGACTCTGTTGGGCGGGTGGACGTTCTAGCTTTCTTCCGCCAGATCCTTCTTTGTTGCGGCCGCCACCACCAAGGCATCTACAGGAAGACCTTTGGACCAGTGAGGCTCACAAGCTGGAGGAAACAGGATTTTATCTGGCCTGCGGGGAATGGCATCAACTGTGTCAGAAGCCTTCCATGCACGCTGCACGACGAGCCGGACAAGGTTGTGGGCAGGTGGAGTAATCCAAGAGGTAGGGGGCTGGGCATGAAAGACCTGCAGGAACACAGACTCTTCAGAGGTCGGGTTAGAGGGCCACCAATCACCTCTCTGCTTAAGAATTTCGAGGATATCTCCAAAGGATACCTCAGAGGGTGACCGAGGGGATCCTACCCCAATGTCTGTGTCTTCCGTGAGGGACTCTTCTGGGGAGTCCACCTGCTTCCTCTTACACAAACTCTTGCAATGAACTTCCTCAGGGGGAGAATCTGGAGAAGACGGTGCAAAAGGGGCCTCCAGTGGGAGTGTGCCCAGAGGCCCTTGTACCCACTGTCCACCAGAGGTGTCTTGTGTAAAGTGTGGTCCAGAGGAGGACAGGGGCACATAGCACATGATCGCCAGACGCAAGAGCCTTCTCCACGAGTTGGAAGGCTGGTCCACCCAAGGAAGTCACACCCCGCTCAAGCATATCAGCCTGCCGACTCTGAGTCCCTGGATGGCTGTGAGAAACAGGGGTACGTACGTCACAGCTAGCATCCAGAGCAGTGACTGGAGTGACAAGTCTCCTGCCACAAAGGCAACTGTGACTCTGAGGTCCATGAAAGGAGCAGAAATGAGGAAGTCTGTGCTACAGCAGGGGGCTTCAAAGACAATGAAGGAGGAGAATAAGTAGGAGTCCTTGGAAAAGGGTGATCACCCCCAAAGGAAGAGTAGTTCCTGGAGGGTTGGATACCTCTGGCCCAAAGCAATTGATCCACAAGGCATACCACATCATGTTCCGAGAGGCTTCTAGTGGATCTCAGACATAGCTGAAGGGGAGTCAGGTCTATCCAAGGGTGTAGGAAACTCTGTGCCCACAAAGGCGTCTTTGGACGGTGCTAAAATAGGCAAATGCACCGAAAACAATGGAGACATTAAGGCTTGTACTACTACTGTGTGCACCGAGGAAATCCTCTGTGCCGAAGATAAGGTCTGCACCGACGAGGCCGGTGCCGAAGTGGTAACTGGCACTATGGTAGGTGCTGAAAGAGTCTGTGCAGAAAACGAGGTGGTCGATATAGAGAGAGAATAGTCGGTGCCGTGAAAATAGTTGGACCAGAGGCAGGAGCGGACGTCGGAACAGTCGACGACACTGGACAGGTCTGCATTAAGGAAAAGGTCGGTGCCGGTAAGGTATTCTGAACCGAGAGGCCCCTCAGTTCCAATGAGGTATAGGGCATAAAACTCTGTGCCAAAGTAAAAGATGGTGCCGAAATCCTCAGGGCCGAGGAAGTCAAATCCAAACTAGAAAAGGTTTGGCCTTCTTAGGTCTCTATTCCTGGTTGTCCTTAGCAGGAGATGAAGGGAAAGACCTGACCTTCTTGTGTTCACCGCTTTTCTTATGGGAACTAGGAGGGGTTGAAGCCTCCAACCTAGAAATAGCCTCTGAAAAGAAAGATTTAAGTAGTCCCTTTAAAATCAGTTTATTTTTCCTTTCCACCAAAGTCCTGTTAGAAAAATTAGCACAAATCCAGCAAGGCAAGTCAACAGTCAAGTGAGGCACACCTAAACAGTAAACACAACGCATGTGCATCTGAAATAGGCCAATTTATGCCCACAAGCCACACATCTTTTAAATCCCAGACCACCTTTTTTCTCTGCCATGACAGGAGGAAGAAGGTACCAACAATGGTACGAGAAATACCTGAAGGTAAAGCAGGAAAGATTTTACCAATGATGGTAAAGGAGTTGCCTCATGGTAAGAAGAAAGAAGGGATAGAAAAAAAAAAACAAAAAAAAGAGTTGCTAGATGCGATAGGGTAAGAGATAACTATTTAACAAAATTAGAACAGAGAATAACTGCAATACAATAATGTATTATCAAAAAGTTTATATAGCTCAAGAGAAGTGGCTTGACATGACTGACTGGTGATGCGGCAAACAAAATCTGGGATAACAGGGAGAGGGGAATTGTGGATAAGAGTTTAGCTCGAGAGTTTGTGGCTGTCATGAGCTTGGAAGATGGCCGGCTTGGTTCCGAGGTCGGAACCGATAACCCAGGTGTAAGGAATGAATGAGGATTAACAATATCAGATCTTGTATTCCACTTTGTTTGTATGATTTGGAAAAAATACTGTCAGTTCACGAGTTTGATTAATATTTGATTGTGAACAAATCTTGGGGACGAAGGAAGGATTAGTGTGAAGGGAAACAATGTCTCTACGGAATATCATGTAAGGAGGTTTGACTCGAGTGCTTGCAGCTCTGACACTCTTCTGGCGGATGTAATGGCTACCAGAAAAATGGTCCTCCATGAAAGGAACTTTAAATCACATGTATGTGAAGGTTCAAAAGGTGGTGAGGTAAGTTTTGAAAGAACAAAATTTAAATCCCAGGGAGATATAGGTTCTTGAAAAGGTGGTCTTAGTAAGGTAGTGCCTTTTAAAAATGATTTATACAATCTGAGCGCCATAAGATTAGGTTCCTGTTGCCCCAAATTAAAATTGGAGATAGATGCTAATTGAACTTTGATTGAAGAAGCAGCTGATCCCAGATGAGAAAGTTTGGTTAGAAATTCTAATACTAAGGGAATGGAGGCTGTTTATGGATCTATGTTCCTAGCTTGTGCCCAAAGGGAAAATCTTTTCCATTTGCTAGCATGCAATTTTCTTGTAGAAGGTTTATGAGAGGATGTCAGGATATGTGTAACTGCAGGGGAGAAATCATGAAGCCTGACTAGGGATGGAAGAGTAGCAGCCAAGCTGTCAGGTTGAGGGTGTGTGGAGACAGGGATGGAATGTGACTGATATGTGTCAGAAGGTCTGCTACTGGGTCCAGAGTCCATGGATTGTCCAGAAGGTGAGGCCAGAGAAAGGGGAATCAGATCTGATGAGCCAGTAAGGAGGGATAAGAATCATTCTGCTTCCCAAAGTCTCTGCTTTCTGGATAACTTTCGATATTCGTGGAAAGGGAGGAAAAGCATAAAGAAGTCCCGAAGGCCAATCGTGGACAAGTGCGTCTCTCTCTGGGTCTCCCCCGGGGGTGGGGGATAAGGGTGAAGTAGCTGCTGCATTTGGTGTTCATTGGGGTGGCAAACAGATCGCAGCAAGGCTGTCCCCATTTGCAGAAAATCTGTTCCGTGACTTTCTGATTCAGAGACCACTCGTGAGGCATCAAGATTGCCCTGCTGAGCTTGTCGGCTATCACTTGGTTCTCCCCGGGGTATGCGTTGCAACTAGAAAAGCATTGGGAAGATATCACCCACTGCCAAACAAGTATAGCCTCTTGACATAGGGGGTAGGATCTGGTTCTCCCTTGATTATATACCATACCACTGACATATTGTCTAATTGGATTGCTATTGTCCCTAGAGGAAGTCATGAAGTGCTTGCAACACTAGTAGCCCTGCTCTCATCTCTAAAACATTGATATGCAAGTGAGCCTTGTGTTCTTGCCATGTGCCTTGGACTGTCCTTCCTAGATAATGCCCCCCTATCTAGGAGGCATCCGTGGTCACAGTAGCAACGGGTTGGCGAGGAATGAATGGTCTTCCTATTGTCTGAATCCATCAACAAAAGGTCCCTTTTGCAAGATTCTGTTATTAAAATGGGATGAGACAGAGGCAATTGCTGAAGAGACCACTGGGAAAAGAGTAGCTGCTGTAGAATTCTCATATGCAGTATGGCTAACGGAACTAGAGTTAGAGTAGAGGCCATGGTTCCCAGTAGTTTGAGCATGGTCTTTGCTTTGACCTTATTTGTCGTCTTAGATTTTGCACTCTGTCTGAAGGAGGGCGAGCCATCACTGCGACTGTGTCTATTTCTGCTCCTATAAAAGTTGCATATTGAGAGGGCGACAAGACAGACTTACCAATTTCTAGTAATGCCTAGCTGAGTACAGACTTGGATGGTTGAATCCCTGGCTTGTAGAAGTAGATGCCTGGTGGTGGCAGTCAGGAGCCAGTCGTCCAGGTATGGAAACACTTGGAATCCAAGACGTTTCAAGTGAGCTGCTACTACCGCCATGCATTTGGTGAACACTCTGGGGGCTGTGGTGAGACAAAGGCAGAGCACGAAATTGGTAATGACTGGCTCCCACACGAATTGTAAAGGACTCCTTGATGCTCTGTCCATTTTTATGTGGTAGTACACATCTTGGAGGTCTATGGAACACATCCAATTGTCTTTCCCTAACAGAGGGAGTATAGACTGCAGTGTTACCATTCAGAACTTGGACTTCTTCACTGATTTGTTTAACTTGCCGAGATGCAAGATGGGCCTCCAGTCCCCTGTTCGTTTTGGTACTAAAAAGAAATCGGGAGTAAATTCCAAATCCTATCTGGTCTGCGAGGACAGTTAGAATGACTCTTTTGAAGCAACTTTTGGACTTCTATAGTTGCTTGATCCCCGTGATTGGGTGGAACATCTGGGATTTTCCTGGTTAGAGGAGGTGGAAAGGAGAAGGGGATGGAGTATCCTCTGGAAATAATCCTTTGTATCCACTTGTCTTGTGTCATGTCATGCCAGGCTTCTGGGTACAAAGATAAGTGACCTTCGACTGGCTCCAGAGAACCGGACGTCATGAAAGAAGGGACAGCAACTGACGCAGGGCCCAAGACTTTGTTAATCAGGCAGACTGAGGGGAACCTGCCAGCAGATTACCCAAATGTAATGACTGCAACAGTGAAACACAAAGAACATCTCCTGAACCCGCTGCTGCCCTGCTCACTCCATCTGCTGCGTAAGATATGAACCTCATGGAGGAGTTAACAATAGAGTTTAAGGTGGACAACTGAGCAGTGACCTTCTCAGGGACTCCTTCAGTTAAAGTACCTTGGAGAGTATCTCCCAGATCTTTTACGCGATCTCTCTGAAGACTAGTGAAATGGGTGAGGTAATTCAGCAATCAGAGTGTAAAAGCCGCTGAAGAAAAAATATGCTTCCCGTACCTGTCCATCGTTCGAGACTCTATTCGGTGGGTGGACAGATGAAGTCTCTGCTAGTTCCTTCTTTGTGGCTACTACCACCACCATGACATCTACAGGCACACCTTTGGTCTGAAACTCTTTCCTTAGGAACGGAAAGGAATTTGTTCGGCCTTCTAGGGACTGGTTCCACAGTGTCAGGAGTTTCTCACACCTTTCGACTCACCAACTCTAGCAGGTCATCGAAAGGTGGACACACCCAAGAAGCTGAAGGTTGAGACCAGAAAGCCTTCAGGTACACTGACTTATCAGAAGGGGTGACGGTGGGCCAGCCACCTCTCTTTTTCAGGATCTCTAGGATATCTACAAAGGAAATATTAGAGGATGACCTAGAGGGCCCTTCTGACTCCGCAAGGTCAGTGTCAGAGGTGATGGACTCATCGGGGAGTCTACATGCTTCCTCTTGCAAGTTTTCTTCCAAGGAGGCTCCTCAGAAGGATATTCTGGGGAGGTCTCTGAAGACTGGGGGCCACCCAAGGAGGGCTGCTGGTCTCTGCTGTTACGAGAGGGGGATGGTGCTGACACAGAGATCGCAGCTTGAGGGGGAAGAAGATTGGTACCCTGGTGTAGAGCTGAAGATCTAGACAGCACACTCCTCATCATCTCGAAGGCATACCCCCCCCCCCCCCGGCTCAGAGGTCACCACCGGTTCTGAAGAAGCAGAAGTATCCCCCGGCTCTGGAGCAATTGGCTCTGAGGCAGATGTAGGATCCAAGCTCAGCTATGCTGACGCACCGAGATGTAGGCTCGGAACTGAAGTTCAGATACAACTTCCATCAGCATCCATCAGGGCGGACTGGTGGCCTTCGGCTCCTAGACACCAGGGATGGGACCGAAGGTGTCTGAGCAGAACTCTGCTCCAAGAAAACCACTTTGGGTGCTGGAACAGATGGTTTCACAACAAACGGCCCAGACAGATCTGGCTCCGAAAGACTGTCGTGGCTCGGAGGAACAAAAGCAGGTAATATGGCCTTAGACTGCTCCAGAACCAATTGGGTTGGAACAGACAGCAAATTTGCTAGTGTCAATGACTTGTCTACGCACCACCCTCTCGACATCCTCATCAGAGACACTCATGGAGGATCTGGAAGACAAGGCAGGGGATCAAGATCTCTGCAAAATTGGAGATCCAAGTGTCAGGGATACCGGTAGTAAGTCTTTTGACCAGCTCCGAGGTATGGATTCAGCTATAGGCTCCAAAGAACTTGGAGCCGAAACTGGAAGGTCTATATCAATAACCTCAACCAGCTATGAAGACAGAGGAGCTGAAGAGGTAGAAGGTTTGACAACTTTGGCAACTTTCTCTGGAGGTCCTGATTTGTCAGTCGGTGTCGGAGACATCACTAACGTAACCTTCTCTTTTTTTGAAGAAGGAGACTTGGAGTGAGAAGAGGAAGAACTAGCTAAATCCTCCTCAAAGGAAGGTTTAAGGAGACCTTTCAAAATCAGTTTGTTCTTCCTTTCCTGGAGAACCTGGGAACTAAAAGAACAGCAAAAGGTACACGTCTCCTGTAGCTGTATGGCTCCCAAACAATAAACACAAATACTATGCCAGTCAGTCAGGGACATTTTTTGTGAACATTTTAGGCATTTCTTAAAACCCAAAGGTTTATGGTCTATAGTTTACTTAGACATAACTACCACAACAGCGACAACAGAACATAAATGTAAACAGCAAAAACAATAATAAGAGAAGACATGGTCCTCTAACTATGGGTCAAGCCCTGCTCAAGAAACAACACACAAGTAAGGGCAACAGAGGACTAGGTCCTCTAACTTAAATGGGCCTAGCCCTGAACAGAGGGGTAGGCGAGATAGAGAAAAAACAAGCAAGCAACAATAAGGGAAAAGTAGGTCCTCTAACTATAATGGAACTATGCCTGAGAAAGATTAACAATAACTAACACAACAAAAACGAAGGGATACCACTAAAGAAGGCCTGCAGAACAACAAATAGCAATAAAACTTCAGAAAAAAACACACTAACTACTCGCAAGTTAATAACAGTAAGCTATTAATAATAAAACTAACTTTACAGTAAAAAAAGGAAGACTATAAATATTGGAAGAAAAAAAATATTCCAACTTAGCCACGGCCAAGAAAGGGAACACTTCTGAACTGGCAAATGAGATCTGGGGATTGTTAGTAGTGCATTATGGAATACCTACCTTGCCACGAGTCAACTTAGATACTTTGCTTTGTAATCAGCTGAGTCGGAGCAGAGGATCGGCTCCAAACCCATATGTAAGAATGAAGGCGAGATAGGACTACAGAACATAAGTATGGCCAACTCTACTCCGTCGCTTTGCCACCTTCGTGCAGTCCTTCACAATATAATTAATCAAATTGTATTAAAAAAAATCAAAATACGGTTAATATTGCCCTGAGTTTATGACTGTAGATTGAACTGGTTTTGCAGTGAAGCAGTATATTAATGGTGCATTTTTTAATGTCCTGTTAAGTTTGCCAGTCATGTACTGGCATTTAATCATTCCAGCTTCTTGTATGACTCTTATCATTTGTTTAGCTGTCACTACGGACACTACAGCCTGCCTGCCAAAGTTTTCTCTTTGCTTGGAGTGTGCAGATTCATTTGAACAGCTCGCTCACAAATAATCATAGCAAGTCTACAAATTCAGTGGAGTATTCCCTTTTTCTTGTCAATATGTCACTGTAGAACTGCTTAATATAATCTGCATTAGTCCCTGATTTTATGTCCAACTGAAAATCTGTTTGGGACAGGTAGATTGCCAACACTTTTTTGTGGTAGATGATGCTGTATCTACAATGGAGACCACCAAACCTTTGGGTGCATTCAATGACCACTGCTGTCAGTGCATGCTTTACTGCTGGAAAATGAAATGGTACTTTTTGACAGACAGTCTGGTAGTGTGAACACTAATTCCTTCATCAGAGCTAGAATCAATTAACATGTACTCTGGGAATGGAGCAATTTTAAACAGTACAAGTGGCACAGCAACTTTCTCAGGCTTAGTCTGGCATCAGTTACCATTTGGATTGACAAGGACATAGAACCTGCATCCATATTTTTTCTAAGAATCATGTTTTCACTGTGCATTTCTCACAGTATTACATATACAATATGCACGGTATTTATGAATCGCTGCAAAAGCCACAATCATGGTTTTATGTAAAGACATTCATACCAGACAAAGTAAACTTGTAGTACAAGTGAACACGGCATGTTTCTGTGAGAATAAATGTACAAGAATGCACGGTCACTTACAATATCCAGAACACTGTAATTTTTGCATGACTGTATACTCAATCAAAATGTAATACATGAATCCCAGCAAGTAGAGGACATAAGGAAATCATGCTGCTGCCTTCTATAGTAAAACTGACTGTGATCATTTACACCAGCCTAGCATCACTGCAGTTAATTTTACATCCCTTTCAGTATGTCACAATGCCTACACAAGATGCACTAATTTATGATCAGAACACAGGGCTGATAAGTGCTACAGGGGTACACCTCTAAACACAGTAACAGCAATGTTATCTTGAATACATTAATATAACCACAACAGCACTCTATACAGAAATAGATTAGCTACCTATTTGCAATGAGACTTTCATAATCAATGGCTGCAGCTGAGCGGCACTACTTGCTGGAAAGGAATCTGGAGCATGCACAATCGACATATCTTTAAAATACATTACAGCCCTGCTGTGATCGTCCTTGGAATCCCTTACCATGCAGATTTTAACAACTGAAAGCTGGGCGAAACACTGAGGACTAGCGCAGAGCTCTCCAACTACCATCTATTGTATTAGGGAGACTGGCTTATGTGCTGAAATGAAGATGTGAAATATGTTCTGAAGGGCTTCCTATTGAAATCTCAATACTTGGATCGCAGTCTCATAAAAATCAAAGACAAAATACAGGAGAAAAGAGAATATAGAACACGACTCTTCCCCTTTAAAATTATTTTTTGCACTGGGCCTTGACTGAATTCAATAATTACTGCGATACTTTAATGAGCGAAATCTACTTGTTTCCCTCCATTTTAACAGTTTTTGCTGTCCAATTCTCAGCTGGACCATGCATGTTCTCCCTGCAGTCGAGTAAATTGAAAGGCACATGCAGTTAGGTGCAAGAGTGTGTGGGTGTGCCTTCTTTGAAGGTTGGCACCAAGTTGGCCACTTGACACCATAAAAATTCACTGCCAGTAATGAGCGAACAGGTGATCTGCTATGACGACCCCTAACCGGGAAAAGCCGAAAGCCTTTTTTGTGGTATTCAAACAAGTTTTGAACATTTAGTTTTCTTTGCCGGTGAACGAAGTGCTGTGTTATACAATTGCCTGACTGAACTCATTAACTACTGTGCTGTTTCCATAAACTTAATCTGCAGTTTCCCTGCATTTTTACGACAGCAAAGTTTAAGCAGAGTTGTGTAGGCGGTCTGAGAGACAGTGGGGATTATTATGCGAGAGGACAAGCTGTTGATGCTTCTAAAAAGCAAGTAATTACTGGCTACAGCCAAACAGTTTTTTTTTCCATTGGTTTACCAGCAATATTGCACTGAGCTATGCTTAGCCCAGAGGAAAAGGATAATCCCGGTCCATGATAGCCTAGTATAAACCTATGAACCTATGAACCTATGAAACCTTCATTCAATAACAAATGCAGGCACGTCAACTGAAGTTTTACCCCTAGCATGTCTAGTTACAGCCATACCCATTTGCAGGCTGTGCTTAAGGTGCTACCTTTTTATTTGGGACTATGTTACATTACTGTAAGCTGCTTCTGCCTCAGTGGAACACCTCCAACAGGTAACTACTACACTGAATACATGCAGAGGACAGACTTAATGCATGGCTTACACAGCAATCTCATGCCCAAACCTAACGAACTTGCTGCATGTCTGTAAATCACACAGAACTAGAGCTACCCATTCCACGGACCTAAATATGGCCTGCGACTTGAACAGGACATGATAGGACAGATTTGTCTCCCAGCAACTACCACGTCTTGTCTTTGGAATAGGATGTCTATTCATGTGAAGCAGAGGACCTATAGGACATTCTTACTGGTGATAACACCCACAACCCTCCTGAACATGGGCAGTCATTACTAAATGGAGTCCTTGGTATTGACTAGCATATCCATGGTACTGCATTGGGATGAATCGGCTAGGCTTGAAATAACCTCCAGGTTGATAGGATCATAGGAGTTTACTAGGTTAAGTCTTACAATATTATTCAGGCAAACTGTAAATCCCCAATTTTCTACACTCTTTACTAAAATATTTGATGCTCTCAGAAAAATTAACTCTTACTTACTTCATCACAGACTATCTGTGAGAGAGATGTAAAACAGAGGCATCACTAACATCTGAACGGGTCTATATCAAAATATCGTAAGTTTACTTACCCGAACACCTAAATGCCGACACATATTCCGCGATCTGCAAATACACCGAATGCCCTAAAGCGCGAAATTCAAAAACTCGAAATGTCATAGTTGTCCCATCCCATCCCACCGCCCGCTACATACTACCTACACAAACTAAACAAACCACATACATACACTAAACAAAACCCTACTTTTAACCCTAAACTAAACCCTACTTCTAACCCTACACTATATCTTTCATATGCCACCAACTATGCACTTAACCTGCACACTAACCCTAAGGTCAGTAACTATCGCACACTTACCTTAAAAAGCTATACCCACACAAACTAAATAATCCACACACATACACTTAATAAAACCCTACTTCTAACCTTACACTAAATCTAACATACATTACCATCTATGCACTTACCTTAACCCACACCCTAACCCTAAGGTCCGTAACCTTAACCCACACCCTAACCCTAAGGTCCGTAATTATCTCACACTTACCTTACAGAGCTATACCGCAGAAGGGCCAACCATGACGAATCAATGTTTTGAATTTCGCTCTTCAGGACGATGTTTTTGCAGTTCGATGAAGACGTGTAGGCGTTTATGTGTTCGGGTAAGTAAACGTTCGAGTTTTTAATATAGACCCCATCTGAACACAGTCTGTGGATAACACAAACCTTCACACCAATCCACTCCACACATACACTTAGAAAATTATCATATGCTGAGACTATAAAGTCACTGACCAAATCTTCAAGGTCAAACAAGACTTGATCTCAATAGAAATTAAAAATGCAGCACATACTGCTACATTCACAAATGACAGTCATTAGGAAAAACTTGCCCCAAACCTAGCACTCAAACCCACCACTGACATTAATGTACAGGTGACTGGGTACACCACAGTAAGACAGTTAAGACTCTACCCTCACAACACTCACAACAGTGGAAAAAACAGGAGAGTTGCCATTTAGGTGCCAAGATTTCCGATGTCTTAAGGGCTCTCAAGACCCTCAAGATGAATAAGCATGAAATGGCGGTGGTGATGATCTCCATGTAGGTGTAAACTGCCTGATATGCAAAACCCTAAGGGAAATGCAGAGACAGAGTTTTCCAGGTCAACAATGACTAACAGTATTGAGCGCAATTCTACCTTCAGCAAGAATGATGTCAAGGTAAAAGGAAAAGATGACCAATTTCAATGACTGGCTCAGTAAATGGTGCCATTCAAAGGGGAACCTGTATGAATTAGCATGAGATGAACTGCTATACAGCCCTACTTGCTTTGCCAAGGACAGCTTAAGACTCTTTTCAGAGCTTCCAGATGCTGACTAAAGCCTTTGCTGCCCCCATGGTGCCATTTTTTTTTTGATGGCAGAGTCTGGCTAATGATCATCCAATCTACAAAACAGACAAAGCACTGGACAATATTAGAACAGCACTGCTCATTGCTGGGAGTCTAAATAACAAACTGCTTGAACCTAAATTCCTCCTGCATCTAGAGTGCATTCATTATTAATGAAACCTAGTCTAAAAGTACTGAAAGCACCATCTCTATATACCAGGGTTTGAGTCTAACGCAGTGGGAGTATTCATAATTGTTAAAGACTACATTACCTTAAAACAGATTCCAAGAGACCAACAAAATGAACTTAATGAGATTCAACTCACTCTGAATAAAACTAATTATAAGGTCATAGCAAGTTAAAGGACCCCCTTGACGATCCCCAAAAACCATGTCCATTTCTTAAATACATTTGAGGCACTCCATATACACAAATACTCCATCATCCTGGGAGACTAACGACCCACTGATAAACTGGGAGATAAACCCTCAAATGTAGACTATGCTCAAAAATTCACCAATTTCATAAACAAGAATTCCCTGGATCAAATAGCCAAAGAACCCACTAAGGCACAAAATGGTCTTGAACTAGTTTTTAACATGGCAGCAATAAGTGCTATCCCAGACTGTATTCCCTTCTCCTGTCAAGTCAAACCATAAATCAGTAACCTTCTCTTTTTGAATCCCTAAATCAGCAGATGCAATATCACAACATTCAAAGATTTCAAACATGCAAACCTGCTACAAATCTATGAAGTCCCCCCAAACAAAAATGTTGACACCACTGGTATTTATGCAAATAATTTCTACACACAGAAAACTGCATAAATCTGTCAGTCTCTATCAAAACTTAAGGGAATGGAAACAGCAAACCAGCCTTGTGGACCACATGCATAAATAAACAGCACAACAACAGGAAATGGCTCATTGGAATGTATAGTAAAAGTAAAGATCTACAGATCAAAAGTCAACACGAAAAGATTATCCAAGGGACTAAAAAACACCATCAGGAAAACTAAGGCTTCCCATGAACTTGGGATAGCATCCCAAGCTAAGGATAATTACAAATTCTTCTTTACTTCTGTGATATTACAAAACACCCAATATTATCTGAACTTATTCAAAATTGGACTACCTACTCTAATGCAGTGGATATCGCAAATATACTGGCAAACAAATTCAGTGCAAAGTTCATTCCAGGACATCTATAAACGTGCACAAACACATGCGCACACACACACAAAAGAATACTTGTTACAAATACTGCCTCCTCAACTGAACCTGACTACACACACAAAAACACACACACACCTCACATTCCCCAATCACAAAAGAATACTTGTTACAAATACTACCTCCTCAATTGGACCTGACTACATACAAGGCTGCATACTGAACAGCACTAAATATGCACTGGTGGGCAGACTCCTGCAACTACACAACCTGAGCTTATCCACTGGCTTTGTTCCCAAGGTTTGGTACTCGGCAGCTGTGATGCCTCTTTACAAGGGGAGCCCAAACCACAGACATCAGACATTGCAGAACCATCAGACTGATCAGCCACATCTGCCAGGTCACAGAGCGAGTCATAACAGATCTGTTAAACTAGGATATAAAATAATATCTTATAAAGACTTGATCCCTGTTAGTTTAGTTTTGTTAAAAGTATAGCTTGACTAATGAATTGGGTAATTTTTTTGAGAGAGTAATGCAAGCCATAGGCAATGGTCACATTGTCCATACAGCACACCTTGATCTTTCCAAGTCTTTACCCCCCCCCAAAAATGTTGACACCACTGGTATTTATGCAAATAATTTCCACACACACAGAAAACTGCATAACTCTCAGTCTCTATCAAAACTATAACCACTCGCCAACATTATCAACGAGGTAAATTTACTCCAAATTCATCCCTATATATGTAGGATAGCTAACTGGATGGAGGTCAAAACCTACCCTATGAAGGTGCAGGCACGTCCTCAGAGCGTATGAAAGTAACCAGTGGGGTCCACAGGGTTCCTTGTTGGGACTTCTGCTATTTAGCGCACAGTTCTCCGGTCTCCAAATAAAAAAAACAGGAACTGAGGTTAACCACGTTCGTCGAGGATTGTAAACTGGGTATTGCACTTAAATCCCCTTATGACACGCAGAAGCTAGAAAGTGAACATGCACGTTAATAAACTGTGCACTGAAAAAGGAGTGCAACACTGTTGCAAATGGAAAACAAACCCTCCACTCAGCATCCAGTATAGAAAAATCCCAGTCCAAAAAGATGAGAGATGTTGGAACATGGGTAAATTACTGACCTTGGAACCTGGGTAAATAACTCCTTCTCCTTTGATCATGTTGCAGCAGTGGTCAGGAAATGCTTCTACCCGACACAGCTGACTGCACAGGGCATTTAATCTACACCCAAAGTCATTTTTACCCCTCTACATTCTGCACAGAATACAATGCCCACTTTGGGATGGATTTTATTAAGCATATCAGGCAGTGGAAGAGACCCCAAAGTTCCTGACAAGATCACAGGCAATAAAGGACCTGAGCTACAGACAAGACTGGAGGTCTTGTCCCTGTACTCAGCTGTCCTACAGATTCTTCAGAGGATATATATGCCTTGATTTCCAGGCAGGTAGGAATACATCAGTTCAAGACCCCTTATTCCTTCACAAACATTTTAACCCCTCCACCGTAACATCCTGTTTTGAAAATGTAAGAAAAGGTATGCGAGAAAGATCTGAGAAAATATTTTGCTGAAATAGGCAATACTTACTGTCATAACTGCAGCAAAGAGGAAACACAATTGTTGCAAGAACTGGTTCAGAATAAAGAAATTAGAATTATGAAACCAATGGTATGGTATTAATGAATGCTATTGATTAATGAGGTATAATATAGTACAGTATCCAAAAATGAGTGTCCTACAGCTTACTAAAACACTGATGTGCTTTTACATGACTTATTGACAAAATGGTACCGACTACCATACATATACACTTAGAGGTGAATCACCTATTATGCAGAGCATTTTTGGAATTCCCAAAATTCACAAAAATACTGGCAATCCACCATTTGGCCCACTGGTAGTTGCAGGAGGATTTAAAACTTCGTCCATGGCAGTATTTAAAGGCAATAGGATTTTTGGATGAATATACATGTATGGTTAGGGATTCTTGGAATTTCTTAGCTACATTAAAGGAGTTGTATGGTAGTGAGAATTCACTTGCGACAGTGGATACTGTGGATTTATTTTCCTGTATTACCCATAATATTGGACTTTCTTGGTCCAGAAAAGCATTGAGTGAATTTTTAAAATACAATGAAAATATCTTGGGGGGGGGGGGGACTTTATGGAAATAGTACTCCGTAATAATTTTGATTGTGAATATTTTCAGCAAAAAAGAGTGGGGTAGCAATGGGGGTGACCTGCACCCCAATGTTTGCCATATTGGGGACATCATCTGGTATTTAAATAACACTACTATGTGCGTCATGTATTCAGATTAAGTTTTTTGGATGCTATTATACTTGGGAATGGTGATGTTGCATTAATAATTTTATTCAGTTTTTAAATACCACTGAATTTTTAAGGTTCAATCATGTTCGGTCTTGGAAATATATTAATCATTTAGATATATTCATGTCAAAAGATTTTGAATGGAATAAATTGGAAATCAACATTTTCTAACAATTATTTGCAATACAAGACTAACCACCCCTTCAAAAAAACAGAAAAAAGTATTAAGGAGCAAATGATCTGTTTGGCGAAGATAATTTCTAAAGACAAAGACTTGGAAAGAGAAATGGACAAGTTAACAGATATTCTTGGTGCATGGATACCAAAAACCTTGTTGGAAGACGCGAGATCATTTTTAAAACACAGGAAGGATAAATTCGTACCACTATTGGGAAGAAAGTTAATTAACTCTGGTAGTAGGAAAATAATAAAAGTAATTTCGATCATTCTATGGAATTATAAGTTTGGACTGGAATGTAGTTCCATTAAAACCCTTGTAAGTAATAATTGGAAAATTACAGGAAGTGACGGGTGTGTGTTACAATAAGCTGCAGTTTTGTTTTTAACAAAACACTTAAAGAAAAAAAAAATTTAAGGCAAAATTAGAAATGGGTAATGTAAACGGATTTAACAACTATGGTAAGAAGTTAGGGACTAGAAAGGGTGGATGTATGCAATCTAAATACAGCCACAAAGGAGAGAAGTGTTTTATTAATTTCTAACACATTTGTACTTGGGTTGAATCATAGTTTTGATTGTAACACAAAAGGTATAGTTTATTTAGCCTTTTGTGATTACTGCCATTTTTACATGGGGAAAACTGACCGCAAGTTGAAGAGAATTTACAAATACTACTACGACATTAGCGTTTGCAATTTAAACGTATTACATAAAACTGCAGTTATAATGAAGTATTTTTTGTGCTACTGCCATACCTCTCAACTGTACAGATTTTCACAGAATGTCCAGATTTTTGCCTCATTTTTGGTGTATTCCTCCTAAAATCTGTACTTTTCTGGTAAATAGCTGAAGATTAAAGTCATTAAATAATGACAATTATTTGAGTTTAAGACTCCACATCTTTCAGAAAATTCATGCTAATGCAAAACCTATTATTTTATGAACTTTCTATGTTTTGTAAGAACAATATTTAAAATATGTCCCCATTTGTCCCCCCATCATTTTAGGCTTTGTCCAGATTTTTTGCTCTTAAGAGGTTGTGAGATATGCCTACAGCAAGTCCCTGTCAATCCAAGAGGTATTCCATGGGAAAATAAATTAGAATTTTCTTAAAAGTTTTGGCAAGTTAGGCTTAATGCAAGTGAATTTCATTGGTAGGTACTAGGCTATTGGCCCTAGGGCATAATTAAGTCTTGCCAAAAAAATTCAGGGAATGAATGAGGCTGCAGCGTTTAACAGTTTGCTTAAAATGCGTGCAGCTAAATTGTAATGATATATTTTGTCAGAACTGGGTATCGTGATGTTTATTTTAAACTATTTTATATGATTTGTAAGTTATCATTGAGATGAACTGGGTTGTACTATAGTCAATACATTTACAGTGATTTTTTTCAATAATCTTCATTTTCCTTTTGAAGAAAGATAATACATATTCCAACTTTTACATAGTGGGACATACACAGATAGTATACAATACAGGATTGACAGTGACATGGAAGGCCACAAAAAAAATATTTACATTATATATAAAGGTGCTTTACAGACAGTATTATCAGATATTATAAGCAGCACATATGATACTGTACAGTCACAACCAGTATTCACTAAATGTGGGGTTGTACGTATATCCCTAGGCTGCGCTAATATGTACAATTGTGTGTTTTTGTGTTAGTTTATGCTAAGATGATGATGGCTTGTTCCCAAATTTCTAATTTTTTTTCAAGTTTTTATTTCCTTTATTAAATGACCACCTTATATGCTAGATGTTTTATGGCCATTTTTTTTAATCCCTCCCAAGTAATACTTATAGGGTCTAACCATATAAAAAAAAAAAAAAAAAAAAGAGTATGTTTGATTGGTTTTCAGTTATGTTTGATGGAGGGTTATGAAGTAGTGTAAATTCCCATGTTAGTGTTGAGTTCTTGTAACCCATTTTTTGTAACTGGATTTTTAGGGAGTTCCATAACTTATACACCCACTTACAACTCCAGAAGATGTGGATTAAATCTGCCTCTTGAAGGCAGTTTGATTTGAATGCATTAAATTTGTGAAGTATTGTAGGTGTTAAGTATGCGTTATTATTTATCATAAGTTGTGTATGTCAGTTTAAGAGGTATTGTTTTCAGAGTTAGTTTAATAGCATGCCTCATCTGTTCATCAAGAGGCTTTTAATTTCAGCCAGTAGTCAGAAAAAGGAGAGCATTTTGAGATTTAATTTCACTTATTTTATGTGCGTTAGATATAGTTTTTCTTCTAGATAAAATAACCTTCCAAAGTGAAACACAGTTATCTATTTCTCTATTCTATAGGCTGCTATTTTGAAGGTAACTGGAACAAAGTAATTTGTCTTAGTAGGATTGTGTACGATTTAGGCAAGTTAAGTTTATTTCTCATTTCTTGGATTGTACAGTTGTGATAAGGGTAGATGTCTTGTATACTTTTGTCTTTTAATAAAGGAAAAGTGCTAAAATCTAACATTGTGTTAATTTTCAAATCTGGGTTTTTATTTAAAGGTTGCAGAATTTCCATCGCCGACCTGAGATTTAAGGAAGAAAAAAGGTTTTGTGTTATGTTAATAGAGAAATTTAAAGGTTCCATAATATTGTAAACTTGTATTTCTTTTATGTTTAGAAAGGGGAGAGCTTTGGGATTAATGCCTAGTGCTTTTGTAATGTCTTTCGGCTTTTCCAGGTTAGGGGTCGCCACAGTGGAACTCCGGTCCGCTAATGATTGACAGTGGATTTTTACGGTGCAGAATTGCCAGTCCAACACCCAACCTTCAAAGAAGGCACACCCATTCACGCATGCACCTACCTGCATGTCTTATAAGTCACTCGACTGCGGGGAGGACATGCAGACTCCACATAGAAGGCGCTCCAGTTGAGAATCCAATGGGAGAACCTCTTGCTGTGAGGTGGCAACGCTAACCGCTGCACCTTTAGTGTACCTGAATTATATTGTTATCCAGTGAGGAGGCCAAGTGTTGGTGTCGGGTTGTGTTCAGCTATTCTCAGTATTATATTGGTATTAATACTGGAATAGTAGAGTTTTTAATTCCAGAAGATTCAACCCTCCTTTGATATGGGAAGGGATAATTTTTTTATATGAAATTCTTTTTTTTTTTTTGGTTCCCATATAAATTTAGCCAGAAAGGTATGTAATTGGCTGAAGAATTGGTGTACAATTATTTGTGATGGCATGAATACGTATGCTATTCTGGGAAGTATGTTCATTTTAATTATTAATATCTTGGACAGGAAAGGTAGGTTAAAGGCTATTCCAGCTTTTACAATCTTGCATTATATTTTGCCATTTATGTACTACTCTGGAAAAAAAAAAGTAATTCCCAGATATTTCATTTCTTGTTTTTATTGTATCAAAGAATGGAAACAGTGAAATAAACTTGGAGGTCTTAAAGGAAAGATACAGGTTTTATTAAAGTTTAATTTATAGATGGACATGAGCGAGAATTGTTCAATTGCTTTTATTATTTTGGTTATATCTGAGCTTAGAGTAGTGAAATATATGTTTAGGTCATTAGCTAAGGCTGCAAGAAAGACTTTAAAATTGAATAATGTTGGGGGATTATAGTATATATTTTGTTTAATGTGTAGAAAAAAAGGGTTCATGGTATAGGTTAAACAGCAAAGACGATAGTGGGCATCCTTGTCTCGTTCTGTTTTTTTTATCATGATTCTATTTGATAAGGTTTTATTAAATGTATAAGGTTGTACATTTACAGTGATTTTATTGATTGACAACACACAAGCCTAATGTGATATAAAGTGTTTTTAAATGGTTGTCAGTTCTGATGAAGTCCTACTATGTGGAAAGATGAAAGCACTTAACTCTTTTTTGAATACATTTTCAGTTCTTTTGATTCCTAATTTTATAATCTTTGCATGGACTCCAAGCCAGGTCTTTTGGAGTTTTTAGTTGTTAGTTCTGAGGCTTGGCTCTCATTGTTTGGGTTTTTAATTCTATATATTAGATGTATAAACATTTTTATGCATATACATACACACGTCAAATGTATTTACACACTTGCACAGGTCTCTCTTTCTAAATTATAATTGTATAAATGGAACATTTTTTATACCTCTACATTTATTAGTAACTTTGTTCAGCAGGTAGTAGAAAACCAGTCTGGATGCCAACAGATTTCAAAACCCATGTTAATGTACAGGGACAAAAAATAGTGTTTCTCTATCTTGGGGAACAAAACAAATCAGTAAAATGGTGATTATCTGAAATTCTGTAACTCATTAGTATACTGAAACTGAATGACTGAAAATGTATACTTTGTTCAATACTGATATTTCTCAAAATACTCCCTTTTTCTGAGGCATAGAGATCTCAGGGTGTTTTGGGGAGTGCTTGCCTGTCCCTTCATGGGGTGCAGGTGGGTTTAAAACACCTGAAAAAAAGAAATTCAGAAAAGAAAAGAAAAGCAATACAAGATGCATTCACTGCACTGCTCCTGCTCTGTCCATATTTTTTTTGGGGGGGGGCATTTCTTGGCTCACTATTACTAGTCTCAGCATTTTAACAGGGAGATAAACATACCATGACATGTTCTCCTAGAAGTAAGCGGGGGGAGGGGGGGTAATTTTTTGGCTCACTATTTCTAGTCTCAGCATTTTAACAGGTTGATAAACATACCATGACATATTCTCCCAGATGTAAGCAGTCCAAGCAGGGAATGCAGAAACTTTCATACTCAGGCTACTGCTTTCTGACACACACTTGTATTGCTTCCCAAAAACAGACCAACACTTACAGAAAGTGCTGTCCATTCTAGTCCTCCAAACTTTCATCTGAATTTTATTACACAGATTGATTCGCTTTCCTCACCTAGCTTCTCACACACTTCTTCCAACACAAAGTCCAGTTAACAGGGTTCCTTCTTAGTCCCTGGACACTCTTGATGCTCTCCTTCCGGAATCTGGCATTCTGTAGCAGTACTAATAATTTTGTACTCTGAATTCAGCTAGCTCTCCTTCCGGAATCTGGCATTCTGTAGCAGTACTAATAATTTTGTACTCTGAATTCAGCTAGCTCCACCCTATTTTCCACAGAACTATTCCTCCCTGTTTAGGGGAAAAAGCTAGCCCCACCCTATTTTCCGATCTCTTCCACCCTGCTCAGGGAAAATCCTATAGTTTTCATCACAGACTTTCCCTCTCTTAGAGGCAACTCCAGTTCTAGTGCAACCCCCAGTGTATGTATGTGGTATATCTGTTCTTCTGTCGTCTTTTCAGGTTGCCTCAAATATATTTCACTCACTTATTAAAAACGTGTCCACACCACTTTCAGAGGAACTTTTACTTTGGTCAGTGCTTACTGCCAATAACATTTTAATCAGCTTTAAAGCTCTCCGAGCCATGCATGTCTATTGTATATGCTTTAATGCATTTCTATTATATGCTCTCTTCACGAGCTGCATTACTGCTTTTAACCTCTCCTTCAGGTCTGTAAAATGGTCGCTCACATTTTTTAAAGGTGGCATTTTCCTCCTTCATTTTAGCTAGCAAGTCTTGGGGACAGCTACTGTACGTCGATTCAAATGGAGTCAATCTCCTGCTGAGAGTGGAGGTGCCTTCCTCAAGGAAGACAGGAGATAAAGGGAGCAATTAGTCCCAAATTTTTCTGTCCCGGTATATGGCATTTATTAACATTGGTATTAATACTTCTAAAGCATTCAACTAACCAATTGTTTCTGGATGGTACACAGATGCCCTCAACTGGAGTGCAAATATTGTACTCTAACCGTCAACATTCCTTGGCCCATTAGAATCTCCAGAAGAAATTCTCAACTCTGGAAAACAAAAAAACTTAGTTCTTCAGTTACCCACTTGGCATTAATCCACTGCAAGAGTACTGCCACAGGAAATGTTGTCACATAATTGTGTATAACAAGTACAGTACAATTGAGTGGTTAACTTACCATAATAGTAGATACTGGCTAAGGCTCTTGCCACCCCATAGTGTCTTTTTTCAGGCAAGGTTCAAATGCTAAATTCACCTCTGTAACAGGTACAAGCAAACAAACTCTGAGGGTAATGCTACAAGTCTAAACCTCAAAATCCAATCACTCGAGGCACTCCTTAAAATAGAGAACATAGACATCTGTGCAGTGACAGAAACCTGGTTCAAGGCTCCAGAGAGTACCCATGCATTACCACGCTATAATTCATACCACATCTTTCAGCCACCTAACCTGGACCGAAACACTAAATGCGGAGGTGTGTCCATATGCATCAAGGATATCCACAAATCCAGGCTAGTTGCGCAACATAATGCGTCCGAAATCAGCGAAGTGCAACTAACACTGGGCAAGACTGCAATCCAGGTGGTAGCTTGCCCACCATGTCACAGGATTCCCACTCTTCATTTCTTACAATACTGGAAAATATTAAAGGTACAACCCAACGATACTGGAAAATATTAAAGGTACAACCCAATACCTTAATTATGTGCAATTTCACCCCACCATTATATCAACTCATTCGCTCAATGTTTTCTGGAATTCATAAATTCTAATGCCTTGGATCAGCTTGTCCGCACACCCACCAGGGGCAGCAATATCCTGGATCTGGTCATTACCAATATGGGTAACCGGTGTTCCTTGCCAGAGGTCAACTCCTCACTGGTCAGATCTGACCACAAGCTAATCACTCTAGACATCCATATCCCACCCCCACCCCCCATTAAGGAAACCACCATCAAAAACTACTCCAAAGCCAACTTCATGCTTCTTATGACAGAAGTGGCTAGCTTCACGACACCCCATGCAGACAGAAAATAGAGGTATGACTGCTGAATCTTACACAAATGCACTGTATAAGCACATACATGAGTGCATGGATCGTGCCATCCTCAACAGAACCAAGATGCTATCCTCCAAAAAAGGAAGCCAATCTGGTGATCCCCTGCCATAAACAAACTCTACAACAGAAGGAAGAAGCTGTTGCAAAAAAAAAAAAAAAATCCCAAGATTGGAGGAACTCCCTGGTCAGCCTCAGCAAGAAGCTGAGATCTCTCAAAAATTGCCACCGATTCCAAAGATAACCACTAAGCATTATACAGCTATGTCAAGAATCTCAATGGCAACACTCAGATCTGCTCTGAGCTACAGCACAATGGCACTAAATATACTGAACCAACTGATATTGCATCCTGGCAGATAGGTTCAGTGCTAACTTTACCCCCCTCTCACCCTCCAAAGGGCCCATCTTAATACCGGAAGAATGCAAAGCCCCTGTAATCACGGATGAACAAGTAAAGACCGCACTCTTCAAAGCCAAGAACACAGCATCCATAGAATCCGACAACATCCCACTACAGAATGAACTGGCTCCCCACCCAAGTACCATGTTCAATCATAGCCTCACCTCAGGCTATGTGCCTACTGAATGGGGCACAGCGACCGTTACCCACTCCACCAAGGGGGGTGCCACCACAGACCCCAGAAACTACTATTAGCCTGACAAGCCTGGTCTGCAAGGCCATGAAATGTATCATCTTTGTTTAGACATAGGTAATCTCCAAACCCTGGACCTCACTCAGTTTGGGTTTGTAAAAGGTAGATCATGTCTACTAAACCTGATTGACTTCTTTGAAGTCACTAGAGCCATAGACAAGGGCAAGGTAGTGCACACAGCCTATCTTGACCTCGCCAAGGCTTTCGATACCATCCCCCACTCTGGAATTATAGATAAACTCACTAAACTGGGCATAAATCCCTAGGTCACAAAATGGGTGGCCAACTGGCTCACTGACAGAACCCACACAGTAAAAGTAGCAGACTCCAAGTCTGACTTCAGACCAGTGACAAGTGGAGTACCACAGAGTTCGGTCGTGGGTCCTCTCTTGTTCAGCAACTACTTCTCTGAAGTGCAGGCCAACACAGAAAGTCTTTGGCTAACAAAATTCGCAGATGACTGCAAACTGGGAGCCATAATAGAATCACCTAATGATGTAGACATTCTACAAAAGGGCCTCACAGAGACAGATGCTTGGTGTCAAAGTCACAGCCTCAAGCTCAATGCCAAGAAGTGCATTGTCATTCCCTTTGGGAAAAACTCTGTACCCATGAACTACCACAGGCGGTAGCTCACTAAACACTGAAAGTGTTATGAGACCTCGGGACACAGGTGGACAGTTGTCTCTCCTTTGATAACCACATTGCCATAGTAGTCAGGAAATCCTTCTACGTGGCACACCTCATCACAAAAGGGTTCTCCTCTAGAAAAAAGGTCATTGTTCCTCTCTACTCACCCCTCATCAGACCCCATTACAGAGTACAATGCCCTGTTTGGCATGCATCTCACAAGACACCAACAATAATTGGAAAGGCCACAGAAATACCTCAATAAGAGGATTACCGGCCTCAAACAGATGCCATACGCAGACAGTTTAAAAAAACTCCATCTCTACTCAGTCGCAGATCACCTGATCTCTGCTTAACATACAAAGCCATGTCAAACCCAGAGCTGTTGGATATGCTACACTTAGAAATCCCAATCTCTCTAAACCACACGTTCCAGGGACCTAAATCGAACATGCTGGAGGGATAGATTCCTGTCACAGAGACTTCCCATATTCTGGAACAAACTACCCATTCATGTCAAGCAAAGCTCCTCAATGGCCCTCTAAGAAAAATCTTGACGACCGGATAGGAAATAGTAAATTCACCTCAGGGATCACTTCTGTGGCACTGCTTGAAAGGGGCACAGGAAAATAAATTTTCTTGGGTGGCAAAAGCCAGGGAACCTTTTTGGATAGGCTTACATAGGCCCCAGGGCCGATAGGTTCATAGGTAGGTACTAAGCTATGTTCAAAATGATCACAGTTACAGTATTCCTTCTATCCCAGTCTGTGTAAAGGTCCCATCTGGCTGGCCAGCCTTCCAAGGCTCAGTGTCCTCCCCCTACTAGGTGCACACCTGCCCTACAGGATCCTTCTCCTACTAGGTGCACATCTACCCTACAGGATCCTTCTCCTAGGTGCACATCTGCCCCACAGGATCCTTCTAGTAGGTGCACATCTGCCCTATAGGATCCTTCTCCTAGTAGGTGCACATCTGCCCCACAGGATCCTACTAGGTGCACATCTGCCCTACAGGATCCTTCTCCTAGGTGCACATCTGCCCCACAGGATCCTTCTCCTACTAGGTGCACATCTTCCCTACAGGATCCTTCTCCTCCTAGATGTACATCTGCCTTAGGCACATGTCAGCATGATGGCGGAGTGTATGGCTGCTCCGATTCACATTATAAATAAAATACAAACTTCCAAGAGCACTGAGAGAGAGAACCCAGATAAAATTTAATGCAGGGTGAAATTTTTTATGGAATATCTTCCCCCATCCAAGACAAAACTGGAGAGAGTAACTCACTAGGTGGAACAGAGGGATGGTATTTGTACTAAAACAGTGATCTAGTCGAAAATAGATCATCAAGCTACCTAAACAACCGACACATTCTTCATTACATCACTGTTGCAGTATTCCTTATATCTGGAAAGGCTCCCATAGCTTAGATTAGGTGGAAGAAAGAAAAACTCCCAAGTTTAAGATGCCATGAAGGACAGCTGTAGCAAATCCAATTCTTGTTCTAGACTGGACATGGTTCACCTATACATTTGGAGTTACTGGACTTACTGATCGCAAAGGACTGGAGGTGATGCTCATAGACATTAAAGACAATGAGCGCCAGACGTACACGTTAGAAAATGACATTAAAATGCTCAATGATAGTATTTTAAAGGATCTTTTGTTTGAGCAGGTGTCAGAAAAATAAGATTTTCTGACATCAAAATGTTTGCGGACAATAATTGCAAGAGAAAGTTGAATAAGTTAGAGACAGGCAGGATTTTTTTTTTTTTTTTATTTAAGAGCAAACCCCGACCCCCCTCTCATTAAATGTTTATAGTAATGAAAGTTAACACAGAAGGCTATGCTGAGAATAATGTCAGCTTCAATGAAAATACAAGAATGGTGGATGACTGATGAATATTTTTTTTTAGAAGAGGAACCCCCCCCCCCCCCCGACGCTGGGAGCGTCTGATGAACAGACAGCATCAAGAGCAATGTGGTCATTCCTCTCAGGGGCACTCAGGGTCACTCAATGAGGGGGAGAAATTGGGGGGGGGGGGCGTTGATGCACTTTGACAATGTTACACTGTCTTTTAATACATCACTGTTGCAGTATTCCTTATATCTGGAAAGACTCCCAGAGCTTAGATTAACTACTGAATGAAAAAGCAGTATCACAGCAATTTTGACAATGTGAACACTTCAATCAATAAATGTTGCTGGATCTGGTATCAATGAAAATGTTTTGAATGGACCTATTTTGAGATGTAAAACTGGCAATAATTATAATTTAAGTGATTTCACTTAAACAGTTGAACATACCACAGTATTAGGAAAAGGCTTTGTGTGCCTGTATTTAGAACAGACATTGCAAAATTACTTGTTAATTCAAGACTTTTTGTGTGTCAGTTGAACTTAAGATTATTCTTTTCTCATAAAAATCAAGGTTCAATTAGTGAACCATTTAAATTAAAATGCAGAAGTACTTTTCTACCTCCCAGCAACCAGATGGTATACTGTTTGTCGAGAATGACTTTACAGAAATTATAAAGAACAGCAGATTTAGATGTTCATTCTGTTCTGGCTGTGACAGCATCCCTAGCACATTTCCTCAGTGGCTCAAGGGAGAATATCCTTCAGAACAGTGGACCCAAAAGAGGCCCTGTTCCTGGACGCCAAATCCACTTTGTAATTAATGATAAAGGTATGAGGCCTTGCCCATGTTGCTGCAGCACAAATGGTCATCAATTGGTAGTCTCACCCGAAAGGCAGAAGAGGTTGCTACGGCTTTTGTAGAATGACCTTTTACATTGTCAGGGAGTTCTTTGTTTTGAGATTTGTAAGTAAAGGTAATACAATTTGACAGCCATTTTGAAAGTGCAACTTTTGATATAGGAGCACCTTTCTTGTAGTCTTAAGACGATACAAATAATTGGTCAGATTTTCTGAAGTCCTTTGTTGTATGTAGGTAGAAACACAATTGTCTATATACAGATCAAGTTGGTGTAACATACATTCTGCCATAGTTAGGGAAAAAAAATGGTAAGTCTATGGATTGGTTCAAACTAGATTCTGAACATACGTTGAGTAGATAGGATAGGTTTTTTTCATAGGGATACTCTTATCTTTGTGAAAACGTATGTAGGGGGGCTTTATAGACAATGCTTGAAGCTCTGAAACTACACCAAAAGTGATGGCTATCAAAAGGATTGTATTCAAAGTTAAAAACTTGAAATCATATGATGATGCAGGTTCAAAAGGGGGAAGAATCAAATGGGATAAGACAAAGTTCAGTTCCCATGGTGCTACAGGAGCTTTAATTGGTGGTCTTAATAAAACACTGCCCTTAAGAAAAGCCTTGCAAAGTCTGTGGGGCATCACATTAGGCCCCGATTCAACCATATGAAAATTAGATATCACTTCTAACTGAACTGGAAATAGTAGATGGAGCTGCGCCTTCATTAAATAGCTTTGTCAAGAATTCAAGAATGGAAGGTAGAGAGGCAGAGAAGGGGTCAATGTGGTTATTTCAAGGCCCAAGAAGAAAATCTCTTCCATTTGTTCATATACAACTGTCACTGAAGCCTTACGAGACTAAATCAAGATATGTTTGACTGATGGAGAAAGGCTAGGGACCTGGCTATGTTTGGAATCGGAGCAGCCAAGCTGTCAGAAATGTGCTAGGGACACTGTCCAGCCAGAACAGAACGAAAGCGAGAAAGGATAACATCACATAAAGAAGTTATGTACGCACCATAACGTTCCATGTGTGTTGTCCATCTCGCTTTCACTCTTACATCCCACCCTTTGGCTCCTTGAGGACAGAGCAGTTAAAATTGGAAATAAAGGTTCTCCAACCTTCAATGCTCTATTAAGTTTAATAGTCCTATTGCCACTTATTGGGCAGCCACGGTGGTGCAGCGGTTAAGCTTTGCCGCCTCACAGCAAGAGGTTCTCCTGTTCGATCCTCGGCTGGGGTGCCTTCTGTGCGGAGTCTACATGTCCTCCCTGTGGTCGCGTGGATTTCCTCCGGGTGCTCCGGTTTCCTCCCACATCCCAAAGACATGTTGTAGGTGGATTGGACACTCGAAATTGGCCCTAGGTGCGAGTGCGTGCATGTGTGTGCCTTCTGTGGAAGGTTGGGCGCCAGGGTTGGCAACTTGACATCATAAAACTCCACTGCCAATCATGAGCGGACAGGTGATCCGCTGTGGCGACCCCTAACCGGGAAAAAAGCTAAAAGAAGAAGAATCTTACTGAAGAAGAGAGTTTGGCATTGAAAGAATTATCAGCCAATAGGAACTGCAGGGTGATGAAGCCAGACAAGGGGGGGGGGGCATCGTGATTATGAAGCAGATTGATTATGTATGAAAAATGTATCTTTTGCTGAACAATGAAGAAAATTATGAAGGGGCATCTTTAAATGAGATACACAGGGCATATTCCAAAACTGACCTGTTATTTGACGCCCTCATGCAAGATGCACTTACCCCTTGAGGAATATGATTTTTTGAAAGTGGATTTACCTAGTATTCCAATTATATTCGGAATACCTAAGATACATAAGAATGTTAGTGACCATTCAGGACTATTGTTGCAGCTCAGAATTCCAAAACTGAACCACTAACAGCCTTTATTGATCATTTCTGCAAAACTGTGATGGGTAGTTTTAGATATGTTTTGCGAGATTCTTGGCATTGCCCAGAATTGTTAACAGAGGTGAACACAGAAAAAGATAATTGGTTTCTGGCTATTGATGTAGTGAGTTTATTCCCAGTGATCCCCCACAACATTGGTTTGGAATATTTTATGGAGTGCATGACAAACAGTGGGATAATTAACCAAACAAAGTTCAACTTACTGACAAAATTGTTAGGAAATAGTGCTCAAGAATAACTATTTTCGAGGGGGAATACTTTCGCCAAAAGACAGATGTGGCGATGGGGGCAAAATGCACACCAGTGTTTGTAAATTTATTTTGGCCGAATGGGAAAGGATTTTTTTCATAACCCTTCACGTCCAAAATCAAAAAGTGTATTATAGATTTTTGGACATACTTGTGGTTTGGAAAGGTACACAAGAAGTTGTGGAATTCCTAGACTAAACGAATGAAGTGTCTAGTTATTTGAAATTTACTTATAGGGTTCATGCCCATAAAATAGATTTCCTTGATATTCTTATTAACTAAAGGCAACAACTCAGGGGAATTAATTTCAGACATAATTTAGAAAGGAAATGTATAGTAATACACATTATGACAGTTGCCACTCGGAACATAAACGTAAGAGCATAGTGAAGGGTCAAGATGGTTCGACTATCCAGATTGGCGAGTTGTGATTTAGATTTTGGCAAGGAACCTTTAGAAACTTATACGAATATTTACGGAAAGAGAGGATACCCTACTAAGCTCTTGCTTGACACTCAAAAGGTGTCATTAGAAAATCGGACCACTAAATTTAGGCCTATTCTGAAGATTAGTTTGGATAATTCCGGGGACGATTGTGTTGGTAGAACAAATATGGATACGAACTTGCAAGATACAAATAAGTTTGATGCTATGGTTGTTCCATACAGTCATGATGTCCTGATCCAAGATGAATCAGGAGAGCTTGGAAAAGTGTATTTGATGCTGACCTTCACAATAGACTTGGCCTTGAGCCCAAAGTAGTTTATAGCAGGGGCAGGAATATCAAACAGATTTTAGAAAAGGACACTGGTATGACTAGGAATGTGTTCGTATCCAAGATGCACAAGTGTGGAAGCTGTTAAATAAGCAGGTTCTTCAATGACTGACCACATGTTCAGGTAGATTCTTACGATAAGACTTTGAGGTGTCCAGGGCGCCGCAACTGTAACACCAAATTAGTGGTATACCTGGTTACATGCACATCATGCCCACATTTTATGTGGGGAAGACAGTTAGGAGGTTGCATATGAGAATTATGGAGCACAATAGAGACATTGGAAATGCAAAAACTAGTGCTTTATACACACACAGTCTTGTTTGTGCTAATTTCAAAAAGTTTATTTTCTTTGTAATAGAGTACACATCGATGCCAGGGGAGGTGACCAGGATTTCTGTTTGCAGGCAAAGGAAATAGAATGGCAACCAAGGCTAAATGTCAAGGTTAAACCAGGCATTAGTGTGTCCATTTCCATGGTTGGTGTTATGGTGTTATTAAAATGAGGGCCCAATGTGCATAGGTGTGTATAAGTGTGTTTTAGCACACTTAAAAGTGTTTGCAAAATATTTGAAAGACAACAAAAAAATATATATTTTTGAAATGGGTATACGATACATGCCATGTATTTTAACATTAGCTGAAAAATGCATTTTAATTCACAAGTGTCTTAGCAGTAAGAATTGTGGTCTTTAGGGTATTATGTTTGTATATAAATAGTAGCTAATTTGGGTCTATATTATATATTCGACGCTTCAAAATTTCGAACCTCATGTTTGACAACAGATGAGCAAAACATGAAACCTCGAAGTAAAAAAATACGCTCTGAGCAGGGGACAAGCCTCCCTGCACCCCCACACCCCCCTACTTAAATATACCAACTCAGAGACCGTACTTCAGTGCAGAAATTGGAAATGTTCCCATTCTCAGTGTAAGGAGTAGTTGCCTTTCACCTTTGAACTTCTCAAAGTTCGATCATATGGTGTCAACCACATGACATTCGAACTTTGAAACCTTCGACAATTTAATAGGGACCCGCTAATTTTACTTTATTCAAAGTATTTTTGTGTATTTTAACAGTATTTTTACAAAAAACTTTCTATGCTAAGGATTTAAATACTAGTGTCTTTTTTACATGTCAAACTAGCAGGATATGATGTCAGTACTTGGTTTCTTATTTAAATGCATTTTGAGCTCCACCAGTAGGACTTTGATGATGCCTGACTGTTAGCAGGCGAAAGCGCTCAGTCTGAGGTGCTTTGTGTATGTTAAATTTTGTGCGTGTGTGTTATTAAAGGACCATTTTGTCTAGCTACATGCTGGTTTGGATTTCTTATTTCATCTCTGCTACAAAGATATCTTGGACCTGAAGCACCAAGGGAACAGCCACAGGCTTAGGAACATCTACCATCTCCATATTTTGGAGTGCAAATATTTTTCTCACTTCCAATCTAAAATATTCTTTCATCTTAGAAACTGTCTCACCAGAAGAACATTCCTTGTTTGGAGAGTCCTAGGAAAGAGTGTACTCCACTTCTGATGCAAAGTCAAAAGAACTGATCCAGAAGGCACATTCCAAACCTTCTTCAAAATGATCCTCTTCTTCCAAAGAAGAATTGCCCGTTTTTTATAAGTAGGAAGAGAAAGCAGAGTAGTTTGTCTTGGTTGTAGCCTTTAATAGTCCTTAGGCTAATGCAAACCAGTAATTTTAAGACGTCTGAGGCATAGTTTTCTCAGGGAAAACCTTCGTGAGTAGAAAGAGGGGGTTTCAGGTTTTGAATTCCAATGCTTTTTTTATGTGGGACACCCACCTGTGGCATTTGTGATGAGGGTCAGTCTACCATTCCAGAACCTTCTATCTCTTCTCTGATGAGAACCTGGTGAGCAGCCGCTTCATCCTCTAATAAAGGACTCTAGGTTGCACAGAAGTCTTTTTAGATGACCAACACGAGAAGAGACAGAAGAATGGTCACTAGCAGTGGACGTGATTCATCCCTGGTCATAACAGCCTCCATAGTGACAATATTAGAAGGCCTGGGATATGGTGACAGATGGTGTTGGGATGACAACAGAACCTTAGTGGACTGCCATATCTGACAAAGATGATGTGGAGGTCTTACCTGAACATTCAGCTTCTTTTGGTACCTTTTCAGCTGGACTCTCTCTAGCAGGAGGATTACATGCCGAATCCAAAGAAAAAGGGGATGTGGAGATAGCTGCACAAACCAACAGTGTCTAGGGTCTTGCTCTCAAGATATCTGTCAAGGGTGACAAGGTGGCTCCATTGGGTTTTAGGAGCTAAGCCCTAATCTGGCAGGTCTAAACTACTGTGATAGCTGCAACAAATACTGTCTAATACAGTTGTGCTTTCTTTTTCTAAAAAGAAGTAAAACCCACAAAAATCAATAGTAAAAGAAGCACCCTACCAGACCTTCACAAACAGTAACTAACAGGACAGAAAAAAAAAAAAAAAAAAAACCGTTGATGCTGATGGATGTCTGCATATATGAATGTGGCACTAAAGTTGTGAAAATGGCACAGATGTACATACCTTCTCAATCAGTATGCGTCTAAGGAGGACATATGTCTCTCACTGGAACGATCCTGAGGGGCTGGAAACTGAGGGGATTGTCCCAAATATTAAGAATGTTGCAACAGTGATCTTTTAAAGAATTTTATACCGCATAGCTGGTACATATTTCTTTTAAACATTTGCACAGCCACCTCACATTATTACTAATCTGCCATTCATGTCAACAAGACTTACAAGTTTCCAATTCTTATTCACTTAAGTTAAAAATGCTTCCTTCACTTTCCACTATACAATATTAAAAATTTAGAAGACTGTCAGTCTGAGAGTTTTATGCGCAAGTGTTTCTAAGGCGTTACTAAAGAAAAAAAGTGAATGATTAATGTGATTTTCAAAATGTATCCGCATTAATGTTTTTAGGCTACGGAACCAGTTTTCTTTATGCTTTGTAAGCCTTTTACCAAAGCACACATTTTCTCTTTTTACTAGGTTTCGGATTCTTGACTCTTTAGATCTTGCTTTCTTAGCCTCCTTTTTTTGTTTCTAATGTTTGTAACTGTAAATAAATGGACTTCAAGGCTTTTAGTACCCTTAACAGTAAGAGTCCAGCAGCATAGTACAGAACCTCAGTGTCAGAAAACGCACAGCAAAACAGGTTTAGTGGTAGTCCAGCTTTCACAAGCACACACATTCACAAACCAACTATTATGCACAAGTGAGTACCAGAATTACCACTCCCACATACTCGTAGTATGCACAAGTGAGCACCAGTATTACTATTCCCACATACTCACAGTATGCACACGTGAGCACCAGTATTACTATTCCCGCATACTCACAGTATGCACACGTGAGCACCAGTATTACTATTCCCGCATACTCACAGTATGCACACGTGAGCACCAGTATTACTATTCCCGCATACTCACAGTATGCACACGTGAGCACCAGTATTACTATTCCCGCATACTCACAGTATGCACACGTGAGCACCAGTATTACTATTCCCACATACTCACAGTATGCACACGTGAGCACCAGTATTACTATTCCCACATACTCACACAGTATGCACACGTGAGCACCAGGAGGGCTATTCCCACATACTCACAGTATGCACACGTGAGCACCAGTATTACTATTCCCACATACTTGCACAGTATAAAAACATATTACCCACATATTACCCAGAAAATTACACCAAATGATCAATGAACCAAATGGAAAAAAAAATAATTCGACTGGTTAACAGTTCAGAAGTGGAGAAAAGTTTAGAAATGGAGAAAACCTGTGGTATTATATAGCTTGCCTGTCAAATAATGTCAGAGGAGTAACAGCAAAAAGATACAGCCCTCACACACAGGCATCTAATGACTTCAGAAACAAAGACAGATAATCAAAAGTGGATGATGGTGGGTTGCAGTCCAGAGTTCCTCCCAAATAAGTTTGTAAGAAAACATAATTCTACTTGCATCTAGTAATTAAAACACTAAATTTCTTTAGGAGAAAATATGTCCCACTCCAAGTACTGATGATTACGCCCCAAAATGATCCCAAGTTTCCTGTATCCTTTTGTATAAGGCCAAAATACACATGCATGTGGACAAGGTAACTACCTTATGTACACAGACACCTCTCCATGTTTTAATTGTGCGCCTACTACAACTAAGTTTTAGCCTGTGTGACTGACTAAGCAAACCAACTCTGTAAAAATCAGTGCGTTCCTTACTACAATTTAACTATGTAATCAAGTCAGACAAAAATCAAACTCTGAAAGAGATAACATGGGATGAATACCAGTTCAGGCAACTAATGTTTTTCACAAGTTCCAAAAGTTGAAGTGGATGGCAGTACCTGAATAATACCGGCAGTGGAAAAAATAGTTGGCACAGCAGTATGTTTCAAGTATCGAATCCCCCAACGCACGTCAAAACAATCAGGAGTAAAATGGTCACTGCATAAAAACTGGTGCTTGGTAGGAACCCACTGTTCTCTCTTCATATTGAGAAGCCATTGTCGAAGCCTTTCTTTATTCCGCAGGGGAAACCTTAAAATATTAAGCTGACAATTAGTTAAGTTACACAGTTCTTGATAACAGTCACAGCCATAAAAATTTACCACCACCACAGGTGAAAGGTTACCAGTAACAATTCACATGGACTCTACTGCTAGTTTTCATACTGAACAACCTTGGTTATATATAAAAAAAAAAAAAAAAGTAACAAAGCAAACCAGACTGTGAATGAAGCAACTTCCATTTAATAAAAAAATGGAATCACAACAAATTTCTTTAATATGAAAGACTTGACAAGCTACAGTAGCATCTTCTAGTTGTAAAAAATTCAGCTGCAGTAAACGCAAGTTTATGCTCACACGAATGTGGTACAATTTAGTGTATGCACACATTCATACATATTTTATATTACACAGACACTCACTTTGGACCCAGATTAATAAATTAGATAAACATTATGAAATATGTACACAGTGTATCAGCTGCATGCATCGTTTTATCTCCAGAATGACAACATGAAAGCTACCAGAATTCCTCCTAAACCTGTCATACTCTATGCTACTTGCCAAAATCTCCAAACCTTGGCAAAACCCATCCACTGCTGTTTTGTGCTTTCCTGCATAAATGTTTAGCAGAAAAAAAAAAGCTTTATTTGACTCTTGGAAGAAAGTGAAACTGTAGATAGGCATGCCCAAATCCTACCTAAAGACCTGGATAGCTATAACCTGAGCTGTGACTGCGAGCAAAAACTATCACAAGGACACATCCAGCATTTTGTGTGACTGATATGGTAGGTCAGAATAACTACCTGATGAAGTGTACTTCCCTTTGCGCAAGGTTAGATCGGTGTACTTCATTCAATATACTGCTTTGTGTGACTACTTCTGACAACTGGACTTAAATTACTAATTGTTCTAATTTTTGTGAATTCCATGATTACCGATTTTTTAAATCACACAGAATTGATTCACTAAATAAGCATGTCAATGATTTGCTGAAGCATATGTATCTCATCAAAAAAAATAAATGCCGTTTATGTTAACTATTTAAAATGTTGGAACTCAATGCAGAGTCCCAAAATATGGAGAGTAAATGACCAAAAACCTGTACCTACATTTAAAAAGTCTGAGATACCTTGGAAAAAAAAGACAGTATACATAGAAATGGCTATGCTGATCTTGGCATTGGTTGGTATACATACTTTGGTGGGGTGGAGATGCAATGTCATATTCCCTGCTTATGAGGTATTATGATCTTAAAGTTGGTTTTCACACACACGTGTAGGGGCTTGCCCCCAACATCAGGGGATGTCAGGGGGGATTATCTCCCTGCAAAACAAAAAGTTGAGATGGAAAAAAATTATGTTGATGTTCTGTATTTTCTTTGTTTTCCACAGTTTTGTGACTTGGCATTTCAAGTGCAAGTGAACATTTCAATACTGAAGACTTTCTCACATTGGATTTACTGTTAGTAAGCAAATCATTCAAACGATGAGAATGATTATATATTTGTGCACTTGGCAGAGCCTGGGCAGCTGTTATGCTCATTAATGGTCTGAAGAGATGCATAATAAAAATCGAACAAGTGCAAATTGAGCATATTTAGGAAAGGCAATGACCTTTCCTAGTAAAAGAGTTCTCATCCAGTACTAACTTAAGGCTACAGAGGACACCCTTCCAATTCAGGATCCATGTACACAGCAATCAGAGGATGTAGAGCATGTAGGAAAAGAAAGAAAAAGAGAAGGAGGGAGAAGGTCACAACAGACAACTGTGCAGATAAAAACATTTATAATGCCAATTAAAAATACACTAAACAAAAGGGCACTACTTTGATATGCAATGCATACAGTTTACAAAGAATAACATTGACACAATTATCTGTAAACTGAATAGTTTGGGATTGAACATTTCTTCTATGTTCTCTGTTAGAACAGAGTCGAAGAACAGGCCAAAACAGTGATGGTGAACCTTTTGGGCTTTGCATGTCAAGAATTTGGAAAATGGCTATCTTGACTCTGCAGGTGTGCCACTCCCCCCCCCGAACAAACCAGAAACAATTAATTTACTTTAAAAAATACAGTCTAATCAGGTGTGCCACTATGCATTATAAAAAAGTAAAGGAAAAATCAGTGACTTGCAATAGAGAAAACGATAGGCGCACTGATAACGGGCTTAAAATAGTGCACCAAAGTTACCCTATTTTAACAGGGATTTTGAACTGAACTGAAAAAAATATGAAACACACTGCATTTAATCAGATTAACATCAATTAATGACTTTTTGTTGCTGAGATTTAATAACCAAGTACAGGGTCACATATTTCTTGTATTTTTGTCCATTCAATTTCTCTGGTAACTTGGGTGTTGGTGAATGCTAGTATGTCACTCAAAACGTTGTGGTGTGTCACCTTTGACACGCATGTCATAGGTTAACCATCACTGGGCTAAAAGAAAGAAACCTAAATTGAACCTGGAAGGATTAAGCAACATAACTAAGAAAAAAGAGAAGATAGACTAGGTTAGGTCGACATGTCTCAGGTTATGTACACAAAACATCTAGATAAAAAAAAATATATGCCTGCAAATGATGTAGGCGGTGAAAAGTACAGTTGTGTAAGCTGTACTTACCATAACAGTAGATGTTCGAATGATCACTGCTGCAGTACCCATAGCTATATGGGGATATCATACCAAGGCTTAAAAGCCAGCCAGCTTCCAAAGCTTCACGGCACCTTTCATGCACTCAACTGTCAAGCAGCTCGAGCTGAGCTGGCTAAAATACAAGTCTGGGCTTGAAGCCCTTCACATCTTTCCTGCCAGAGAGAGGGGGGCGACCTAGTCCTGAAAGGACAAGGCTAGGAATAAAAAAAAATAAAACTCCACACCCTGGCATAAACACCAAAAACACACAAAAAAACAAAGAGAGGGAGCGGTTACTACGGCACTGATCATTTGAACATCTGCTATGGTTAAGTTCAACTTGTACATCTGTACCATGTCCTTCATCTTAATCACTGTCGCAATAGTCTTAGCTATATGGGTAGATTACCATAGCTAACTATATTTGGGAGGTGGAAGGACAGGGGTCCAGGAGCCCCTGGAGAATGGCCCTAGACGTAGAGAAGGAATCCAGTTTATAGTGCTTCGTAAAAGTATGTACAGTGATTCAAGCAGCAGCTTCTATAATACTTATAGAAGCCAACCTTTTCAAAAAGTCATAGAAGAAGCCAAAGTCATTGTAGAGTGGGCCTTGACCCTACTTGGAATAGAATTGTCATGGAGTGTGTCACGGAAGGGGATACTGACAGCCCAGCTATCTGGATTTTTGTAAATAATTATATGTCATTTGTGAATATCAACATGATTCATAGGCTTGTACTACAAATGTATTACAACTGTATATCACATAAGATAGTTTGTACAGATGTGTGCTGAAGAGATATTTTGTAAAGTACTGAGCTTAAAGATACAACCACAGCATGCAATACTGGAAAAAAAGAGATGTACATACAGTATTGTAACTGTTTAAATGTATACATTTTAAACAATGAGAACTGGAATACAAGAGGTTAATTTCAGAAAAATAGCTGAAATTAAATTATTTTATGACAGTACGAGACTAAGTCTACACTAGGGAGCTCTCTGTGTTGTCTTGAAAGACAAATTACTAGGCTTGAGATGTGGAAGTGTTTTATTGTTGTACGACTTCCACCAGCTGCACAGACCTGAGCAAAAACCTTTGCCTATGCATTTTCACAGGCAGATGCTAAATGCAACCAGCTGCATCAATGGCTGTTTTTCACCTGAGATAGAGTGAGATGACAAGAAATGATGGCATTCTGCAAACTATCCCAGCAGGAATATTTGGGATATTAATTTAAGAACTCTCTGAAAGACAGAGACAGACAGACAGCCTTGCTCTGAGGTTAGTTATGATGGTACAAGTAATTCTCTCAGATACAGTCAGGAATACAACAAAGCTTAATTTAGATGATTTTCTTTATTTGAGACTGTCCTGCAATGTTGTTTTAAATTATTTTCTGTGATTTTGAACCCTGATGTTACTGTGATTATATAGAGAAAATGTTCTTGTTTTAATTATTAATACACTTAAATATTTTTACACAGATCAGCCACAATGAAAGTCTTAAGTCATGAGAGTACTTGCATATTTAGTGACACTGTGTAGGCCACCCCTAATAGTCTTGCTCTTGGTCAAACTACCATTTGTATTAACAGTAACATTACACAGTAAGATTGGACACCCTTTAAGGGCCTTAAAGTAGCTGATAAGGAGCGACTGGTGGCAGGGGAAACTACCTTATAGTCTGGGAAGAAGGGGGGATAGCTAGTAAACCATTGCCGTCCTTTCCCAGGTGTGTGTGTGTGTGTGTGTGTGTGTGTGTGTGTGTGTGTGTGTGTGTGTGTGTGTGTGTGTGTGTGTGTGCACGCATAAAATCAAACCTTAAAGAGTGTGGGCGTCAGCTACTTGGGGAGGGACATGAAGCACTGGTTGGACAGAGAGGGTGCTGGAGGTCTTGGCTTGGTCACTCAGCTGAGATCTCAACTCTACAGCTGTGCCAGTGGGGAGTCTTATTTGGGGATCTGGAGAAAGAGGGAGAAACCAGCCCTGGAGCAATTGTGGTCTCTGCGTGCTCTTAAGGGAAATTGCAACTACATCTGGAATTAGTGTGTGTGTGTGTGTGTGTGTAACTTGTCATCCTCCCAATGTACGTCCTCCACTGGTGCTAGTGGTGAGGATTGAGACTCCTGGATTACTGGTCCAGTGGTGGGGCGTCAACATTTATTGGTTGGCAGTGGTGGGATATCCACATATTAGGATTCAGTAGTGTGGATATTGAATTCCTTTAGCCTGTAAACAGTGGTCACTAAAGAAGGTGTTTGTACTCTCAATCAGCCACAGAGTGAACATAAAAAAAAAGAGTTTCATATCACAATAGCTTTTTTTTTTTTTTTTTTTTTTTTGCTTAGTCAGGGAGAGCAGACAAATATGTCAGCAAGGGAGTATGACAAGCTGACAAGGGGCCAGTTGGCTAAGATGTGCCAAGGCAAAGGACTGGTGCATGCCAACCTGACTAAATCAGAGAGGATTGCAGCCTTAGTCACAGATGCATCTCAGACCAGCAACCAGGAGGACAACCAGACTGGCCTTGGGGATGCACAACTCTCCAAAAATGGGCAGTTCAACCTTTCCACACAGGACTTAACAGGAAGCCAAGCGTTTGGAAATAGAATCAGCAGACAGACACCTGGAGGCTGAAGAAAATGAGAAACTGAGACATCTGGAAGCTGAGGAAAATGAGAGAGGAGAGGCAACACTAAAAGGAAATTATGACTCTTTGCCAGGGTCATGGAGGTAATGGGGAACCCCAGAAGCAAAAAAGGTCAGTACATTTCTTCCACACTTTACAGAGGGTTATCATTTTATTTATACATATGAAATGGTATGTAAACCCAGGGCTCTGGGTATGGTTCCTCACCTCCTTACTCCATGGTAAATGTGTAACTGCTATTTCTAAAAACTGTTTGATACAGACTGCTTAAATTATGATACAGTTAACTTAAAACGCTAACAATTTTTAACACCTGAAGCTTATACAAAGTTTCATAAGCATAGAAGTAAGGTAGATGAAAGTGTGTGTGAATATATTGCCGAGTTGAGCACTTATTTTCATAGATGGGTGAGTGGGTGTCAGGTCACCACTTTTTTGACAAGCTGGCAGACCTTATGGTGAGGGAAGAAGCACTTTGCCTGAGGATATGAGAATCTGGTTAGTGGATAGAGAATGTAACACAGCAGACGAGCTGGGGAAAAAGGGAGACTTGTACCTAGCAAGCAGGGCATTACTGCATAGGAAAGGGATACCCAGTGCTGCTCATGGGTCTAAGGGAACCCAAAGTGGGCAGCCTAGACCTTCCCCAACAGAGTGCGCTAGTAGCAGGGGAAGCCAGTAGTTCAGGTACACAACCAGGACCAAGACTTAAATGCTTTAAATGCAACCAGTGGGGCCATATAGTATATAGATGTCCACGGAGGCAAGGTGGGAGAGCCAGTAAGCGGGAATGACAGAACATCAGCAGTAAGTTGTCTGTAGACAACAAAGGTATCAAACTACCACAACAGGTTATATCCTACCTTAGTAGATGGGAAACCGGCAACTACTAAGAGAGAGAGAGAGAGAGAGAGAGCCTCTGATCTAAACATTGTGAAGCCTGCAATGGTTAAACAGGAGCACTAATTGCTTGGGCAGTTTACTACAGTCAGAGATTTAAGAGGGACCCCATTCCAAATACCTCTGGCAAGGGTTCACCTTAACTGGGAGGGTGGAAAATGAAGCAAGCAATTAGGTGTGTTTGAGGATAGCCCTGCAGATATCCCGATAGGGAATGATTCTGATAATACAGTACCTTGCGTGCTCAGTTACACTCAAGTCAGGGCTGGACACAAGCATGTGGGTCTGGTAGCTGGGTGGGAGGCAGACCGACCATACACTTGAAGCCAGGACAATTGTGGCGGTTACTTCAGAGAGGGAGCTACCCTGTAGCAGTGAGACTGAAGGTGAGCCACAGCTGCTTGTGGGTACTGATGTTCCCTTGGACAAAGTGACTGCAAGGGCAGAGGTGAGTAGTAGTACCCAGGCTGACAGTGAGGCACCGCTGTCAGAGAATACCAGACTTACTGTAGAAAGGGAGCTGGGAAGGGTCACAGAGCAAGTTGAGACAGGCTCAGCTCTCAGACCCTACATTACAAAGCCTGAAGGACGCAGCCAGGGAGGCACCAGATTCTCAAGGGAAGGGGGAATCTGTACACTGGGACAAAGGGTTACTGTACAGAGAGTGGACAGCTGAGGGAGAGAGAATACAGGAGTTGAAGTGCCCAGAGCCTATTGTCTGACACGTCTAGCCATAGCCCATAATATTCCCTTTACAGGTCATATGGACAAAGCGTACCAAGAGACGTATTATGGAGAACTTTTATTGGCTTGGGGATTCCAGAGATGTAACAGGATACTGCAGGATCTGTGAGCAGTGCCAAACGTTAGGCAAGGCATGAGACAAGGTCAAGGCTCTTTTGATGCCTCTGCCTGTGATAAAGGAGCCATTTCAGAGGGGAGCTATAGATATTGTTGGGCCTCTGACTACCCCAGGTTCCACAGGCCTCTGACTACCCCAGGTTCCACAGGGAACAAGTATATCACAGTGGTAGTAGATTATGCTACCAGATGCTCCTGAGGCGGTGGCTCTGTCATCCATCGAGGCAGAAAAAGTGGCAAATGCTTTGTTAGAGATTTTCAGCAGGGTAGGATTCCCCAAAATAAATACTGATGACAGAGATGCCAATTTCACGTCAGACATGCTGGTCTACCTATGGAAGCACTGTGGGGTGAAACACCCAAGACCATCCTCAGACTAATGGTCTGGTTGAGAGGTTAAACCCTACATTAAAGACCATGCTATGGGCATTTGCAGTCCAGTTTGAGAGTGGGACAAATATGTGCCCCACCTGATTGCTTACAGGGAGATGCCTCAGGAATCCACAGGTTTTTCACCCTTTGAGGTGCTGTATGGGCATAGGGTGAGGGGACCTCTAAACTTGATTAGAGAGTGGGAGGGTGAGTGTGAATCCCACAAGGAGTCTATTGTGGCATACATCCTAAACCTCAGGACAAAGATCAGGGAACTCATGGGCTTGGACCAGGAGAATCTGGCAGAAGCCCAACAGCATAACGTCTGATGTGACAGGAATGCTTGAGCTAGAGAGTATGCTGTGAGGCAGCAGGTAATGGCACCCATTCCTGTCAGACACAACAAGCTGCAGGCAGCCTGGGAGGGACCCTTCAAAGTGGTAAGGAAGGTCAGTGATGTTAACTACATGGTAGAACTGCTAAGCGGGAGGCAGGGGCACAAACTGTACCATGTGAACATGATGAAACCTTTCCATGATAGGGAGGCCCTGGTGCTAAGTATTCACAGTGAATGGCAGGAGGAGTCTGTGGGGTATCTGGTGAATGATCTCCTCAGTGAGGCTCGGACAGACACCTCAGTGGAAGGGGTAGCAATGTCTTGGCAGCTATTCCCTACCCAGGTTCAAGAAATCCAGACAGTTACAGAATTTTGGTGGCATGTTCACTGGAAAACCAGGCTGCACCCACCTGGTGCAGCACCATGTGGATAAAGGACCCCAAAGGCCTATTAAGCAGACCCCTTAGAGGGTGCCTGAGAGAGTCAGACTCTGAGGGAGGAGATACAGGAAATGTTGAAACTAGGGGTGTCCGGCAGTCCCAGGGCCTCCCAGTGGTGTTGGTGCCAAAGAAGGATGGCAGCACCAGGTTGTGTGTGGACTACAGGAAATTAAATAGTCACACAGAGTCAGATGCTTACCCCATGCCTAGGGCAGATGAAGCCCTACAGCAGCTGGGTGGGGCTAAGTATCTTACCACTACTGTTCTTACCAAGGGCTACTGGCAGGTGCCCTTGACTCTCAGCTTGATCTCAGCACTAGACAGAGGTCAGTCTTTGTGACTCCTTTTGGCTTGTATGAGTTCATAAAGATGCCCTTTGGGATGACAAATGACCCATCGACTTTCTAGAGGCTGGTAGATTGCATCCCAGCAGTAGCAGGAGATTTTACCCATGCTTACCTGGATGATATTGCCATCTACAACCATTCCTGGAAAGAGCACCTTCAGCATGTCAGGGAGGTGCTGGGCAGACTACAGAGGACAGAGTTGACCATTAAGCCCAGTAAGTGTCACGTGGGTATGGCGGAGGTATCCTACCTGGGACAGAGTGAGGAGTGGTTAAGATCAAGCCAGAACCTGCCAAAGTGGAAGGCATTCAGGCATGGCCTGCCCGTTACCAAAAAGCAGGTGAGGGCATTCTTAGGGACAGCAGGGTAATACAGAAAGTTTGTCACCAATTATAGTACCACAGCTGCTCCCCCACAGACCTGACAAGGAAAAACAGCCCAGATAAGGTAGTGTGGACCCCAGAATGTGAGCAGGCACTCCAGAAGCATAAAGGATCTTTGGAAGGACCCCCTGTGTTAGCCAGTCCAGATTACAGCAAAGCATTTGTTGTGCAGGTGGATGCTTCAAACCATGGGGTAGGAGCTGTACTCAGCCAGGTTTTCTCAGAGGGGGAAGAGCACCCAGTGGTATATCTCAGCCATAGGCTCCAACCCATTGAGGAATGTTATGCAGCTGTAGAAAGGGAATGTCTAGCCATAATGTGGGCACTGCAGAAACATCAGCCTTACCTGTATGGAAGGAAGTTATTTATTCATTAATTTTTTTACTTCAGTTTGATGACCGGGGAAGTCCACTGGGTCAAGAAGAGCCCGTTTTCATGGACGCCCAGGGAGAAAAGCGCCATTAACAACAACAAACATGCATAACAGAGTATACTACATATGCTGAGTGTACAACAATACAGAATACTACATATGCTGAGTGTACAATTACCAAGTATGAAGAGAACTATATACAGAGTAGCTGACAGTGGACATACATTTCCAAACAAGCAGTTACGTTTCATAAGATATAAATATAAATCTCCGATCTAATGAAAATGATTCAACCAAGCAGTTACAATGTTTCATAAGATATAAATATAAATCTCCGATCTAATGAAACTGATTCAAGCAAGCAGTTACAATGTTTCATAAAATATAAATCTCAGATCTAATGAAAATGATTCAACCAAGCAGTTACAATGTTTTATAAGATATAAATATAAATCTCCGATCTAATGAAAAGGGAGTAGAAAAAGCAGTCCAGTAGTAGTAGGCAGATTACAGTAGTAGTATGTGGGGGGTCAAGAGGGAAAGACAGTAAGTGCAGGGAAAATAAAGTTGAGTGAGGAGGGGCTCATGAAGGGGAAGAGCAGGGCATATCCATTTAGATGATAGGTAGGAGAGATTAGAAGTTGGTGTGGTTTGGAATGTTTTGAAGGGAGGAGGGGAACGAGTTCCATAATTTGGAAAGGGAGTCTGATAGCACGTGGTGGCCATGGGGCCAGGAGGGCTTGTAGGAGGTTTTCTGATCAGAGTGTGCAGTTTGGAATATAGGGGGTTAAGGTGTTGGAAAGAGCAGGACAGTTGGATGGTTTGAAGATGAGCTTATGGGCTGTGATGAGTAGGTTTAAGTAGTTAGGTAGTTCTAGCCATTGTAGAGATTTGAGGGAGAGGCACTGATGGGAAGAAATTCTTGGAGTTGGGGCGAATTTGCGGATTTTATTGCAGAAGGATTCTAATTTGGATTCTAAGCAGTGTTGAGGTTGGTGACCACTAAGGCTCCATATATGAGAGGGGATAAGGCAGGAGGAGGCCAAGGTCTTTCTAGTGGAGGGAGTGAGGTAGCCATTGTGTCTGTACAGGAGTCCTAATTTTTGGTGCTTTTTATTTGATGGCTGTTTAAATATGGATGTCGAATTTTAGATGCTCATCAATGGTGACACCAAGGAACTTGGTGTGAGATACTATTTCAATGGGGGTATTGTTCTGGTTTAGTATGGTAAAGGATGCATTACCAAAGGAGCAGATACCAGAGGGAGCAAAGATCATTATTTTAGTTTTATTTGTGTTTAGGGCGAGGTGGTTATTGTGCATCCAAGTTTCTGTTTTAGTAAAAGCTGACTGGGTTTTTAGTAGTAGGTCAGAGAGGGAAGACAGCAGTGCAGAGAACTGCAGAATCATCTGCACACTAATTAATGGGGATGGTGTGGTGAAAGTCATTGATGAATATGTTGAAAAGTAGGGGGCCAAGGACAGAAAGTACAGTTTTGTACCTACCATAAATGTAGATGTTAGAGTGCTAATACAGCTGCAGTCATAACAGATGGTTTCTCCTGCCGTCAGGCGGGTCCTTGGTCGGCCGAATTCCAAAGTCTAGGTCCGGAATCGGTTGTCGTCGTTTCTTCCCTGACATCAGTGCAACAGGGGTATAAAAGAACCAGCAGACGCCATTTTCTTCAGTTTTTCTTGTCCCAGATGTCAGTTGCCCCCAGAAGGAAGGCAATACATAAATTTGTGTAGTAAAGCAATGCCATATAATCCAAATACAGTAGTTGCAAGCAAATACACCATAAATGAATACCCCAATCAGGTTGTATGAGGAGGTGTTAGCCGATAGGCCTGTCCCAAGAGGGGAAGGAGGGAGGGAAACCTGGACTGCAGCTGTATTAGCACTCTAACATCTACATTTATGGTAGGTACAAAACTGTACTATGTTCATCGTGCATACAGCTGCAGTCATAACAGATGGGTAGAATCCCAAAGCTAAGAAAGGGGTGGTAGGCACTAGGTGGAACTAGGAAGAGCCAGGATGCCCTGCAAGACTGCAGTGGCAAAGCCTGCTCTAGTTTTAGAGTATAATGGTAGGTGGTAGTGCTTGGAGAAGGTATGCACAGAACTCCAAGTGGCGGCTTCCAAAATATCTTTGGTAGGAACTCCTCTGAGGAAAGCTGTAGAGGTAGCTGTGGCCCTTGTGGAGTGAGATCTGATGCCTGCAGGTACAGTTTTGCCATGAAGAGAGTAACAAAAGCATATGCAGTGGGCTATCCATTTTGAGATTGTCCGTTTGGAAATTGGCTTTCCTTGAGCTCCTATAGCATAGGACACAAAGAGCTGTTCTGATTTTCTGAAAGGCTTTGTTCTGTCCAAATAATAACAAAGTGGTCTGTGGATGTCCAAGGAATGTAGTAATCTCTCCCCTTTGTTTTGAGGATTAGGATAAAAGGTAGGTAAGTGTATAGCCCGATTCAAAGCTACCCTGGATACCACTTTTGGCATAAAGGATGGGTTGGTTCGTAAGGAAACTCTGTCCTGATGGAAGATGATAAAAGGCTGCACAGCCATGAGGGCTTGTAGTTCCGATACCCTACGAGCTGAGGCAATAGCCAGAAGGAAAGCTGTTTTCCAGGACAAATATTGCAAATCTGTTGAGGCAGCTGGCTCAAAGGGAGGCAAGGTCAGCTTTTCTAGAATGAAAGTGAGGTCCCAAGCAGGTATTGGTTGTTTCCTTGGGGGTTTTATATTCTTAGCCCCTCTGAGGAACTGTCTTAAGAGGGGGTGAGAGAATAAAGGTGGATCAGTGTTGTATTCTGCAGAAATGGCTGAGGCATGGATTTTGATGGAGGAGAAAGAAAGTCCACTGCTTAGCAGCTCAGCTAGACACTGTAATATTTGAGGTAAATTCAGTTTTCCAGGATTCTGGCCCTTTTTCTCATTCCAGGCATAAAACCGTTTCCATTTTGCGGAGTAAGCTTTTCTAGTAGACGGCCTTCTGGCCTCCAAAATGACATCCTGCACCTCCTTGGAGAGTAGGGTCTGTTGTGATGTTAAGGAATCTTCCATGCGGCCAGATTGAGTGTTTTCAGCTGACTGTGAAGAGTTTTGAAGCTGTGCTGAGTCAGAAGAGGAGGCATTAGAGGCAGGGTCCATGGCGGGGAATGCGTCAGGCTCCTCAGGAGTGGGTACCAGTGTTGTCTTGGCCAGTCTGGAGCAATGAGAATCATCTTTGGTCTGTCTGCTTTGGTTTTTAATAGAACTTTGGGCAGCAGAGGAAGAGGTGGGAAGGCATAAACTGTCATTGTTGTCCAACTGAAAGAGAGAGCGTCCACTCTCCAGGCCTTTGGATGAAAAATCCTTGAGCAGAATTTTGTCAATTGGTGATTTTTGTGTGAGGCAGAGAGATCTATGTCTGGCCTTCCCCATGCTTGAATTATCTCTGTAAAAACTTGAGGATGCAACTTCCATTCGTGTGGATCTGTCATATTTCTGCTTAGGTTGTCTGCCAGCGTGTTTTCCTTGCCTGGCAAGTACTGTGCTTGAAGTTCAATTTGTAAGTCCAGAGCCATGTTCCAAAGTGACATGGCCAGCCTGCATAGGGAGTATGAATGGGTTCCTCCCTGTTTATGTACCACATTACTGTGGTTTTGTCTGTCCTTATCAATAGTTGACCTGGATGCAGAAGGCCTTTGAAAGCTATAATAGCATTTATTACTGCTAGCATTCCCTTTTGATTGATGTGAAGGTGCTTTTCTTTTTGGGACCATTTGCCCTGAATGCAACGATCTGTCATGTGCGCCCCCCAGGCGTAGTCAGAGGCGTCTGTTGTGATGACTTGATTTGCTTGAGGCTTGCAGAATGGTAGACCTGTGTTTGTTTGGCATGCTTGAGCCCACCACAGAAATTCCTTTTGAAGACATGGAATTAGTGGTATTATTGTTTCCAAACTGTGGCTGTGTTGAGACCATAGGTTTTAAGTACCATTGAAGTTTCCTCATATGCAGCTTTGCACATGGGATTAGTAGGATGCAGGATGCCATGAATCCCAGAGCCTGCAGGATTTTGCTTGCAGTCAGCCTGGTGAAATTTGCTAGTGTTCTGAAGTATTGAGTTAGCTGCCCCTGCTTCTCTGGCGTGAGGTAGGCCATCTGGGTGTTTTGTGTCCAAGTTGGCACCTAGGAAAATTATTTTCTGAGAGGGTATTAACCTCGATTTCTTTTTGTTGACTGTGTATCCCAGAGAATTCAACAACATTATTACATAAGCCAGATGTTTCAGAAGTATGTGCTTGCTGTCCGCTTGGATCAGGCATTCGTCCAAATAGGGGTATATTTGTATCCCTTGAAGTCTGCAGTAGGCAATTACTGATGCCAGGCATTTCGTGAATACTCTGGGCGCAGTAGATAAGCCAAAGGGCAATGCAGAGAATTGATAATGGGTTGAATCTGCAAGAAATCAGTATTTTCTGCAATTTTGTCCGATTGGGACATGCAGGTATGCCTCCTTGAGGTCCAATGTTACCAGCCAAGACTCCTTGCCCAGCATGGGAAGAAGCTGCTGTAAAGTGAGCATCTTGAATTTTCGTACAAGTAAAAATGTATTTGGATGGATAGGTCCAAAATTATGTCTCCAATCTTTTCTCTTCCTTGGTACCAGGAATAGTCTGGAATAAAAACCTTGACCTTGTTCGTGAGTAGGTAACCTCTTGAATAGCTTTCATGTCCATGAGATCTGAAATTTGTCTTTGTGCCTCTGCCCTTTGACTGTGTGGCAGGTTTGGCATTCCTCTCATTTTTGGAAGGGTGTGAAAATGGAATCTGTGGCCTCCGTTTATAATGTCCAGGATCCATTTGTCTTTTGTGACAATATGCCAATTATTTGAAAATAATGCCAGTTTTCCGCCTAAGGGTGCTGCCATTTGAGCCTTGCTTGGCATGCAAAGGGGAAAGTCATTGGGCTTGCTTTCTGAATGGCTGCAAACCATCCTCACCACCTCTTTGTGTAGGAGCTTGCCATTGTTTGCCTCTAAACAATCCTTGAGATTGGCCTCTGCCCCTCAGGCGCCTGTATCTACCTCTTTGGGGTCTGTCCGTGGCTGGAAAGGACCAATTTTTGGAAGGCCAGTTTCTACTGAAACGTGGAGGTTGTACCTGTAGAAAATCTTTCACTGTTTGCATTGATTTAGCCTTTTCCTCCATTTTCTTTAATACCTCCTCAGCTTTAACACCAAATAATACATCATTTTGAAGAGGGGCATAGCTTTGACATGATCTGGTAAGGTTTGTTCCTTGAGCCAGGCATGTCTACGTATCACTGATCCTGTAACAGCAGCTCTACATGGAGGCTGCTAGAGCATCAAAACCACATTGCAAGGTATGTTTACCCACTTGTTCTGCACTATGCATCAAATCCTGCAACTCCTTCAAGTCTGGTTGTTCAGGTTGTGACATTTTACTTCTCAATTGTGATAACAGAAACTGTTGGTACTTTAGCATATGGAACTGGCAGTTTAATGCCCTCATGGTTAAGGTGGCCAAGGTATATACCTTTTTCCCCCACCTTTCAAAGGATCTGGAATCTCTCTCTGAAGGTAATGGATTTTTAGCAGTGGAGGCCTTAATTCCCTTGGGGCCCTGTGAGATGGTTTCTGGGTCAGCCGCATGGCTTTTGTATAAAAATTGGTGAGAGTCAGGAACCCGGTAGTACCTGTCAGGCTTGACTGGGGCTGGAGGTAAAGAATCCGGGTTAAGGCAGGCCTCCGAGTACACATCATCTAGTATGTCTAAGACAGGAGGTATAGCCAGAGGCCTGTGCTGGGGTAGCAAAAGAAAATCCCTAAGCCTTTTCTTGGAATCTGAGTACTCTTGGCCTTCCCAGTGGAAGTGTTCCCTTAAGGTATGCAAGGTTTCCCCAAATGAGTAATCCTCTGGGGGGGAGACAGAGGGAATGGACTCCTCTGCATCAGAATCTTCAAAAGGGGAGTAAGAATGTTCCTGTTCATCAGAGTGCTCTGATATAATGGAGGCCTGGTCAGAGGAGGGGGATTCTTCCTCCACTCTGGGCCTTTTGTCCGGGGTTGAGAACCCCTGATAAGAGTAATTAAATCCTCAGCCATTTTAAGCATCTGTTTTTAGGCATGGGGCCAGGAGAAGGGCCCTGTGTAGCTTGTCTCTTAGAATGCATGGCTGCTTTAGACTTCGTGAAAGCCTTGATGGAAAAAGAAGAGGAAGGTCTGAAGACACCTTGAGAGGAGGCAGACCTGTCTACATTTTGAGATTCACCACCAAGAGTGGCTTCAGTAGCTGTAGTCGGGGTGTGGGCCGAGGAGCCTGCGACCTCGGGCACAGAAGACACCACCAATGAAGTGTCGTCGGTAGTCAGGGGCTGCGTAGGCGCCTCGCTGAGAACCGGACCACCTGTATTCGGCTTTGGCGTGGTGTCGGTAAAGGCCACGGACCTCGTGTGTCGGTCCTTATCTTTGCATTTTTTAGACAAAACAGGAGTCTGAGTATCCGACGACATAATATAGTTAAATTTTTTGCCAAAGTAATGCTGAGCGAACTCCGCCCGACGCTAATGGTGCGTTTGTTGAATGTAGCACAAAAACGACAGACCGAGACGTCGTGGTCTGGGCCTAAGCAAGGAATACAGACGGAATGGAAATCCTTATGCGGTATTTGCTTCCCACAAGAAATACAATTATTAACTTTGTCTGACATCGGTCTGAGGCAAGAAAAGTTTCCCCAACGGGGTACTTAGCTTTCAAGACTTCGGTTGCAAAATTTTCGTAATTTCAGGAGCTGGCCGACCGGCACTTGTGAACTGCTTCTGCTTCGGGCACCGCGCGGCAAGAAAGACTGAAGAAAATGGCGTCGGCTGGTTCTTTTATACCCGTCGCACTGACGTCAGGGAAGAAGCGGTGACAGACGCCGGACCTAGACTTTGGAATTAGGCCGACCGAGGACCCGCCTGACGGCAGGAGAACCCATCTGTTATGACTGCAGCTGTATGCACGATGAACATCCTTGGGGAACACCAGCTTGCAGTCTTTCGGAGAAGTAGCTAGAGAACCAGGATATGTTAGAGGGAGACAGGATTATGAAGCAGGAGATAGTATTGAAAGCTTTGGATAGGTCTAGGAACAGGGTAGATACGAGTTTGCCAGAGTAACGGGCGTGGCTGATGGATTCAAGGAAGAACAGAAGGGCAGTGATGGTATTGTGGCTAGGACGGAAACCATGTTGGGTGGGGGTAAGGAGGTTACTGTCTGTTAGACATGACATCAATTGAGTATGAATACATTAAGGATTCGTGAGAGTGGGGAAAGGATGGCAATGGGTCTAAAATTGGTGGTGTCAAAGTTTTTGCCTCCTTTGTGGTGTAGGATGATTAAAGCAAGTTTCCAAATTGAAGGAACCTAGGATTCTTGGATGAATCTTTATTAAAATGGAAACCGCTTGAGGAAGGGGAGGTGGCAAGTTCACTGTAGGTAGACCAAAATCCCTTAACATGGCCATATTGAGCCAGCCAGTAAAATGCCAAGTTACTAAAGTGGAGCCTGGGGTTGCAAGCATGTATGACAGTGCAGCACTGCAGTGGGGTTAGCAATGCCAACAGAGATGGGCTCTCAAGAGAGGGCATGGGGTAGTGTATTCCCAGATAGGCTCATCCCTCTCAAGCTACGTTTCTCAAGGGTCAATTGAAAAATAAGCTTGAGTCTTCGGGAGGGAGGGAGTCACAAAAGGGGATACTGCCAGCCCAGCAATCTGGAATTTTATAAATAATTACAGGTAATTTGTGAATTTCAACATTATTCATATGCTTGTGCTACAAATGTATTAGAACTGTATGCCACATAAGATGGTTTGTACAGACGTGTGCTGAAGAAATATTTTGTAGTGTACTGAGCTTAAAGATGTAACCACAGTACTGGAAAAAAAAAAAAAAACAGAAATGTGCATCTATTGTAGCTGTTTAAATGCATATATTCTAACAATGGAAACCAGAATACAAGAGGTTAATTTCAGAAAAATAGCTGAAATTAAATTACTTTATAGGTTCATAGGTTCATACTAGGCTATCTGCCCTAGGGCATTTATAGGCCTAGTCAGAGTGTGTTTAGCTTTCGCCACCCATTTTAAATTAATTTTGCTATGGCCTTTTTCGAGGTTAGTATACTGTGCCTCTGTCTAACAGTGACACAGAGGTGATACCCGGGGTAAACCTACGATCCCCCATCCACTCATCAAGATTCCTCTAGAAGAGAGTCAATGAGGGACTCTGCCTAACCTGGACTGGGATTTTATTCCAGAGTGAAGGGAGCCTCTGGGTTATGAATCTGTCCCTCCAGCATGTCCTATTTATTTCAGTGCTGAGGTTCAAGTCTCTCGAGCGTGTAGCTCGATGGGATTTGGATTTTCTGAGGTGGAGCATGTCCATTAATTCCGGGTTGGACATGGCTTTATACGTCAGGCACAGATTGCCTCTGAGCAGGCGGTATGCCACTGAGTAGAGCTGGAGTTTCTTTAACCGGGCAGCATATGGCATCTGTTTGAGCCCTTTGATCCTCTTGGTGAGGTACTTTTGGGGTCTTTCCAGTTGCTGCAGGTGTCTGGTAAGGTACATCCCAAAAGGGGCATTGTACACAATTATGGGCGTGATGAGGGATGAGTAAAGAGCCACGATGACCTCCCCTGATCTAGATGTGAATCCCTTCATGATTAGGTGGGCTATATAAAATGTTTTTCTAACCACTTTGGCCACGTGGTTGTCAAATGAGAGATTGCTATCAACTTGGGTCCCCAGATCCATTACCACCTATGTGGTAATTTGTGGGCACTTTGTTTTTGCCAAAGGGGATGACTATACACTTTTTGGCATTTAGCTTGAGGCCATGGCTCTGGCACCAGTTGTCTGTTTCTATGAGGCCCTTTTGGAGGACGCTTGTGTCGGCTGGAGAGTCGATTATAGCACCCAGTTTGCAGACATCTGCGAACTTGGTCAGCCACAGTCCTTCCGTGTTGGCCTGTACCTCCGAGAAATATACACCGAACAAGAGAGGTCCCAGGACTGAGCCTTGTGGGATGCCACTTGTAACTGGTTTTGACTCTGACATGGCTCCAGCAATTCTAACCATGTGGGTTCTGTCCTTGAGCCAGTTTGCAACCCATCTAATGACATAGGGGTTTACATTTAAGCTGGTGAGCTTATCTATAATGCCCGAGTGGGGTATTGTATCGAAGGCTTTTGCGAGGTCCAGGTAGGCTGTGTGGACCACCTTCCCCTCGTCAATGGCCTTGGTGACTGTTTCAAAGAAATCGACCAGGTTTAAGAGGCAGGATCTGCCCTTAAAGCCAAACTGGGTAGGATCCAGTGTCTGTAGGCCCCCAATATCTTTTTTTATGAGGTCCATGATGATCCTTTCCATAGCTTTGCAGACCAAGCTAGTCAGGCTTATGGGGCGATAGTTTCCAGGATCCGTTGAGGCACCACCTTTGTGGAGAGGGACCACTGTTGCTGTACGCCACTCTTTGGGTACATATCCTGTGGTAAGGCGGAGACTGAACAGTAGTTTTATGTTTGGGTTTAGCTCTTCTTGGAGTTCATGTAGGACGCAGCCTGGGACACCGTCTGGTCCCATTGATGCTGTGATTTTTGCTTTGGAGAGGGCGGCTCTTACCTGAGCATCTGAGATGTCAGGGGGGGCAGCACTCTGCTGGGATAGATATTTGCCCTTTTGGTGGGGGGGGGGTTGCGCTGAACCTGTCAGCTAGGATGTTGGCAATGTCTGTGGGTTTGGTGTATTTTTTGTCATTTTGGACCAATTCTGAGCATATCTGGGAATTCCCACCCAGGTTCCTAACATAACTAAAGAAAGCCTTGTGATTATACTTAGTGTCCTGTGCAATTTCTCTCTCGAAGCTGGCCTTAGATGATTTTATGAGTGCCCGTAGTTTTTTGCTAACACTGATCAGAGATGCCTTCCCTTTTTGGGATTTTGCTCTATCATGTAGTAGCTTCCTCCTTCTATTGTATAGTTTGTTTATGGCTGGGGTCCACCAGACAGGACGTCTGCCTTTGGAGGATTGGGTCTTGGTTTTATTTGGGATTGCATGATCCATGCATTCCTGAAGGTGTTCATAGAATGCGTTTATAAAGGATTCTGCGGTCTGGGCCGCATTGTCCACAGGCCCGGGGGCTTTGAAGGATTCCATCTCGGTTTTGAGGAGTGAAATTTGCTTTAGAGAAGTTTTTCACTGTGGTTTTCTGGGCAGGAGGTGGGGTCGGGATGTGAATATCCAGTGAGATTAGTTTATGGTCTGATCTTACCAGTGAGGGATACACTTCTGGTCTGGAGCTGGAGCATAGAGTCCCCATGTTGGTGATGATCAGGTCCAGTATGTTTTCCCCTCTTGTGGGAGTGGTAACAAATTGTTCCATAGCATTTGAGTTTATAAATTCTAGGAACCTTTGAGCTAGGGTGTTGCAGCTAGAGTAATGCTCCCAGTCTATGTTTGGGTAGTTGACGTCGCCCAATAAAATGGTGTTTGGAGAGACCTTCATATTTTCCAGTGTTCTCAGGAAGGCAGAGTGGGGTTCCTGGGTTTGGGAGGGTGGTCTGTAGCAGGCTAAACTGGAAGGCAGTTTTACCCACTGTTAGTTGCACATGGATAGTCTCTGATGCTTTGTTCTGTGCCACCAACCTGGAGGTGTGGGTATCTTTGACGAATATTGATACTCCCCCTCCTTTTCTGGTTTGGTCCAAGTTTTGGGGCCGAAAAGAATGGTATGAGGTATAACCTGGTAGTGCTGGGGTGCTCTCGGGAGCCTTGAACCAGGTTTCTGTTACTGCACAGATATTGATGTTCTCCATGCTAAGGAGAGTTTTGAGTGCATGCATCTTGAGGTTTAGACTTCTGGCGTTGAGTAGCATTACTCAGTTTCTTATCCCTTGTGATACCTATGGAGGTGGGTTTGTCTTTTGAGCCTTGCCTAAAAAAGGCACTATGGGGGTAGCAAGAGCCTTTGCCAATCAGAGCAAGGCAGATGAGGTGAGTGGACAGCAACTGAGTTATGACAGCAAGAGATAGGACGTCTATACTAGAAAGCTATCTGTGTGGTCTTGAAAGAAAAATAATTACTAGGCTTGAGATGTGGATGTGTTTTATGGTTTTATGACTTAGAACAGCTGCACAAATCTGAGCAAAAGTCTCTATATATTTTCACAGGTAAATGCTAAATCCTACCAGCTACATCAATGGCTGTTTTGCACCTAGGAGAGAATCAGATGGCAAGAAATGAGGTCATTCTGCAAGCTATCACAGTAGTAATATTTGGGATATTAAATTTAAGAACTCTCAGAGAGACAGAGAGTTCTGTAGTTTGTCTTTGACCTTACAACATCAAGATCCACTCACCAAATCTGCCTTGCTCTGAAATCAGGATCCACTCACCACATCTGCCTTGCTCTGATACAAGTTATTAGGGTACAGTAATTTTCTTAGATACAGTCAGGAGGAATATAGCAAGAGCTTATTTTAGAAGTTTTCTTTCTTTATTTGAGACTGCTCTGCAATGTTGTTTTCAATATTTTCTTTGATTTTGAACTCTGAAGCTACTGTGATTATATAAGGAATATGTTCTTGTTTTATTATTCATTATTAAATATATTTAAACCTTTCATTGTGGCTGATATTTTGAGAGACATATTCAAGTTCTCAGAGTACTTGCATATTTATTTGGTGACACCGTGTAGGGCCACTCCTAATAGCCTTGCTCTTGGTTAAACTACCATTTGTATTAACAATAACACTACACAGTTAAGATTGGACACCCTTTGTGAAGGGTCTTAAAGTAGCTGATAAGGTGTGACTGGTGGCAGGGGAAACCTACTTTATAGTCTGGGCAGAAGGGGGCATTGCTAGTAAATATGTGCCAGCTGGTTGGACAGAGAGGGTGCTTGAGGTCTTGGCTTGGCCACACAGCTGAGATCTCAACTCTATAGTTGTGTCAGTGAGGAGTCTTATTGGGGATCTGGAGAAAAAGGGAGAAACCAGCCCCGGACTGACTACGGTCTCTGTGTGTGTTCTTAAGGGAAATTGCACTGGATGCAGCTCTCTGCATCTGGAAATACTGTGTGTAACTTGTCATCCTCCCAATGTACGTCCCACACTGGTGCTAGTGGCGAAGGCTGAGGCTACTTGATTACTGGTCAAGTGGTGGGGCATCACAATGAGTATAACAAAAGGTAATAGCTTTAGGCAATGATTTGGAAATAGTATATTTTTGACACTGGTTGTCCCTTCTTACTTTCACAAGAAATGAACAATTGATCTAAAAGATTCAGTGCTGTCAACATGGTACCCAAGTTGACTGTGGGCATCCACGGTATAGAGTAACCCTTCTCCCTCATTTTTATATTCAAGAAAGAAAATGGGGGAGATGGATAGATTAACTAAACTCCTTTAAGCATAAAATTATTAGTCATCAAAGAAACCTTGTTCTTGTAGAAAGTGAGGTAGGGTTGAATTACCAAGAGCTTGCACTGCAGAGGTCAGAGCAATCAATAAAATTATCCATGTTAAGAACCTCAAGACAGCCAGACTGGCTTGTTCAAATGGAGCAAGTGTTAGTTTCTCCAACACAAAATTAAGATCCCAAGGAGGAAGCACCAGTTTACTTGGAGGCCTCTTATGCAAAACCCCTTTCAAAAATATTTTCACATAAGAATACATTGAAAGAAGCGGATCCATGGGCAGACATGCTGAAATGGCCAATAAATGAACCTTGATGGAGGAGTAAGAAACGCCATATGATAGTAACTCACACAAATACTGTAAAACCAAAAAACATCTAGCCCTGAATGACTGCAGGCTATGTTGTTAGCACCAACAAGAAAACCTTCTCATTTGCTAATATAGGATTTTCTAGTAACAGGCTTTCTTGCCTGCATTACTACCTGCTGCAAGTCTGCAGAAAACAGGTGCCCAAAATTAATCAAGTCCCTACCATCCAAGCAGACAATGTAAGATGACTGATGTCAGGGTGCATCAAAACACCCCTGTTCTTTAGTAGATTCATTAAGTGAGGAAGCTAGTGGTAATTGCCCCAGTCATTTCCAAAAAAGGAAGAACCATGGCTGCTGGGCCAGAAGGAAGTCACCACAATGATCTTGGGGACGACTCCTGACTCTTGATTACCCTAGACATTAGCAGAAATCCAAAGAAAAAAGAAAAAAAGGCAAAACATCTGTCTTCCAGGCTTTCATGCATGGAGTCCTGGAACAGACTTTTGCCAGTTGATTGTTCAGACAGAAGGCAAACAGGTGGATATAGTGTCCATTCGTGAGGGTCTGCCCTGGTCCTGCTCAGTTTGTCTTCCACTCAGTTTTGCTCTGACAGAATGTAGGATGCCTGTAGAGCAAGACTGTGCTGTGAAGCTGTATCCCAAGCTAACATGGCTAGTCTGCAAGGGAGGTAACAACCTGGTTTCCCCCTTGCTTGTTGATGTACCACATCACTGTGGAATGGTCTGCAACTACAGAGGTCCGGGGGTCCAAAGATGGTTCAGAGAACTGAGTTGCCTTGATGAGGGCAAGCATCTCCTTGACATTTATGTGCTTGTGTCTGTCCTTGGTGTCTCTCACCCCCTGTACTTTTCTCTCTCCTGAAACTGCTCCCTAAGAAAACTCTGAAGTATCTGTGGTGACTGACTGCTTTGGAACAGGGAGGGAGAAGGAAAGACCTGGATTTAAGGATATCTGTTGTCTTCTGACAAGCTCCAGTACTAGGATCTGACAAGAAAAAGGATGTTGAAGCTGGGACCAGAGAGATTTCAGATACCACTGTATCTTCCTTATGTGAAGTCTTGCTAGGGGTATCATGAGAATCATAAATGCCATGAGACATGTACCTCACTAGACACCTGCAACAACTAGAGCGGCCACAAAAGTACCTCACAAAGAGGATCCTAGGCCTTAAACACTTGTCCTATATGGACATGCTCAAAAAACTCCAACTATTCTCTCTGTCTAATTTCACCTATGTAGAGGCAATCTCTGCTTGACTTACAAAGCCATGTCTAACCTAGCTCTGTTAGAAATGCTACAACTAAAAGAAATCCAAATCCCTCTGCATTACATGCTCCAGAGACCTCAACCTCATTACCACAATCAACAGAACATGCTGGAGGGACAGGTTCATAACCCAGAGACTGCCCATGCTATGGAATAAGACTTCCCATACATATCAAGAGGGCAGCCTCACTGGCCCTCTAAGAGAAATCTTGATGAGTGGATGGGAAATACAAAATTTACCCCGGGGATCACTCCAGTGGTTCTACTCGACAGAGACACTGGGAACCAAGGTCATGTGGCACGATGCCAGGGTAATCCTGTGGGCTAGGCATGTAAAGGCTCCAGGCTCAGCCTAGTACACACCTATGAACCTATAATCCAGAGGTATTTCCTCGCAGTGACTGAAGTCTCAGTGGAGAAATGTAGAAATTGATCTAAAGAACTTTTTCTTCCTGTGGATGAAACTCTCTTTGAATGGAGGTGTCTAGTTGACATACCAGGAACACAATCCTGCAAGAGGGAGTCAAAAAAGACTTTTGAATGTTCTCTTGGAATTTCTTCTTGTGCAAAAGCTCTCTCATCCAACAGACAGATTCCAGACATTTTGAAAAAGATTCTGCAAAGATGAGCAAGTCATCTAAATATGGAAAAATGTGGATACCCTGTAGCCTGCAATGAGCTATAAATGGAGCAAGACACTTTGTAATATCTACTGCACCAAGAGTGTTCACAAAGGGGTAGGGGTAAGGCTAAGAACTGAATGCGATCCAGATACATAAAACCTTAAGAAATGTCTGAACACTAGATGGATAGGAATGTGATAAGCACCTTTTAAGTCTAGTGTTACCAAGAAACTTGAAAGAGGAAAAAGAGGCAACAGGTTGTGAAGTGACATGATTTTGAATTTGGGCAAAATTCAAAAAAAAATTCTTTAGAAAAGAAAGATCCAAACTGGTCGCCAAACTTTTTTTTCTTCTTTGGGACAAAATATCCTTGAATAAAACTCATTTTTCACCTGGGAAGGGGGGACTGGTTCTAGGACTCCTTGGGACAGCATGTGATGAAGAACAGGTGGAAACAAAACAGTCTGATCTGCAGGATGAGGAATGACCCCCCCCCCCCCCAGAAAGGAGAAATTTCCTCCCACTGCCATCCGCAACCCTGATGAATGATTTTCATAACACATTTGTCGGAAACTATCTGTTGCCAAAGAGAAAAATGGAGATTCAGACTTTCTGGAAAATAATGAGGGTCAGGGTAGGAGGGGGGCAAAAGGTTTCAAATAGAAGTCTCAAACAAGTCAGACTGTTTGGAAGCCTCAAACCTCCTAAAACCAAGGACACTCCTTTTGGAACCTCCTTGCCACTTGTTTATCTGAAATCTGTGGAGATTGTTTACTCTATTATATTTTGCTGAAATTGGATAAGGAGAAAGAAAATCCCTTGGGCAATTTGGAAAAGGAGAGCTGAAAAATATTAGATTCCCAGGATCAGCTTGCTCATAGGTTGGTACTAGGCCATCGGCCATAAGGCCTATACAAGCCTAGCCATAACATTTCCCTGGCTATTTCTTCCCACACTATTTACTTCCCTGGACCCCTGTCCAGCAGGGCAACTGATGTGATCCCCGGGGTGAATTTCCAATCTCCCATCCAATCATCAAGGTTCCTTTTGAAGAGGGCCAAAGAGGCTTGACATGTAGGGAAGTCTCTGGGTCAGGAAACTATCCCTCTAGCATGTTTTGTTCATTGTGATGATAAAGTTTAGATCCCTGGACCGTGTCTCTCTGAGTGATTGGGATTTCTTTAAGTGTAGCATGTCCAACAGCTCTGGGTTTGACATGGCCTTGTATGCTGAGCAGAGATTGCCTCTCAGTAGACTATATGCAAAAGAGTATAGGTGAAGTTTTTTTTAGACGGTCAACATAGGGCATCTGCTTTAGGCCTGTGATTCTTTTAGCGAGGTATTTCTGCGCCCTTTTCAGTTGTTGCAGATGTCTTGAGAGGTACATACCAAATGGGGTGTTGTATTCTATAAATGGGTCTAATGAGGGATGAGTACAGTAGGACAATGACCTCCTTTTTTCTTGATGAAAAGCCTTTAGTAATGAGGTGTGCCACATAAAAAGGATTTCCTGACTGTTGTGGCGATCTGGTTATCGAAGGTGAGACCACTGTCCACCTGTGTCCCCAAGTCTCTTGCACCACTTTCGGTGTTTAGTGTACTGCCACCTATGTGGTAATTCATGGGTACGTTTTTTTTCCCAAAGGGGATAACTATACATTTCTTGGCATTGAGCTTGAGCCCATGGCTCTGGCACCAAGCATCTGTTTCTGCAAGGTCCTTTTGTAGAATATCCACATAATTTGGGGATTCAATAATGGCTCCCGGTTTGCAGTCATCTGCGAACTTTGTTAGCCAGAGTCCCTTAGTGTTGGCCTGTACTTCAGAGAAGTAGATGCTAAACAAGAGCAGTCCCAAGACTGAACCCTGCGGTACTCCACTTGTCTGGAGCTGGACTTGGTGTCTGCTACTTTTACAGTGTGAGTTCTGTCAGTAAGCCAGCTGGCAACCCATCGAGTGACATAGGGATTAATGCCCAGCTTAGTAAGTTTATCTATGATTCCAGAGTGGGGGATGGTGCTGAAGGCCTTGGCGAGGTCCAGATAGGCTGTGTGGACCACCTTACCCTTGTCCACTGCTCTGGAGACGGATTTGAAGAAGTCAGACAGGTTCAGGAGACAAGATCGGCCCTTCCTTCACGAACCCAAACTGTGTGGGGTCCAGTGCTTGAAGGTTGCCAATGTCTTTGTTTACAAGTTCCATGATAATACGTTCCATTGCCTTGCAGATCAGGCTCGTCAGACTGATAGGGCAGTAGTTCCCGGGATCCAAGATGGAACCCCACTTGTGGAGTGGGGATAACTGTAGCGGTGCACCACTCGGTGGGCACGATGTCTGAGGTGAGGCTATGATTAAACGTGACACTTAGGTGAGGTGCCAGTTCATTTTGTAGTTCATGTAGTACACAGCCTGGGATGTCGTCTGGTCCCATGGATGCTGTATTCTTAGCTTTGGAGAGTGCATTTTTTTTTTACCTGTGTGGCCATCATTACCAGAATTTGGCAATCTTTCGGTATTGCTCCTTTCAATCACACTTTTTCTATATCAAAGGAAGAATTTAAAATAGTATCTTTAACATCATCTGGAAGTTTGAGAATGCAGCCAAGCAAACCACCTGAAAACTGTACCAACAGCCATAGCCCCAGAAGTATATCAGAGTCATACATACACTGCAAACAATGGAGTAGTGATCTGTGCAACAGAAGAAACCAAGTTATTTAAAGCAGATTTTTCTTCACAAGAAGAAATTGAAGATAAAACATTCCTCATACCTTCACAATATATTAGAATTAACTAAGTGTTTAGCAGCAGAGGAGTCAACTAAGGCTATGGCTGCTGGGTCAGGTTTGGGAGTGTATAAAAATGCCCAGTAATGAGGAAATTTATACATCCTATTTGCCTTTTACGGGACAGCTTGATGACCATCAGGAAAATATCAGGCAGTATCTTCTAAAGCAAACAAGACTGGAGGAATGAGTATAGGTTCTAGACAATCCTTCTATAACAGGTCATAACATTTGAGAGAATGAGAAACCTCCGTGTTCTACCACTGAAAATACTGTGACATTCTAGCAACAGTCTCAGAGAAAGACACCCCCACAAAGAGAAGCTCTCCTCACAGTCTAAATCAGAAGACAAAGACCATGAATCCATCCCTGCATCTTCCCGTTCAGATTCTGAATCTTGAATTTCTTCAGGAAAGGAGGCATCCTTCTTCTACCAGAAACTACAACAAGGATAAATAGCTCGACTTAAACCCAGAGCCAGTCCCAAGTCTCAGTAGACTACTCCTAGCCAAAGAAATATGAGGAGGAGGAGGAGATGCACGCTTGGTTTGCAGTGTATGTAAGACTCTGTTGATACTACTTGTGGGGCCAAATGTGTTATTAAGGGTAGCCACTGCTTCCCCAGGGATGGGCACAGCATTTTGATAAAACAGGGGAACCTCCCCTGTTCACTCTTCCTGGACTGACAGAAGTGGTTCTCTCTTGCCCACAGATGGGAACCCCAATAGTCACATAAGACGTAGCTAACCCCTGCTCCACAGTGGCGGTAGGTGCTACACCAAAGGGCTCCAGAGTAAAAGATTAGTCTGAAGTACAACAAATGGCCAAAGCAGAATCATCCACCTACAGCTAAGGCAAATTGCTAGCCTGCTGTGGTGGCAAAGGGCGTTCTTACCTTTTTCCTTCTGTGGCTGGAAGAAAGACAATCTGCTCCATGGTCAAGCCGAAAATGGTGCCTCTATCCTGGGGAAAACAATACCAGACCAACAACCTTAAAAGAAATTATTTTCTGTGGAAAATTGTTTTCATCAGTTAGATGACACTACTTTTAAATGGACAGAAACAATGAGTGCTCCATTTAAAAGTATGTTAGTCTCGAGACAATCTGTTAAAACACTCTTAGCTTTAAAATAACTTTCCTGTAGAGGATAGTAATAAAACATCAGTAAAAAATAAGACCATGGAAAGTTTTTCCCAAAAGGGAACTCATCTGCCCAGCTAAAGGACAGCACAAGCCAACTGTCAATCCTCAGAAGAGCATACATCAATAAAGCTCCGAAGTCCTTCATACCCAGACTTGTCATTTGGTCAGGTCAGCACGAGCTGCTTGACAGTTTGGGTGCATGGAAGGTGGCCTGAAGCTTTGGAAGCTGGCCAGCTGTTAAGCAGGATATAACCCATAAAGCTAGGCCTACTGCAGCAGTCTTCAATATGAAGATAATCAATATTAGCCTATTAAAGACCTGCTTTTGTAACTAAAAGAGCAAACATTATTGCATTAGAAGTGAGAAATTCTTCAGATTAGGCTGTAAAGGATACATTCGTAATTAATGGAACTGATACATCTGAGACAGGATAATGAACACTGAATACGGTTATGTCTGCCAGGATGCGAGTAGGGTCTTAGGATGCCAAAATGTAATGAAGTAGGATCAGTTTTATTTTTGGTTCATCAAATGATCTCATATTCAAGGATAAACTGACTGTCGGTAAGGAACTTACAAGCCTCCTTAAATAATAGAACTTGCACAGGTGTTGGTAAGAAACTTACAAGCCTCCTTAAATAATAGAACTTGCACAGGTGTTAAGAGCCCATTTTTTCACAAATCACATATAGAAAGGAGAGACAGGTCAGCATGAATGAAGAGAGATTTTGAATACCTACTTGAAAAAAATGACCCATTTTTAAAAATAAAAATGTGCAGAACATCCAAGCCTTATTTTGGTCATGTGTGCTTAGAAATGCTGTCCACTTGTAAAACTAGGGAAGACATGATTTGTGCCATACATATAGCAAAATATGATTAATCAATAATGGTTTTAAATGCAAGCAGCATTATCAATAACATGTTGACAATTTATGCATTACAGTGAAGATTTTGTTACTTTTTGTGAAATGGGTTAAAAGAACAATGACTGGAAACCTATTCTGTCAGGGTATAAATAATTTCACCCCCTGACACTGTATTAAACATCATTTTAAGAATTATGACAGGGTCTAAAGACTATGAGATTTGTGATTGCTACAGCTTTGATGACTATCAATACTGTTGACTGCGAAACCATGACAATAAAGACAGCCCTGGAACAGATTACAATTGAAGTGTACAGACCAAAAAGTCAAGTGCCAACAATGTTTGAGGAATTCAAAATATTTATTGCATGAAACAAAGGAAAGAACATTGAAAAGGAAAACCTGGGGACTTGCATTAAACCATGGAGAAACTGGAATAACGTGGATTCTATAACATTAGCTTATAAATAATGTCCTTACTATGTATAGGAACCATTGCTGCACATTATAAGTAAACCTATCAGGGGACAGAAAAGAAAACTATTGTTTATGTTCCTAAAACGACTTCATGTCAAGTTTTACCACCTTTGATGTACAGTGAAAATGAGGTTACAACTACAGCTAGATAATTCTGCCAAACTGAAACCAAACCAATGCAAAGAAGAATACACTACAATGGAAGAAAAACACTCATTCTGTAAAACACAATGGAGTGGTACCCTAAGGAAAGATTGCAGAAGGAATGAGGTAAGCTTTGAAATGGAAACTAGTAACATGTGCAAGCAATGCCAATATATAAATGAGGAGCACAGTATAAAATTGGTGAATAGTACCCACAGCATATGTAAATTTAAAACTGGAAACTGCAATAGCCAAGGGATAGTTTACTTAGCGACCTGCACAATATGCAATGCATATTATGTAGGTAAAACTGAAAGAAAATTTAAAACCAGGATCTATGAACACACCTATAGGATGAAAAAAGGTGATGTGAAAAATGCATTAAGCAAACATATTATTGTGAATGGTAAGGAACATGGGTTTAAATTTGCCATTTTGGATCAGGTAGTGAGTACGGTGGGGAGTGGAAATTGGAAAGCCAAATTGGGAGCAATGGAAAGTAGATGGCAAATACTTTTAGATGCTAATACGCATCCAGGTATTAACGATTATATTAGTATTAAGCCTTTTTTAATTTTGGGATGTCCATGAAGTTTAAAGTATATAGATTTATATATTCAACATCAGCACCTTGATTTCTATCCTGGAAGCCCCCACCAGTGAAAACTCTCTCCCTCTAGGTCACCAGTAGGAATCTAAATACATTAGGTAACTCACTATATTAATATAAGTCTACCTTATTAATGTCTCCCAAACAATTCCATGATTTTTTACATTTTATATATTTTTATATCTATTGGCACATATTTATGCTTTATTATACAGTATCATATGTAATAGGACATAAGTCAGTATTTTAACCTTACAAGTATGTATTGATACAGGCAGGCTGACTTAGACAGAGGATATTTTTTTATATGCGTATAAATTATTGTAGTTAGGTAGGGTGTATGTAGGTATGATATAGTTTTGATTAGTATGGAAGGTCCACCTGTGAGTAAAGTATACAGATACTTACTTGTGACTTTTTAATCCAAAATTTTAAACACTGTTTAATATATTGCATAAATAACATATGAAACATTTACAATATTTATTTCAGTATGAATAATAAGGAAAGTACACTATGACTAAATGTATACTAGATATAAAAATGTACAATCAATTATTAATTAAGGTTTTGGCGCCAAAATGTTGGTTACTTAAACTGATGACGCAGAAAACAATATGGTTCTGAAGAAATCTGCAGTTGCCAGATGAAAGCGCTAAACCATCTGATTGTGTTACCTAGTTTCTAGTGTCTTTCTAGTGCACTATTCAGTTTTGTGTCGCACTGCTTTGGAATTTCCTATCTATGTGGCTTGTGGATTGTGGAATAAAATCGTTGTCAATATTTTGGCCGAGAGTTTACTTTATCAAATACCTTTGCGTGATTACTCCCGTTCTACCAGAGTGCTTGGTACTGGATTGGATTCCTTTATTGAAATGGAAACTGGCTGAATGCAGAAATAAAAATGTTTAACATCAGATCTAAACAACCAGGGTCAGGAGGACATTTTAACATAAGAACAAGAAATTAAGATAGGAGAGGTCAATCTATAACTCTGAAAACTGAAATTAAACAGTACGAGACAAGATCAGAAGAATATGAAGAAAATGTGCACATAAAAGGTATTGAGCAAGCATCCATTTTATAAATATACAAAATGTAGTATGTAAAGGCATACAGAAACACTGTGTAGAAGTTCTAAAATGTATTCTTAAGGACAGATTACAGACACAGTTATAAAATCTTATCCAAAACAGTTTGGCTCCACAAAATTTGTGCTAGTGAAATCCTCAGATACAGAAATTAAATTAAATCACATTACATCCCATTGAAAAAAAGTACAGTGTAAACTGAACCCCAGCAAAGAGACAAAATCAGTAACAATGACCAGAGAACACTTCATTGTAAGTTTATAGCACCATTACATCTATTATTCACTAGGTCATTAAAGTAGCGAGAGATTTCTCATGAATAAAGACATGCACTTTGTAAGCCCATCTTTAAGGGAAAGAACAACAAGACAAATAAATTTACTTTTTGTTGCGGGAAAATAATGGAGATTATTTTGGATAAAATTGTCAGAACTGGAAAGGTTGAGTGTTAAATATCAGCATGTACATGTACGAAAAAGACAGCGCAGTTAACTCACATAAGTAAACTTACCATAACAGTGGATGATCGAATGACTACTGTTGCAGTAACCTTAGCTATATGGGTTATTGTTAACGACTGAGAAGTTATCCTTAGAGTAGGCATATAGTGGTATCAGACTAAACCAAGCCATCTAGGAGGGAGACAAGATGCTCTATACCCTGAATATCCACAGACAACTTCTGTACTATTTTGACAGATCAAAATCTTTCAGAAACTCTGATCAGTTCATTTCTTGTGAAGACAAGATAAAAGGATGACAGCCTGTGTCAAAGCAGACTATTTCTAAGTGGGTGTCTCATGCCATTACATTTTGTTATACCCACAACAAGCAATTCAAGGCAGGGTCATAGCTCGTTCTACTAGGGCATTGGCTTCATCTGTGGCTTTTTGGAAAGAGTTGGACTCAAGTATTCTAGAAGCAGCAGCTTGGTCTTCTATGCATACTTTTACAAAGCACTACAAACGAGCACTTTGACAAAGCACTATAAACGAGACATTCTCTGCAGCTGTGTAAGTTAACCTACCATAACAATAGATGTGCATATGATCACTGGTGCAGTAGCTGGTCCCTCCCTCCATCCCCTTAATTTTTTTATATCTTTTTGTTGCCAAGATGAGGATCCTTTTTTATCATTGACTTTTTCCAAGGCTTTAGCCATTCCCTCTCTCTGTTGGCATGAAAGCTCTGAATGGCTTGGCACCCAAAGCCATTCTTTTTAGTCAGCTCAGCAAGACTAAAGGTTTGGGGTGTGTAAGATGCCCAGAAACTTTGGGAGCTGACCAGCTGTTAAATCTTCAGCAGGATATAACCCATATAGCAAACATGACTGAAGCAGTGGTCCTAATGAACATCTATCTATAACTACCTGTAAACATGATGTTATACAATAATATAGCAGCTACAAATAAAAAAGTTTCATGTCAATTGATATGACCATACCTAAAACAAAGATCAATAAATTAAAGTAATAATGTAATCTTGTCACGAGAACATCTACATGGTTTACAAATACAACATGGCAAGTATCATAAGTGGACGGGGGGAAATTCTAATGCACAGTCTGTGTGGCGCCCACAGTGCTAATTCTAAGGCACAGTCTGTGGCGCTCACAGTGCTCTGTCCTAGGGCCATACTTGTTTAGCTGTATCTGATGCCATCTTTTTCATCTGAGGTGCTATACAGTCTACATGCAGAGGACATGAAAATGGGAAAAATAGTACTTTACTAAACTGACACGCTGGGCAAAGGAAAAGAATATGCTAACAAATGTCAGAAACTATGAAGTGTGATTTGGAAGACAAGACTGAATGGGAATAATATACACTGGGACTGAAACAGTGCAGTCACTTAAGGACAGGGTATTTGAATAGTTCCAGCTTTTGAGTTTTTCTGATCACATCAACTGATTAAAGATGGTTTATAAAACAACAGGCTGGATAAAAAGATTTAAGTCTAGGAAATCAGAAATGATGAAATCTTTTGTAAGTTACATTATATTCAAATTGGAGTACAGAACAATATGGAAGCGATATATGAAAACTAGCATAAGGAAACTGAAGAGTACAGCAGAACTACAACATTGATATGAACATTTAAGTTGCAATTAAAGATTAAACTATCTACATTAGGCAATGTTCAAGTTCAAATGTTTAGGAGGAAACCTTATTCACGTGTATACGGCATTTAGAAACAGTATTTCAGAAGCATATATTTTTAGAGAGTGGCCAACACCTGGAATAAACTATCAAATTATTAAAATATATATGTAAGCTAGTGCTTGCTTTAAGAACAGTTTGGACACTTCTTACGGAGATGACGGTTTTGGTATATTGGCAGGCTGAAAGGCATTACCTGCCTCTACCCGAAATACTTTTATGCATGTAAAAACTAAATAGTGTAGTGGTAAATTAATGTATATATTTTTTTATCTTACTTGAATAACTACTTTAAACTGCACAATACATAAAGAAAAAACAAACCTCAAGGTCCCAACTGCCACTCGATACAAAAAAGGAATGAATGCAGCCAAATATCAAAGCAGCTATGGCAGAATGCTCACAGTCTCAAACCAAGCCAAGTTATAAATCCACAGAATGTTCACAGTCTCAAGCCAAATCAAGTTGTAAATCCACACGTCTTATTTCCAGATGTAATTTACATGCAATAAAGGGATTTTAACAGGTAAGCGGGTACTTACGTATTATCGCAACCACACTTTCTCACCAGGCCGTTATTTGCATATTCACAACAAAGCTTTTTCGCCAGCCAGTATTATTGAGAAAGTAGTTGTTGTTTTGCACTTGATTTAACTGTACTAAGTAGGATTGTTTGACATGTATTGTCTCTACCACAATATTTAATTAAATGAGATCTCAACCACACTTTCTTGCCAACCCGTTATTTGATTATGCAAATGCAGTTATTATAAAATATATACAAAAAATAATGAGGGGACAAAGACTGAAAAATAGGAGCATTTTGTAAATAACGCTCTTATAAAATTTAGACACTTGTTAGAATAGGTTTTGCATTACCACGCATTTGAAGGATATGAAGCCTGAAACTCAAATATCATTATCGACTGACTTCTATCTCCAGAGATTCACCAGAAAACCACACATTTCATGAGGAACGGACCAAAAATACGAGCCAAAAGAGTTGAGACCTATGCCGAGTTTCCTAGCAGACCCCCTTTAGCCACCTCTGTGCAATAACGGTGATTAACTGCTTCAGAGTCAGAGTGCATCTTCCGAGTTGAAAAATTTGCAAACGTACACAATTAGTTGCAAAGTGACATGAACCTTGTAACCCTTGAAAGTTACTTATCACACAAAACACATTTAGCTGACAAGACTTGAGACTTTTCTGGGATGATGTGGGCAGACATAACGCACATGAAAACAATGGATGATTTTTATTATAATCGTACAGACAGTATCTTCACTTTACTGCAACCAGCACTCAATGTGGTTGGGAGAATATGTGGTTGTGATAACACCCAAGTACTGGTAAGCACTTTCACAAACTTACGTTTGCTTCATCAGACCATAAACAAGGAAGCTCGGCCCCCCCTTTTTATACTCATGCAAATAGTCAAACTTCAAATGAACAAAATCACAGTCATTCAAAGCACCTCCCCACTATTAAATTAAAGCACTCTCAGTAAGACATACATCCAACATGTTCTATCTTGTGGAGCTGAACATCACTTTCAGTTTAATCTAATGGAAATAGAGAGGATGTAAAGATGGGTGACATTAGTTCAAGAACAGAGGAGAGACAGCTTGACTGGATAAGAAGTCTGGGGGCACATATAAAGCAGGGTTTGAATGACCATCTTTCCATCGTTTCCAGGTTGAAAAATAGGAGTTTGCTGAAATGAACACATGAAATAAACTGACATCACTGAACTTTATGATGTTAGCTCTATTTTATTTGATTATGATATTTTAGGCTTATTTTATATACATCTTGGATATCTATTTTACTGAGTGCGCTTTAATTTAATAGTGGGGAGGTGCTTTGAATATAGGATTGGCTGCACATAATACATAGAGTATGAACAAAAATGTAGAACACAGCACCACAGCAAAGCAATAAAAAGCAGATGGCAAAGAGCAGTGTAAAATGCAAACAGACTTGTATTCGAACATAGGTGAGCACTTTCGCGATAAATCACTTCTTCAGACCATAAAAAAAAAAAAAAAAAAGACAGCATCTCAAATATTTAAAATGCAAATCAATTAAATATATACCAATAAAAACATTCAAGTACAATAGCCATAAAAATTTAAAGGTACAGCTTTAAGACAGAAACCATAAAATGCTATTGCCATAAAAACACACATAGCAGTATACTTATTTAAGAAGCTTTCTTTCTTTCAGAAAGTACAGTTGTGTACACGTACCATAAATGTAGATGTTAGTGTAATCTCTGTTGCAGTCATTACATTTGGGTAATCTGCTGGCAGGTTGCCCTCAGTCGGCCTGAATATCAAAGTCTTAGGTCCTGTGTCGGTTGCTGTCTCCTCTTCCATGACGTCAGGGGTATAAAACATGCAGCAGATGCCATTTCGACAGCCGAAACACCGACATGGGCAACGTGTGAGCGCGAGTCAGTAAGTGTGCGATAGTGAGGGATTTAGCGTTAGGGAGCGGGAAAGGTGAGTGTGCGGTAGTGTCGGACTTTAGGTGTAATGGGTTAAGTGAGTTAGGGTTAGGGTGCGGGTAGGGTAAGTATGCGATAGTGACAGAATGTAGGTTTAGTGGCGGGTTAAGTGAGTTAGGGTGCGGGTAGGGTAAGTGTGCGGTAGTGTCGGACCTTAGGGTTAGGGTTACGGTTAGTGCTTGTATAGTTGTGTGTAATGTGTAGTTTACGTGGTGTGTGTCGGTGTTATGGTGTTCGGTTTTGTGCGTTTTCGGTGTTTTGAGTGTCGGGTTTGTGGCGTGTCGGTGTTGTGATAGGGATCCATATCTCTCTCTCTCTCTATCTATCATCTATATCTCAACAGCAATATATATGTAAATGCACTTTTAGCCACATAAACTTTACCTTTATCTGAAAGCAAATACACCAAGGCTTTAGAATATAGTGAAGGAGAGAGAAGTTATAGAAAAGGGGGGTGGCGGGTGGGTAACCCGGACTGCAACAGTGAATACACTTGAACATCTACATTTATGGTAAGTGTACACAACTGTACTATGTTCTTCATGTTTCACTGTTGCAGTCATTACATTTGGGTAGAATCCCAAAGCTATGGATGGGAGGATGGAGCTAAATAGCATTAGGAGCAGCTATAAGGCCCTGCAGAACTGCAGTGGCAAAGCCTGCTCTGGACTTATAGAAGAGGCAAATGATAATGCTTTGTAAAAATATGAACAGAGCTCCAAGTAGCAGCTTCTAAAATGTGTTTGGTTGGAACTCCTCTGAGAAAAGCTGGTGAGGTAGAGGCAGCCCTGGTGGAATGTCACCTGATTCCCTTGGGCACTGGTTTACCATGATGCAAGTAGCAGAAATGAATGCAGTGGCTTATCCACTTAAAAATAGTCTGCTTTGATACAGCCTTCTCCTCTAATCCTGCAGCAAATGCCACCAGTAGTTGCTCAGAATTTCTTAGAGATGTGGCCCTGTTTAAGTAGAATCTTGTCTGTGTACGTCCAAGGAATGCAAAATCCGCTCCCCCTTGTTCTGCGGATTTGGGTAAACTGTTGGCAGGTGAATAGTTTGGTTAAGAGCCACGCTGGATACTATCTTAGGCATAAAGGAAGGATTGGTCCCGAGGGACACCCTGTCCGGGTAAAATGTAATAAAAGGCTCCATAGCCATGAGGGTCTGTAGTTCTGAAACCCTTCTTGCTGAAGTGATTGCCAAAATAAAAACTTTATATCCACAGTAGCTGCTGGTTCGAAAGGAGGCAGGGTGAGTTTTTCCAGGTCCCATGCAGGTGTTGGTGATGATCTGGGAGGCCTTAAATTTTTGGCCCCTCTACGATACTGTTTTAGCAGAGGAGGAGAAAAGATGGGAGGCTCGGTGTTGTAATGAGCCGAGATGGCAGAGGTATGGATTTTTATTGAAGAAAAAGATAGGCCCTTGTCAAGCATCTCAGTCAAGTATTGTAAAATCTGAGGAATATTTGGCTTTGCTGTGTCCGTTCCTTGTGCTTGGTTCCAAGCACAGAATCTCTTTAATTTATCAGCATAAGATTTTCTAGTCCTAGGCCTTCTGGCTTCCAAAATGACATCCATCACAGATTTACTGAGAGGTGTTGTTTGAATAATTACATGATCAGCCATGCCGCCAGGTTCAGAGTTTAAAGCGGAGTGTGCAGAATTTGATTGCTCTGCTGAGACAGTAGATGAGGTATTTGAGGCAAGTATCAAGGAGGGAGTTGAGACATATTCCTTAGAATTGGATACCAGTGCTGGCGAGGCCAGTCCGGGGCAATTAGGATCATTTTTGGTTTTTCCTGTCTGACCTTTAGTAAGACCTTTGAGAGAAGAGGCAGAGGAGGAAAGGCATAGACTGAAGTTTTTCCAACTGAAGGAAAGGGCATCCACTTTCCATGCTTGCGGCATCCACTTTCCATGCTGGTCTGTGATAAGTCCTTGTGCAGAATTTGTCCAGTTGATAATTTTGGGGAGAGGCAAATATATGTCTGGGCTCCCCCATTTCTCTGTTATCATGCTGAAGACTTGTGGATGCAGTTTCCACTCACAAGGGTCCATAAGATTTCTGCTTAGGTTGTCTGCCAAAGTATTTTGTTTTCCTGGCAGGAATTCAGCTTGAAGATGTACTTGGTAGGTTAAGGCTGTGTTCCACAATGTCATGGCTAGTCTGCAAAGGGGGGTAGGAATGTGTACCCCCCTGCTTGTTTATGTACCACATAACCGTGGTGTTGTCAGTCTTTATCAGTAGTTGTCCTGGATGAAGTAAGTCTTGCTGTCAGGGCATTCTGAACAGATAGCATCTCTTTTTGGTTGATATGCAGATACATTTGCTTTGGGCTCCAAATGCCCTGAATGCATCTCCCCGCCAGGTGGGCCCCCCAAGCATAGTCTGATGCATCTGCGGTTTGGGTGGCAGGGGTAGAGTGAAAGGCTGCCCCTTGTTTTGGTGACATGTCTCTGCCCAAAGAAACTCCTGTTGCAGACAGGGAATGAGAGGAATCATTGTTTCCAGATTGTGACTATTGTGACTCCATAAACTTTTTAGATACCACTGTAGTTTCCTCATATGCAGTCTTCCATATGGAATTAGTAGAATGCAGGAGGCCATGAACCCCAAAGCCTGCAGAATTTGTTTTGCTGCTCTTACCCCTATGCCCCCAAATCTAATTACTACTCTTTTCTTCGTAATGTGAGGATAAAAAATAAGTTCTCTCTCTCTCAACTTAGTCTTGCTCATACCTTCGTGTGTTTTGTATAATTGTTTAGTATAATTTTTACTAAAATTGTTATAGTTTATAATTTTATTATTATAATTGTTCTTTTGACCAATGCTACCTCTGTATTGAGATTTGTTATGTCTTTTTACATTGTTAACTTTGTCACTGTTCATGCTTGGAGCTTTTCTCCTCGGGCCTCTACTGAAAATGGGCATATATCCAGTTAGACTAGCCCAGTCAACAAATGTAAAATAAAAAAAAATAAAAATAATAAAAATAACTGGGTTTTTGTTGCCATCTGTTTGAAGTATATAGTCAGTTGCCTTTGTTTGTCTGGTGTAAGGTAAGCCATCTGAGCAGTTGTATTCAGGCTTGCACCCAGGAATGTAATTTTTTTGAGAGGGTACCAGTTGTGATTTCTTTTTGTTTATCGTGTACCCTAGGCATGTTAGAAGCCTTTTTACAAACGCCAGATGTTGAAGAAGAGTGCCCGTGTCCTCTGCTTGAATGAGACAGTCGCCCAGGTAAGGACACATTTGAATGCTTCTTTGTCTGCAGAATGCGATTACTGGTGCCAGGCACTTTGTAAAGACCCTGGGCGCAGTAGATAAGCCAAAGGGCAGTGCAGGGAATTGGTAATGCATAAAACCTGCCTTGAAGCGGAGGTATCTTCGGCACGATTCCCTTATTGGGATATGCAGGTATGCCTCAAGTCTAGAGTCACTAATGAAGCGTTCTTGCCCAGCATAGGCAAAAGCTGTTGTAAAGTCAGCATTTTGAATTTTGGGATGTCCAGGAATGTGTTCAAAATCGAAGTCCAGTACTGGACGCCAGGCATGGTCTTTTCTGGGTACCAGGAACAGTCGAATAAAAACCTTGTCCTTTTTCCTGTTCTGGTAATGGTTGAATAGCTCCCATATCCATAAGGGATGTAACATGGTTTCTGACCCTCTGCCCATTGATTTTGTGGCAAATCTGGCCAACTGTTTGGAATTGGCCAAGTATGGAAATGAAATCTGTACCCCTGGGATACTATGTTTAACACCCACTTGTCCTGGGTTATCATCTGCCAATTTTGAGCATGAAGTGCTAATTTTCCCCCAAGAGGGCTGCCAACAGACAAGTGTGCTTGGTGATGGTAGAGGGAAGTCATTGAGACTGCTTACTGTAGGGTTGTGCTTTGTTTCCACCAGATTTGGAGGTAGAGGCACCCCATTGCTTTGACCAGTAAGAACCCTGTGATTGGTATCTAGAGCCTTTTGAGTGCCTGGATTTGCCTTGTGAGGCTCTGTTGGACACAGGAAAGGACTGTCTACTGAATCTGGGTGTCTGCACTTTTAAGAAATCTTTTACAGTTTGCAAAGATTTAGCTTTGTCTTCCATTTTCTTTAAAACCTCTTCTGCCTTATTACCAAACAGAGTATCATGCTGTAAAGGTGCATCTAACAACATAGCTTTAACATGATCAGGCAGATTTTGCTCCTTGAGCCAGGCATGCCTTCTAATCACAGATCCAGTAACTGCGGCCCTGCAAGAGGCCTCCAAGGAATCAAAACCACATTGCAAAGTATGCTTTCCAATCTGTTCTGCGGCATGCAATAATTCCTGTAATTCTTTATTTTCCACACAATCAGAAATCAACATCATTTTCTGTTTCAATAAGCCCATAACATGCTGTTGATATTTAAGCATATGAAACTGGCAGTTTAAGGCCCTAATTGCCAAGGTTGCAGACGTATAAACCTTCTTTCCCCATCTATTCAGTGCCCTGGAATATCTACCGGAGAGGGTAGGATTCTTGGCTGTTGAGGCCTTTACACCTTTAGGACCCTGTGAGATAGTTTCAGGATCAGCAGCAGGATTTTTGAATAAATTTGTGGGAGTCAGGAACCCTATAATATCTGTCTGGCTTGCTAGGAGCCGTAGGTAGGGAATCAGGAGCCATGCTCGATTCCGCAAACACATCATCAACAATGTTGAATACAAGAGGTATAGCCAAAGGCCTATACTGAGGAAGAAGGAAATCCCTAAGCATCTTTTCTGATTCGGAGAAATCCTGACTCTCCCATTGAAAATGTTCCCTTAAAGTATGCAAGGTTTCTCCAAAAGAATAATCCTCAGGAGGAGATGCAGATGGAATGGATTCTTCAGCATCTGAATCCTCATAGGGTGGTATAGAAAATTCCTGATCAGAAGAAATAGAAACCTGATCTGAAGATTCATAATCAGTGCCTTGCCTAGGCCTCTTAGCGGAGGGGGGGGAGTTGGGAACCCCTGATCAAGGTCAAGTCTTCAGCCATTTTGATCATCTGTTTTTGATAATCTGTTTTTAGGCACAGGGGCCTGAGCACATGACTTGTGCGTCGGTTTCTTAGACTTAGAAGTTGCTTTTGAAGCTGGTGTCTGTTTTATATGGAAATGTTGAGGCCTAAAAACACCCTCAAAAGCCAGTGCCTACTCAGCGGCTCCAGACCCATCTGAGGAAGAGACATCCGCGGGTTCAATACTCAGAATCTCGTAGCATACCTGATTCCACATGGGTTTCAGTAGAGGCCTGCGACTCAAAAGTAGTGGGTATCTGGGGCTGCAAAAGCGCCTCACTGAGTACCAGCAACTGGCTTAGGAGAAGCTTTGTCGGTTTTGGACCTAGACAGTCTGTCTCCGTCCTTTTCTTTGCGTTTTTTGCGAACTCCGGTAGTTGGATTGCTATCCAACGACATTTCAGGGTAATTAAATCTGGATCCAAAATATTTTGAAGCAAAGACATAGTGACACTTAATAGTGCGTTGGTTAAATCTAGCACAAAACTGACAGCAAGACACGTTATGATTTGGGCCTAGGCAAGGAATACAGTACAAATGAAAGTCCTTGTGAGGTATTTGCTTCCCACAAGTAATGAAATTATTAACTTTTACTGACATCGGTAAAGAGCAAGAAAAAGTTTCCCCAACGGGGTACTTGGCTTTAATTGAAGACTTCGGTTCTGAAACTCGAATGCGAAAATTTCAGGAGTCGGCTGACCAGCACTTGTGAACTGCTTCTGCTTCGGGCACCGTGTGGCAAGACAGACTTAATAAAATGGCGTCAGCTGCATGTTTTATACCCCCAACGACTTGACGTCATGAAAGTGGAGACAGCAACTGACGCAGGACCCAAGACTTTGACATTCAGGCCGACTGAGGGCAACCTGCCAGCAGATTACCCAAATGTAATGACTGCAACAGTGAAACACGAAGAACATCTGGCTTAAGAGGTACCGATTCATATAAACCTGCACCTCTACACGCGGACAGTTTAAGAATCCATCTTAACTAATGTCACAGAAGGGAAAGAATCATCACCCAACCTAAACATTTTTTTAGATCTGAAGGAGATGTGGGTTACGTTACATGTAATGTATAGAAAGCAAAGGAAACTCCAGGCTGCCACAGCATCCGAACAACTACCTTTAATAAAGAACTGGTAAGCGCTTTCACACAGTGTACAATACTGCTTCATAGACCATACTAAAAGTAACAAAGCAGACAAACTTTAATACAAGGCAACCAATCAAATACAGACATTAAAATAACATGACAATTAAAAAGCATCTAAGCCATGATTAGGTCACCTCAATATGCACCAATAAAAATGGCTTACACTGCCAAGCCCCCAACTCAATGGTGTAATGGGCGTGACTTTAAAATCAGGTTTTAAAAATACCCTGTAATTTTAAACCTGGTTCTACAAATGCTTTTAATACTAACATCCACCTTTGTTCAGCACATTTAGTTTTGTTCTTTATGTCACCTTCCATATCACTTCCATAAATAACTTCCAGTACAAAAAGCTTAAACCTACGTGTTTCGCTAAAGCATTAATCTGTCTTCCTTTAGATATATCATTCAGATGTTCCAAGATCCTATCTTTAAATGCTCAGTTTGTCTTACCTATGTAAAATGGGTTACACAATGAACATCCTGCATAATAAAACATTCTTAGTTCTACAATTAGCAAAGAAACTAATGCAATCTCAGTACCAGTAATGCTATAAATCGCAAGCAGAGCATGAACCACATCTGAACATCCCCTTATGCTGTGAATGCATTTTTATTTTAGAATTTGAATGTCTATAACAAAATTGTTGTTTTAAGGAACGATTACTTCTAAAGCTAAATCTAGGTTGAATGTCAATCTTCCTAATATCTGGATCAGCCAACAAGAACAACCAATGTTTCCTGAAATATCCTATGCTTATACCCTCTAACCACTCCCACTATCTTCCTCAACCTATACAGAGCACTCTCTCATTCCCGCTCTTTCTTAACCACACCCTTATCTCCTCCCTCTCCACCTTTAATTACCTCTATTCTCTGTATAATCCCCTCTTACCTCTACCCTTTACTTATCCTACCTCTAATACTCTCTATTAAGTACACATCTTACCTCACCATTCTATCTTTTTACCATTGCTAGCCTAACCTCCTTATTTCCTACCTCTCTCACTTATAATTCCTCTATTGACCATTCTCTTCCCATCTACCTTTTCTATCTCATTATACCTTTCCCAAAACAGAATCTCTTTAGTTTTCTACATTCCTCTAACATAATCTTTTCATTTAATCTACTTTTATCTCCTCTTTAATTATGGCTTCCTATTTCCTAACTATGTTCATACTTCTCTTACATACACTATTCTCACTCTACCTTCTGACATTCTTTGAAACCCCTCTCTATGGCCAGCCTACCCTCTCACATAAGCAAACTCTACCTTGCTTGGACATGTCTTTTATATCATATTCCAACAGTACCTCTACCCCCAACTACATTCTACCTAAATTCCACAGACTCATACACATTAAGCATGGCCTCTCTACAGATAGAAAAATGAAACTAAAATCCTACTTTAACAACATCGTAATAACCAAACCAAAGAACCACACCTTACAGGATGGGGACATACACCCTAACCCTGGCCCTATCAACCCTTCACCTCTTACTCCTAAAACTAAACTTAACAATACTCTCCTAATAGGACATCTAAACATTCAAAGCATAAACAATAAAGTACCTCACCTACATGCTCTCCTTGATATCCATTCCTTTGACATTATTTGCCTCTCTGAAACCTGGCTTAAGCCTGACACTAAAGACACAGAAATTATACCCCAAGGCTATAATATTGTTAGACATGACCGTACTAAACGTAAAGGTGGCGGAGTAGCAATTCTTTTTAACAATCAGCTAAATATCTCCACCCTAACAACAGACCCAACCCAGGATAGCAAAGTAGAAGCCATCATAATCAAACTTCACTTGAACACCAAGAAATCCCTTAACATTATCTGTATATACCTACCCCCAGGTAATAACATACCCATTTTAGAAGCCTTTCTTAGCTGGGTATCTACAACTCTCCCTCAAGAAACAATAATTCTAGGTGACTTTAATATAGACTGGAACTGCATAAATACCAAGAATCCAACTTCCCATATAAACCTCCAAGGCTTTACCCAAACCATTACCTCAACTACAAGAATCAATAAGCCTAATAATAAAGAAAGTATTCTAGACTGGATATTGATAAATAATACCAAACCCACCTACAAAGTAGGAACCCTGCCAGATGATGTCAGTGACCATTCCTTGACTTATATAGAAAGAGAAAAGACTGACTTTACTAACCTCCCTAATACTAGAAAAATACGCTCCACAAAACAGTTTAACGTAGACTCATTTCAAATGGAACTTAGTAAATGCAACTGGAATCCCTTAAAAACACTTCCTCTTGAAGATGCAGCATCATACTTTAACACAAAATTTCTTATCCATACTTAATAGACATGCTCCTGAGCGTACCATTAAAATGAAGTCCAATATAGCCCCATGGCTCTCAAGAGAAACCAAAAATCTAATTCTCTCCAGAAATAAAATCTGGTCTAAATGGAGATGTTACAGAAATAATCCTGATCTGCTGCACTTTCACCAGCTTAGAAACCTTACTAAAAAGGCTATAATTGCAGACAAAAAAAAAACTTTACTGCAAACTTCAACAGACTCATCATAACAATCCAAAGGCCTTCTGGTCCTCAGTAAATAAACTCCTGTCCCCAGGTACAGCTAAAACACCTAGCCCGCTTAATGCGGACCCAGACACCCCTCTCCTAACTGCTAATGCTTTCAACCTATTCTTTACTGAAACTATTCATTCCCTAACCAAGCAAATGAACATCAATAACTCAAACTCCTCACAAATCCAAGCTGCTTCATCCCCTAACTTTAAACTACAACCTATCTCTACCTCTTTCATCTATAAACTCATCCACAAACTCAAGCCTTGTACCCCCTCTGCTGATAACCTCCCTTCTCTTTTTCTCCAAAAGGCTGCAAAAGCAATCGCATATCCTATTTCCATTCTCATAAACAGAACAATCCAAGAGGGAACTATGCCTGACATCTGGAAAGTGTCCTACATTATCCCTTTACACAAAGGAGGCAACTCTATCGACTATTCTAACTATAGACCAATCGCACTCCTTTCTCCATTAGCAAAAATTATGGAAAAATGTATACACCAACAACTTCTAAATCATCTCTCAGTACATAACTTAATAGCCAACTGTCAACATGGCTTTAGACCCCATCATAGTACTACCACTGCTCTTCTTTCCTTTATAGGACACCATAAATAGGAACCGCAACAATAACCTTCTCTCTTCTGCACTATTTATCGATCTTTCTAAAGCTTTCGACATGGTTAACCACTCTATATTAATCAATATACTCGCATCCCTTTCCTTTGACAACCTTGCCATTAAATGGTTTACATCTTATCTTAGCAATAGACAACAAGCAGTTCTTTGGGGAAACCAAACTTCCTCTCTATTACCTGAAACTATTGGTGTCCCTCAGGGCTCAATTCTCGGACCTGGTGTCCCTCAGGGCTCAATTCTCGGACCTCTTCTTTTCACTCTATTCATTAATGACCTACATCTAGCAATTCCTCAAGCAACCGTCATACAATATGCTGATGACTCTACCCTAATTTGCTCAGCATCTTCTTCTACAACACTTCATTCACTTACTCAAAGCATCTTCAACACGGTTGAAACATGGTTTTCTAAACGCTACCTTCTTCTTAATGCCAAAAAAACTAAACTTCTCCTCTTCACCCCTACCTCTCGGTCCCCACCCCTTGGATTTCACCATCTCATCAAATAATGCTACTGTCATTTCCCCTGAACCAACAACAAAACTATTAGGAATAACAATTGATAATAATCTCTCTTTTGATCAACACATTAACAACACTATCAAATTAGTAAACAGAAAAATTGGATCCTTATATAGAATTAAACCCTACCTAACTGCTTCTGCCAGAGCCACAACTGCCCACTCCCATCTTATATCTACACTTCTTTATGCTTCTCCAATCTTTACCAACCTTAAGAAAGCCAACCTTAACAAACTTGCCACATCCTATTACAACATTGCCAGATTTGCTACTGGCAACCCTTACATAACACATCACTGTGCGAACCTGAAACAACTAGGATGGGTGGAATTTCAACACCTTTTGCTTATTCCCCAACTCAATATTGCCCACAAATTACTATACCAGCCCAATAACACTCCTATTCTTTCTCAACTTTTAATCCCTTATAATAACCTCAACTCTCTTAGATCTTCTAAGAAAATTATGGCCTGCCCTACAAAGTCCAATAACTCAGCCGGTGACTCCCTTTTCTCTAATACAATTTGAAGGAGCTGGAATTCACTACCCAGTGAAATCACTCTACTCGCATCTCTGCCTCTCTTCAAACAAGAAATTAAGAATTACTTCAAAAGCCATTGGCTCTGTTCCTGTATAAAGCCTGACTAATCTTCCTACCTACATCTGTTTATCCTCCTCCTCAATTTTCCGCCACTGTCTCTTCTTTTCTTTTTTCTTTTCTTTTCATAACTCTTTCTTCCTAACTCTTATTTTTCTTTACCTCTCTGTCTCATATCTAGCAAGTCTTTTTTGCTTCTCTTGTTTTACAGTCCTCTCTTAGATGGCTTCCTGTTTACCCACTTATAGTATTTTTGCCCTCTTTCTCTGATATTTTACCCTTTTGCTTACCTCTAACTCTCTCTGTACAACAACTTGTCACCCTATATTTTTCTCACTGTCATCTCATCCTTTAACTTGAATCTTTGTTTCTCATACAAGTTATACTTTTGATATATCTTCTTTAATTAAGTTTTTATTTTGACATTATATTGCCATTTGTTATTATTGTTATTGCTTTTTAATTGTAAGTTTTTTTTTTTCTTTTTATGTGTATTTCTGTGTGCAGCTTTTCTCCCCGGGCCTCTAATGAAAATGGAAATATATCCAGCTAGACTAGCCCGGTCAACAAATGTAAAATAAAAATAAATAATAAATAAATATCGCATACAATATTAACATTTGAAAATGTAAGAACAGGTCTGTTCCTAACCATATCAACTGTTCTCACTAGAGGACTGACCCTCCTCTGTGCTCCTAGAAAATAGGGTTTCCCCCTTCCATCCTTAATTCTCAACACTTCCATCAATACACAAATTTCTCTAGCACTGTAGTCCCCGTCAAGAAACTCAAGTTTTTAAACTAGAAAAAAACTGTACGAAGTTCAGCATCATCAACATGAAATCTCATGGCGCTAAAGAATTGCCCTCTCACATTCTTGCTAATATAGGCAAGATGCATACTTGATCTATGTACTAAAGTGATACTTTTTAACTTTTCTCTACATCCTAGTACCAAAGAAACTAATTATTTCTTGCTAACTTGATCAAGGAAGGTTATAGTTTCAGTGGACACCGTAGATGTAAACCTTAAAAAATTGGTGGTTACATGTAGCATCCGAACAAAGTCATTTAATTCTTCCTCTGTACCATCCCAAATCATAAATAGATCATCCATGAAATGTTTGCAAAGATGTACAAAACTTATTATTCAATAATTTATCAGCTTCCCAACTTGCCAGCACTAGATTAGTGTAGCTATTAGCACAAGCTGTGCTAGTTCTCTGTTCATAATACTGTCAAAAGTTAAAGACATTATTTTCTAAAATCAACTCTAGCAATTCCGTTCTAGTGCTCAAAACACCTCTAATAGTCTCCAGACCTATTTCACTGGGAATGACAGTAAAAACAGATGTTACATCTAGGGTGACGAAAAAAAATTCCTAGTACTTTCAAAGTCTGAGGCCCATGTATAAAGATCTTCTAAAAAATTCTTGGTGCCTTGCAATATTGTGTCTGTGCTACTAAGACAGGTCTGAGCATCTTTTCTACATAAATACAAAAACAAGCTCTGTGACCCAACCTCTGCTAGAAATTATAGGTCTCATAGGTGGTGTAAGGAGATCCTTATGAAATCAAGAACCACAAAAGTCAAAAAAACAAGTAAAAAGCAACTGCAGAACCAAAGATGTCACCAAGCACAGTATTTCCCAAAGGATAACTTATTGAGCGCTTTTGTCTCGTTTATAACAAAAGACTTCAGAATAAAGTAAAATAATAAAACCATGATATATAAAACGCCACATGCAAGTCACATGTAGTAAAGCTACCAATGACGGTGCAAAATTAAAACAATTAAGAATGCAAACAGCAACCTTAAATTAGCACTTGATATGGGAATGCAAACATACAAAACTAAATATGATAAGATCGTAGCCTAAGAAGGCTACTTATACCAAAAGTGTCATTAAGACCTGGAAAAATGTGCATTTAACCTAATTTGCTAAAGAAGTTCTTGAAATTCCACCATATCAGCCCAAGGTCTTCCCAAAAACGAAACAAATGGTTAGGATAACATTCAGTGAGTCTACATAAGATATTGTTTGTGTTATTACGAATATTCCTTACGTGCTCATAAATTTGCTCTAAATTTAGACAGTTTCCCAACATAAAAAGTTCTACATTGTACACAAATAGCAATATAGACAATCCCACAAGAGTTACAATTTAATGCACCTTTTGGTTTAACAGTCAAATAGTTAATCCTCACCTTTTCAGATTCAATTACATGTGTACATTGTGCACAAAAACCACATCTAGTACCAGTTAATTTTTAATAGTAAACCCTCTCATACACAATCGAGGGCCTAGCACCAAATTTTTCTAACAGCCCCTCATATCCTAAAAGCCAGCTGCCAATTCCTTGCAAGAATATGAAAAATACTATCATGATCAACTGTGTATCTGGTTACAAAAGAACAAAGGTATTCTTTCTGTGGAGTATTCTGGTGGATCCCACTGTTGTAAACTACTATGCTGTCTCTGGGTTTTAGCAGAGGTGTAAACAATCCTCGATTCCTTTTGTGTACCACCTCCATCCTAACCCCTTCATTCAACGTCACTGGGTATCCCCTAGAAAGAAACATCTTACTAAAAATGTTGCATTGCTTGGCAAAATCAAATGGTTGTCATACGTGCAATTCTCACAAACTGTCCTTTAATCACACCTTTTTTTAACATTAGGTGGGTGACAGCTGTTAAAATGAAGCAAACTATTACTGTAAGTAGGTTTCCTATAAACGTCACTGATATACTGTTGGTGCTCAAAGTCCATTTGAATCTCAACATCCAAGTAGTTTATCCTATTGTAATCATGTATGCAAGCGAATTTTAAAAAGCTGGTAGTGTTGTTAATGTAGGTAATAAACTCCTGAAGGCTAGTTTCATTTCCCTACCATACAAAAAACAAATAGTCCAAATAGCGTAAATATGAACCCCAACTTTCTTTAAATATGGATGGAAATGGAAACTTCTTTTCCCACATCAACATAACAATGTTAGCAAAAAATGGGGGCACATACTGCCCCCATAGCCACCTCAGTTTTTTGCAAAAAATATTGTTCCTCAAAATATACAAAATTATTGCGAAGGATATCACCATGACATAAGCCTGGTCATTGGAGAACAATTTAGAATCAAATAAAAATTCTTCAAGCCACTCGAAACCAAGGATGTGGGGTATAACATTAAATAAATTTACATCATCAACCATCAAAAAATAGATAGTTTCCTTGAAAGCAAAGTGATTTAATTTCTTAAGAAAATGCCAAGAGTCAATGCAAACGTGAATTTCTTCTTTCAAAGCATTTTTAAGTGTAAATCTAAATATTTACATAAAGAATGCTGCTTGGATCCCCTACACTAACTATAGGTCTCATTGGGGGGGGGGGTCCCTATGCTCTTATGAATTTTGGGGATACCAATACTAGGTATACAAGGAAACCTAGTATTTACAAATTCAGCATCTTCCTGTTCAAGTTGCTCTTGGTCAACCAAATCTTTCAATAAGTCAATTTTGTAATATCCAGTGTTGACCAAGTTAAGGCTAACTTCTTCATACAATTACCCATTGAGTAAACATTCATACGGTTGATGTAATCTTCCTTAGACCACCACTAACCCCCCACCATTGTCGGGTTTCATGACCCCAATTGTTTTATCTTTACAAAAATCCTGTAATACTGCTCTTTCAATCGGTAGTGAGATTGTCAGAGATATCATTGTTCATGACGTTGCACATAAAATGTGTGAATTTGATTTCAGATCTATCAAATAAAATTGGGGGGGGGGGGGTTCTTTAAAAGGTTACTAGGCGTATTCTGTGTTCTATCAAAAAATAACTTGAAATTCAAGTTTCTAATGAATAACTTTAGGTCAATAACTAATTCAGTAACTTTGGAACGACTATTGGGAACAAAACTGAACCTTTTACTAAGCAGTTCAGCTGTGTTTGTATTAACTGTTCTGGAAGAAAAGCCATAAACGCAAAAATCATTTTTAGAATTGTAAACAAGGTTAGGTTAAGCAATGTCAATTCTATGAGCTTCCGCAGAAGCTACACACACAGTCAGGGTCTATAATTCAATAGTCTCTACATTAAACATTTGAGCACCAAAGTTAGGGAAAACGTCTGTAGCAGATAAATCTGATGGAGCTTTACTCGTAGCCAGTCCTTCCTGTTCTGTACCCTCTTTACAGGCTGAATGCACACACAAGTCCCCTCTGAAGTGGCAGACAGCACTATTGGCTCCCGCATCATCTGGGCGTCGATAGCAAAGAGGGAGGTTTTGGATAAGCAAAACCTTCACAATAAGCTTTCAAGTCCCTATGTTGGGAAAACTGTCCATAAAATTTAGAGAGAGAATTTACAAGCACGTAAGGGATATTCGTAATAAGAACACAAACAATGCCTTATATGGACACACTGAATGTTATCTTAACCACTTTTTTTTTTTTTTTGTTATTTAAGGGGTTAGAAAAGACCTGAGCGGGGGGACCTTGGGCTGATATGGTGGAATTTCAAGAGCTCCTTTGGCAAATTAGGTAAAATGCACATGTTTTTCCAGGTCTTAATGACACTTTTAGTATAAGTAGCCCTCTTAGGCTATGATCTTATTGTATTTAGTTTTGTATATTTGTATTTCTAGATTAAGTGCGGTTGCTGTTTGCATTCTTGTTTATTTAAATTTGCACTGTCATTTTTAGATTTACTACATGTGACTTATATGCGGTGTTTTATATATCATGGTTTTATTATTTTCCTTTATTCTGATGAAGTCTTTTGTTATAAACGAGACAAAACACTCAAATTATCCTTGGGAAGTACTGTGCTTGGTGACATCCTTTGGTTTTACAGTCGCTTTTTATTTGGATCCTTATGAATCCTGGGAAGCCCATATAACAATGGTACAACAGGAGATTTAAAGAAATAATCATGCAACTCAGAATTACTTAAACCTGTCATCAAAAGATCAAACAAAAACCATGAACTCTGTCCACATATACTTGACTAGATATTTAGCCAGTGTCATCATCATTTAACATCAAAATACATTTGTTGTAAGTAATATTGTCTGTCCATCACTACTATGCCACCACCTTTGTCAGCTGGTCGAATTTCAAGGTGTGTGGCATGAAGTTCACTCAGAACTAAATTTTCTTCAGCTGTTAAATTACAGAAATTATGTCTGTTACAGAAAATACTTCCCATAGAAGTACAAACGCTTCCACAAACTTATTTGAAATAGAAATTAAAGTACTAGGTTGCTTAAAGGGATTCTAAACAGATTGTTCAGTAAACATTAAGGACAAGCTAATGTTCCTAGCAAAAAAAAGTTTCAAATTTGTTAACACTTCTGTCATATCAGGGGCTTGACTCAAACGGAGGCCTCTATTCAAAACAGATACATCTCTGCCTGGTTTTCATCAGTAATGTTTGTGGCGTGTAAAGAACACACCCTTTTGTGTTTCGACTCTTTGAGCGACCCTTCCCGCTTTGTATCCTGTGTTTGTTTTACTCCACGCTCTTACTCTGCAGCTCTGAGTTTGGTTTTATACATGTAATGTATACGTTTTCAGTACTTTTCCACAGACTTGTCTGCAATATATGTTAGTGTTGGCACAAAGTTTTTTTCAGCTTGAAGTGAAGTAATGCTCAACAGACTGATTCAACAGACTGATGGAGCAAGATCCAGAAGTACTTCTGAAATGGAGTATGCATTAAAAGATAAGTTGCATTTCGTGAGACTTTCACATGGAGAGTGCGTGGTTGCATTTCGTGAGACTTTCACATGGTGTGATTTGTTGCTTACATACCCTTAATCAAGATAAATGTACACTGCATTCTTTCATTATCTAAGACCCCCCCCCCCCACATGAGGTACGATAACATTTCCCCTGTAAAGCCTGAAAAAAATATCTTGGTCTGATTTACTAACCAAGTTATGACTAAATGAAAGGTCTTCAACAAAAGTTTACACTTTTGCACACAAAAAATTGACACACACAATTCATACTCTGGCCAAAGGTCTCAGATTTATTAGAAAAACCTGAAAGTGAGTCAGTGTAATATTATTTTTACCATAATTTACACATATAAACCATTGCCAAGAAATTAATTTTGCAACCAAATTACAACTAAATGCTTTAGTAGGTATGAGCATACAGTGTAGTGTAATATAGTTAGATGGGAACTGTCGAACAGCTAGATTACATATAAGTGTTCAACTAAGTAGGCATTGCTGAAATTTGTATTTTGGAATGGTATACACATGGAGCATCGCAAATTTAAGAAATAACCTATGGTTATTATAAAAAAAAAAAAAAAAAACGATTACCTTTCTTAAATAATGTCTTTGTATAATGGTATTGTAGTGTTCCTCAACGTGATATACTGAACATGTGTATGGGACTTGCATTCCAACATTTGCACAGTATGTCAGTTTTTTTTTTATGGCAAAGGACAAAGCCTAACATGGGGGGGGGGACGACAACAGTCCAAACATAGGGACACATTTCACTGCTATTATAAATAAATAAGATAGTTACTGGAACGAGAGATTTTGTGTTAGCACACATTTTCTGAAGGATACGGATACGATGTGTAAATCTCAAATGTCTTGTCATTATTTAAATTACTCCAATCACCAGTGACTTGCCAGAAAACTACTATTTTTAATAAGGAAAAGAAAACTAGGAGATAAAAAAATGGACATTTTTCGAAAACCCAGAAGGCTGAGGGGTATGAGACTTTGCCAAGATGCAAGAAGGAAGAGCAGAGATGCAAGGAAATCAGGCATGTTTCTCTTCAGTTTTGCAGAACATACCCGATTTTTCTTGTATTTTGCTCCATCCTCTGCAGCACATGCCAATATCAGACTGCTTAACAGTACAGTATTTTCTATTGGTATATGCTCTATTTAAAATGGACACACTGGTTGGGCTGTCCAATCAGCATGCACGTTTTTGAATATTCAACCTTTAAGAAAAAAAAAAAAAAAAAAAAGTTTAGCCCACCTCAAATGTCTAAATCCAAATCTAAAAAAAACATTGATTGCATTTCTCATCAACTAAAAAATATAGCACATGCAAGATCCATAAAGGCAACTCTAAACAAGACTGACAAACTCGTTCACCAAAAAATTTAAATTTCTGACTGAAATAAAAATACAAGGAAAAACGAACTACAATCAGAAAATTACAGGCAAAATTGACCCCACTGTCAAAACTTACTACAAATTAAAACTGTAACAAGATATAAAACTAAATCTAAACTAGCAATAATTTTTTTTCTAAAATACACCAACTAAGCTGCTACTACAAAACACAATTTAAGAACACAGATTAGATGTCTGTCAGTTATGTAGACTATTTGTTGGCTGCAGGCAGTCACAGACACTGCAAAAGCAAATGTTAGAGCCACACACAACTTCCCTTTTTAGTCTGTTTGTATAAGAGGCAACACGGAATACAAATCAGTAGATTACAATAATAACTTAGAAGGCTGATTTTGTACGGGTCACCATAATGACCATCATCATTACTAGTCTGAGTGCAGAGGTGCTCTGTTACATTGTCCAGTTTTCTGTTATCAAGTTGACAGCTAGAATGACTGTGGAAATGACAGCATTATATCATTTACCTGCTCCACTGTCGAATGATTCACCAAAATATTCGTGCCTCGTTCAGGAGCATGTTATACTTTCACTCTTACTTAAGGGATGTGGTACAGTCCGACTGGTGGGAGGTTTCTTGGGTCATTCTGTTGAGTCAGCAAGGCCTTGGGCTGTTCTAAGCTGCAGTGCCCGAATACTCTGTACTGCAAACTTTTGGCTACATCACATTTTACAGATGTAAATACTAGTTACGGTTCTGGTATACAGGCATTATGCATTGCATAAAAGTACTGATCAATAACTTCAGTGTTTATGCCGGAGACTGTCTTTGCATTTTTATGAGCTGCTGGTCTGCAGTCCTACTGTCACAGACTTGTGCCTCAAACTACATGAATATGATGCAGAATCCACTTTTTTCCATTTTTCTGAATGTGGCTGCTACCCTTCATTTGAAAACCCACTATATACCTGGACTCTTCTGCCTATACAGCAGACTATACTTGCATTTGTGGGTTCTGCTGCATAGGCAGAGTCTGTGGGTTTTACCACTGGGGGGGGTTGGCATGATGGCTGAAGATGTTTACTTCCCAGACATAAGGTACATAGGCAGAGTCTGTGGGTTTTACCACTGGGGGGTTGGCATGATGGCTGAAGATGTTTACTTCCCAGACATAAGGTACATAGGCAGAGTCTGTGGGTTTTACCACTTTGGGTTGGCATGATGGCTGAAGATGTTTACTTCTCAGACATAAGGTACATAGGCAGAGTCTGTGGATTTTACCACTGGGGGGTTGGCATGATGGCTGAAGATGTTTACTTCTCAGACATAAGGTACATAGGCAGAGTCTGTGGGTTGGCATGATGGCTGAAGATGTTTACTTCTCAGCCATAAGGTACATAGGCAGAGTCTGTGGGTTTTACCACTGGGGGGTTGGCATAATGGCTGAAGATGTTTACTTCTCAGACATAAGGTACATAGGCAGAGTCTGTGGGTTTTACCACTGGAGGGTTGGCATGATGGCTGAAGAGGTTTACTTCTCAGACATAAGGTACATAGGCAGAGTCTGTGGGTTTTACCACTGGGGGTTGGCATGATGGCTGAAGAGGTTTACTTCTCAGACATAAGGTACATAGGCAGAGTCTGCAGGTTTTACCACTGGGGGGGTTGGCATGATGGCTGAAGATGTTTACTTCTCAGACATAAGGTACATAGGCAGAGTCTGTGGGTTGGATGATGGCTGAATATGTTTACTTCCCAGACATAAGGTACATAGGCAGAGTTTGTGGGTTTTACCATGATGGTAAAGATGTTTACTTCTCAGACATAAGGTACAGGGTTTGATTCTTTTCTATGAAAGAAACCTGGTCTGGACTTAAATGTCCTACAAGGGCAGCTAGCCTAGTACTTGCCTGTGAATCGACCATCCCTACACAATGGAGTAGCACATCTACGAAGGATACCTCTGGGTAATTATTGTTGTCCACCAACAGGAAACCAAGTGTACATTAAGAACAAAAAATTCACACACTATACATATTTATAACCCAACATGTACACTCTCAGTACATTAACAAACTGAATCAGCTTATAACTGGGCACCCAGTTTTAAAACCATTCCTGAAACAAAGTACAGAAGATTGTTGCGCCTAAACCCCCATCTATTTGGGCTGCAGCATATTTTTATATTGTTTACTGGAAAACATTTCATTCTTAAACTCTTTTCCAACCTACTTCAGTAAGGAGGACCTTCACATATTCCTGCCCATGGCTTCAAACTCAAATCTCTGACAGGATACGGAATGATACATCCCAATCCGTACTTCTGCTCGCCTTCCAAGATAAGGGACAGTTCTGTCATGTGTGCATCCAACATGACAATGTGCCAGTTCATCTATATCAAAGACAATTCAGCCCCTACTAGCCAATTTTCATTTAAATCTACTTCAGAAAAAAAAAGTGTCATCACCTGTGTCCCTAAAGACACAAAGAAACACAAAAAAAGTAGTCTCCTAACAATATACCTTCAGCTAATGTAGATGGCAGCTTGAGAAAATTAACATTGCTTTGTATAGATTTCCTAAACTCGTGTTATAAGGATATGCGAAAAAAAAAAAGTCTCAAGCCAAGTAAACATATTTCTGAAAAAGAAAAGTATGGGAACTACATCAGACTAAAAAGGAGTAATGAAAGACAAAAACTGACTGCTGCATGCAAGACTCAAAAGAAATGGCAGTAGTAAGAAATATTCAGTGAAGAACTTTCCAAGAACATGGCTTACAAATGTCTTAAAAAAAAAAAAAAAAAAAAGGAGGAACTTAAGCAACTGTTTCAACAAGCAGGACCATTAGCAGTCAGGATGGACCCAAACTAGCGTCACGTAAATTAAATGTGTACAAGAAAACTTAAAAAATAAAATTACAATACCAAAGCACTCTGAGAATGAAATGATGAAGAACTTTTGTCCCACCCAAAACCTTGCAATAAAAGTAGAGAGAGAGTTAAATAATTAAGCAGGCCCATTAATACAGATCTTTAATATGCACCACTGCCAACCAAAAATCAAGTAGCATCTCAAAGTACAGACAGCGGTGGACTGGAGAGGCCTTTACCTTATCTTGACACAGAAGCCTTGGGGTGCACCCTGCATTGACTTCACAATGCATCAAGTATATTCACAATGCATCAAGTATATTCTCAAACGACCAAAAAGATGTAGCCAAGGCTCAAAAGATGGTGAAACCAGTAAAATATTCTTTAGACAGTGGTTTAGCACTTTCATTCACAAACAATATGAAATTCATCAGGGCAATCTCAGACCCCTCCTACACACATTTTAGAATGAATTCCCTGGTCATGTGATCAATTCCATTTAACAATTTAAATAAACACAAACTTTGACATTAAAATTCATATTTACAATCTATACAGTTTATATTTGGATATTAGAAGCTTGTTTTCGCTTGCTCCCAATTTCAGTAAACCTGATTCAGAGTTCCTCTAAATTATAGTGCTGAGGTAGAAATACTCTTTCTTTTTTAAGTGCTGAATGATATGTATGGTAAACTGGTGAAATTGTCTGGTAATAGTATATTCCAACTAGTTACACTGCTGCTACTGTATATTCTGTAAGTTATATATACATTGTAAAGTGCAGATTATTATTTATGGTAAACTGGTGAAACTGCTACATAGTTGCAATACTGTCTGGTAATAGGATATTCTAACTAGTTATACTGACTGCTGCTGAATAAGACTGGTTTCAGGGTCTGAATGGATTTCTCTTGATGACTTCTAATAAGCTATGTTCACTTGCTCTGCTTTCTGTACAAATCCATGGTGGTGGTGATGCGGTAGCATCGCCTCACAGTAAGACGCTGTCCGGTTCGATTCTCAGCTAGAGCGTCTTCAGCGTGGAGATGTGCGTGAATAGGCATACCTTCGTTGAAGGTTGTGCGTCAGGGCTGGTAACTCGGCATGGAAAAATCAACTACCAATCATTAGCGGACCGGAGTTCCGCTGTGGCGACCCCTAACCGGGAAAAGCCGAAAGACTCAAAAACATTTATGATGGTTGCGCTTATTTTGATGTCCTTATTTTATTGCTTTTAGTCTTACATTCTTTCCTTTTCTCTTCTTTGCAACTTTTAGAGCCACTGAGGACCTGATCGCTTTGGGTTCCCCCTCCACCCTTGTGTGAGCAAGGAATCCTCTCACTCCAGCTAAAAGCAAAGAAAACTCTAACCAGCAATCATCCAAAAATAGAATGCAGTCCCTGGTTTAACTCCAGGAACCTTGTTGTTGCCACTTGTGTAGTGTAGGTGCCAGCTTTCGTAATGAGAAGTTATGTACCTACCATAACGTTCCATGTTAGTTGTCTTCTCTCGCCTTCTTTCTTGCTTGATGGGTTCGGAGCCGATCCTCGGCTCCGACTCGGCACTTTGCTAAGCTCGAGAGTCACTTTTACCAGCTCGAGGCAGCCCCATATCCCATGATGCAAGGCAGTAAGTACCCAGATCTCGTTTGTTATCTTATAGGCTATAACACCTAGCATAAAAAACTTCCCAGAAGGAAGGAAGAAAGGCAGAAAAAACCTGAAGGATGGGTAAGGAAGACCAGAACTGTTTGGTCTTAAGAAGCTTTCTTCCATGTAGGGAGAAAATGGTCTGTCCAGGCCTGGGGGCAGGAGGGTGGGTCGCAAGAAAGAAGGCGAGAGAAGACAACTAACATGGAACGTTATGGTAGGTACATAACTTCTCAATGTTAAGTTGTCAATCTCGCCTTCATTCTTGCTTGATGGGACCGCGTCCCTAGCACCTCTATCCTGGGTGGCTCAATGGAACAGACTTTTGAGAACTGTAGAGCCAAAACTGGCTCTATCCCTGGAGGCCAAATCCAATTTGTAATGAGAAACAAAGGTATGAGGAGTGGCCCAAGTGGCTGCGGCCCAAGTGGCTGCTGCACAAATAGTATCTAAAGGAAGTCTAGCCTGAAAGGCTGTGGAAGTGGCTAAGCTTCTGGTTGAATGCGCTTTAGGTTTCGAGCACAGCTGTTTTCCCCTGAGCTGATAGATTTCAGAGATGACAGAAGAAAGCCATCTAGATAAGGTCACTTTGGAGACAGAAAGGCCTTTTTTGTTATCAGCATAAGAAAGAAAGAGCTGATCGGATTTCCTGAATTGTTTTGTTCTGTCCAAATAATATCTGAGTTGGCGGTGAACATCAAGATAATGTAATTTTTGTTCCGATCTGTTTGAGTAATTTGGGAAAAATACAGGTAGGTCAATAGACTGGTTCAAATTATTTTTCGAGGCGACCTTAGGCAAAAAGGTCGGATTAGTTCTCAAGGATACCCTGTCTTTGTGGAAGACCAAATAAGGGGGACGAACAGAGAGAGCATGAAGTTCAGACACTCTCCTTGCCGAGGTAATAGCAACAAGGAAGAGTGTTTTCCATGAAAGAAATTTCAGGGAACATGAAACAGCTGCCTCGAAGGGAGGAAGAATCAAGGATGTCAGCACTAGATTTAGGTCCCATTGAGGAGGAGGACTCCTGACTGGAGGTTTCAGGAGGAAGATTCCTTTTAGAAAGGCTCTACAAAGCCTGTGGGACATAATGTTGTGATCAGCAAACCCAACATGAAAGTTTGAGATAGCAGCCAACTGAACTTTGACAGTGGAAGATGAACAGCCCGCGTGAAAGATTTCCGCTAAGAAATCCAAGACTGCTTGAACAGGGGCAGTAAAAGGATCTATATTTTTAGCTCTTGCCCAACAAGAGAAGCGTTTCCATTTGCTGGTATAAATCCTTCTAGTAGAGGATTTTAGGGAAGCCACTATGATATCCCTAACTGGATTAGAGATCATAGGAAGCCTGGCTAAGGAAGGAAGTGGAGCAACCATGCTGTGAGGTTGAGAGAAGGGATAGACCGGTGCAGCTGACCCGATTGGTGAATCAGAAGGTCTGGTACTGGGTCCAGATGTCACGGCTGCACCAAAAGGTGACGATGGAGGAACGGGAACCAAATTTGTCGAGGCCAATAGGGAGCAATGAAAATCATTTTGGCTCTCAAAACGGTGGCTTTCTGGAGTACTTGTGGAATCAGCGGAAATGGAGGAAAGGCATAAAGAAGTCCCTGGGGCCAATCCTGGGTTAGAGCGTCTCTGGGGGGATGGCCTGGCAGTGGGAAGAGAGAAAGAAGTCTGGGCATTTGCTGTTTTGGGGAGTAGCAAAAAGATCGCAACATGGGCGGCCCCATTCTAGAAAAATCTCCTCCACTATAGATTGTTTGAGAGACCACTCGTGAGGCATGAGAATAGCTCTGCTCAACCTGTCCGCTAAAATGTTGGTTTTCCCAGGGATATGCGTTGCTACCAGAAACCGATGAGAGGAGATCGCCCATTGGCAAAGTCTGAGAGCTTCTCGACACAAGGGGTAGGACTTGGTTCCGCCCTGTTTGTTGATATACCATACTACAGACATGTTGTCTGTGTGAACTGCAATTGTTCCCAAGGGAAGAAAGTCGTTGAGGGCTTGCAACGTTAAAAGCACTGCTCTCATCTCTAGGACATTTATGTGCAGGTGGTATTCGAACGGTTGCCACGTCCCATGAACCATCCTGCCCTGATAATGACCCCCCCCACCCGATCAGGGAGGCATCCGTAGTGACAGTGGCTACCGGGGCCGGGAATACAAAGGGTCTGCCTTGGTGATCTGAGGGGGGGAAGTAATCCACCATGAAAGATGATTCTTGCAATTTTGTGTCACCAGGATTTGGTGACGCATTGGAAGTTGTTGGTAAGACCACTGAGTGAACAACATCCATTGAAGTAGACGCATGTAGAAGCGGGCCAGGGGAAGAAGGGTAATAGCCGCAGCCATGAGTCCCAACACCTTCAGAACCATTCTGGCTTGCACCTTTTTGTTGGCAAGGATGATCCTCAAGTGACTTTGTATATCTGAGATTCTTTGGTCTGTGAGGGTTGCTGACATCCGAACAGTGTTTAAGTTTGCGCCTATGAAGGTAATAGACTGGCAGGGCAATAAGGAGGATTTTTCGTAGTTTATCGAAATTCCTAATTGAGTGCAGAGATTTAGTGTGTAATCCCTGGCTTGAAGAAGTTGATGCCTGGTGGTGGCTGAAAGGAGCCAGTCATCGAGATACGGAAACACCTGGAATCCTTGACGTCTCAGGTGAGCCGTGACCACTGCCATACATTTGGTGAACACTCTGGGGGCTGTAGTGAGACCAGGGGCAGGGCTCTGAATTGAAAATGACTGGACCCCAGCCGAAAGCGGAGAAATCTTCTGGAGCGTCTGTGAATTTTTATGTGATAGTACGCGTCCTGAAGATCTATTGAGCACATCCAGTTGTCCTTCTCTAGGAAGGGCAAAATTGACTGAAGTGTGACCATTCGAAATCTTGTCTCTCTCACAGACTTGTTGAGTCTGCTGAGATCCAATATTGGTCTCCAGTCTCCCGCTCTTTTTTGTAGAAGCTTTAATACTTCTAACTCTGCAACTTCCCTTAGACCGGGTGGTACATCTGGAAGGGAATTTTTGCGAGAGAAAGGACCTTCCTCGAAAGGAATTTTGTAACCCTCGGATATAATCGACTGTACCCATCTGTCTTGAGAGAGGGAACGCCAGGCTTCTGGGTACAGCGATAGTCTTCCCCAGACTGCCTCCAAGGATGAACAGTCGGGCAACATCTCAGGGATGCTGGAAGGGCTTGTCAGAGAGGCTCTCTGCTTCCCTGGTTTTGTGGACCCCCTCTGCCTCTAGAGCGGCGTCTGTTATTATTACCCCCTCTGCCTCTAGGGGTAAACTGACCACGTGTATCCGGCGTGACTCCTTGGGATTTGCGGAACCACATCTTTCCACCCTTATGTCCTTTGGGGTAAGGTCTAGAAGGGGTGGAAAAACGGACCCCTACGGCAGAAAGAGTCTTGCCGTCCTGTTCACACCTGGTCAATGTATCCTTCACTTGAGGGCCAAACAAAGCTGACCCATCAAAGGGAGAGTTTGTGAAGGACGCCTTAAAGGGATCTGCAAAATTACAGAGCCGCATCCAGGATTGACGTCCAAGAGCCACTCCTGTACCTGCGGCTCTACTCGCTCCATCTGCTGCATATGATATCAGTCGCATGGAGGAGTTAGCTACAGAATTAAGGATTCCTAGCCGAGAAGCAATTTTCTCTTGAGCCCCTGCAGCCGTAGGATCCTGCACTACTTCACCTAGTTCCTTAAGGATGTCCCTTTGGAGTCTGGTGAAGTGACACAAGTAGTTCAGCGAGCACATAGCAAAGGTCGCTGAAGAGAACATCCGCTTGCCATACCTATCCATGGTCCTTTAATCCTTATTAGGAGGATGGACTGGTACGGAAGGATCTGCAAGTTCCTTCTTAGTGGCAGCCGCCACCACCATGGCATCAACAGGGACACCTTTCGTAAGGAATTGATTTTCCGAAGGGGCTGTAATAAATTTAGACGGCCTCCTAGGAACTGGCTCTACAGAGTCAGGAGCAGCCCAAGCCTTTCAAGCAATAACCTCCATAAGGGGGTCGAAAGGCGGAGACACCCAGGAGGTGGAGGGCTGAGATCCAAACGCCTCTAGGTATACCGACTCATCCTCAGGGGGATTTGTGGAGGGCCAGTTTCCCCTCTGTTATAGGAGTTCTAGGATGTCTGAAAAGGAGACATCCTCAGAGGGGGATCTTGGGGATCCCTCCGACTCATCTAAGTCGGTATCTGAAGTGATAGACTCAGGGGAGTCTAGGTGTTTCCTCTTACAAGTCCTCTTGCGCGGAGGATCTCCTGACTGGTCAGGAGAATCCTCGGAAGAGGGGGATATTCCCAGTGGGGAAACTGGAGGCGGTGGATCTCTAGGTCCGGGAGCAAGAGAGATGGAAGAGATATCGACAGGCAACTAGTAGTTTAAAACTAACACTTACCAGGAGCTGGCAAGAGGAGGACCTCATCAGCGAAACGGCAAACAAGATCTGGGTACTTACCGCCTTGCATCATGGGATATGGGGCTGCCTCGAGCTGGTAAAAGTGACGCTCGAGCTTAGCAAAGTGCCAAGTCGGAGCCGAGGATCGGCTCCGAACCCATCAAGCAAGAATGAAGGCGAGATTGACAACTTAACATCTACTGTTATGCCCTGTTAAAATCTGTTAGTCAGCTAGAGAGCATACCCCAGGGGCAATAGCTGCAAACCTTCTTCCTCTTAGCCGACCCCCACCCCTTTCATCCGTTTCACTGTTAATAAATTTGTTGCACGTTGGGGTATTTAGCCCCTCTCAATAGTCATAGCTTTCAGTCCCTCCTCCGCCTCCTCAATACTTGTTCTTCACTAAACACCAAACAGAGGTGCAAAGTCTCCAGCTGTTTTTATCTTTAGCTACATTGTGTGCAGCAAAGAATGAGCAAAGGGGAATACAAATATAAAAGAGAATAAAATCTGCCATTGCAGACTAGATGGCAGCATACAAATTCCACCTGTGGTGTATTCCTACACAGTTTTTCTTGGAGAAACCTTCCAGTCCTTGAACAAGGGTGCCTGTATGTTTACCTTATTTCCTTGGCTGTCCTTGATAATTAGCTAGGTTTAGCAGAGTCCCTTGGATTCTCCCCTGCTACTTTAAATTCCAATTGAAGGTTTCCCTCCCTTCCCCCCACCCCCGTGATTGCTCAGGTACAACACACCAAAGGTTTTAAAAACCCTGGATGCCATATTTGCTCCAATTGCAGCTGAAAGCCCTCCAGGTGCAGCATCTCTAGTATGTGATAGTATTTTTCTTTTTCTCACTGTTGTATTCCACACTGTAAACTCACTGTCCCTGCATAAAGTAGTACAGTAATTTCTCTCCAAGGTAGCTTTCCAGTTATTTTATTAATTTTGCTGGTATAGTTTACATTTGGATATTAGAAGCTTATGTTTTTGTTTGCTCCCAATTTCAGTAAACCGGATTCAGAGTTAGTCTAAATGAAAAGTTTAGACTACTTCATAATGTCACAGCAATACTAGCTTAAAAAAGTGATTCCAATAACTTCTTTCAAAAATAAGGGCATGAATATAAGCTACTTTATTGCGTTTTTATGTAAAGCTCTTTTGTTTTTTTAATTAATTGTCATAACTACCTGCTATGTGCAAACTCTTTTTTTCCTCTTCTCCACGTTTGTCTCTCTCTCTCCCTAAAGTACCCTGCGCCCCCTTGCACTGTTCGTGATATAGTCTCTAAGAACCTACCTACCTGGTGACAAAAGACCCTATCGAAATACCTGCAGCCACATCTAACAGCCTTATTTTCCCTGCACCCTCTCTCAAGGAAGCAAGAAAGGATGTGGTTGTCCAAGTCCTGCTTGTAAAGCTGACTACAGTCTACTATTGTTTCAGAGGTTTTAAGTATGCTACAAGCCTGAACAGCCAGCAGCCTTTACCCCCCCTCCTATCTACCCTGTATCCAACAAACCTCTTCTACTTTATAATAACCCCCTTTACTAGCTATCACTCCTTCCCTAGTTCTAAACCAGCTAGCTCCCTTGCATACTTGCCTGCAATCCTAGATCTGCCCACTAGGTGGCAACCATCCTTTATCTCCTGCTTATCCCGCTGTATTTCTTCTGTAATTACACTACATCTCTTAAGTCCCAGACCTGCTCTCATTTTCTCACTTACCCTTTACTTAAACTGTCTACACCCACCCGTTATTTTTTCTCATAGACCTCTGTTTTATCTCAGATCTTTCCCACTCCTGACTTGCCTAATTTTCCCTCAGTTACTAGCATTGCTGAGTTTATTCTCTAGCTTCTCCTTCACTTCTCTTCCCACTCTGTTCGCCCTGCTGGCTCACTCTGCTCCCCTACCCCAAAATTTCACCCACCCCCAGGGGTCCTACTCTTATACCATCTAACCATACCCCTTCCCTCTTCCACCAATCACAAACCCTTCACCATTGGTCACTTAACTCCAATTCCCTCCTTTCACTTACCACTCCCTCTCTCTCCCACCACACCCTCCACCTATTCCTTTCCACACCTAGTATACCTCAGAGCCTATAACAGCAACCTAACAAACTTACCCTTCCAGATGTACAAGCTACACACCCCAGCCTTCTTACAGAGGTTACTCATACTTACACTTCTACCACCTCTAACTTTAGCTTACCTGCTAACCTCCTATGAACACCCATTATATCCACACCTACACCCATATCCACACCTTCTCTACCTCAATAAGCTCTCTCTCCTTCTCTACCTATTTTCACTAACCATGTTAACATAACATCTACACCCAGCTATCTACTAGCAAAATACCATAGGATAGCCCACATTAGATAGGACTCTCCCAATCCCAGAAAATATCTACCCCTATACAGTAAATTCCCAAATCTTACACCTCTTCTCTTTAAAAGATGGATACATTCACCCAAACCCAGGCCCAACAATTGCTACTACCACTCAACTCTTCAACCCCGACCCCTCTACTATCCATTCCCTTACCAAACCACCTAACTCACCCTTATTAGCTCACCTCAACATACGTAGCATTAATAACAAAGTTGCACAACTCCATGCTCTCTTGGAAGTCTACTCCTTTGACATTCTTTGTTTAACAGAAACTTGGTCAAAACCTGTAACTAAAGACAATGAAGTCATCCCACCCAGTTATAATATTTTGCGACTCGACTGTGCAACCAAAATGGTGGTGTAGCTATCCTATTTAAATCTGGGTTACAGATTACTACCTATGACTATAAACCACCTCAAGACTCCAACGCTAAAATTCTTATTACCAAGCATCAACTTACACATTCAAATCCATCTAGATTATCTGTATCTATCTTCCTCCTGGTAATAACATTGCCACCATAGAAAATATCCTTTGATGGTTATCCCAAAAGTTACCCCAAGAAACTATAATCTAGGTGATTTTAACATTGATTGGAAGTGTTGTAGCAGTAGCCACCCTACCAGCCATATTAAGCTTTTTGTTTTTTCTCAAACCATTACCTCCCCCTACCAGGATAAAGAAGCCTAACAAGAAAGTACCTTAGACTGGATTCTCATAATCATTCCCAGACATATGAAGCTGGAACCCGCCCTGATGATGTAAGTGACCACTCACTAGCCTACATCATCAGGCTTAAATCCAATCTACCTAATCCAACCATTTCTAGGACAATTAGAACCAAGAAAAACTTCAACCCCGATCTCTTCCAGAGAGAACTAAGAGCATGTAACTGGTCTCCCTTAAAATACCTCACACTGGAGGATGCTGTTAATTACTTTAATTCTAACTTCCTAGCCATACTAGACCACCATGCACCAACCCGCTCTATTAGAATGAGAACTAAATCTGCCCCGTGGCTTTCAAAAGAAACCAGGCAAAAAATCCATCTCAGAAATAAATACTGGAATAAATCTCGTTTAACTAAAAACCCAGTACACCAACAAAACTTCAGACAGCTGAGAAATGAAACTAAAATTAAAAAAGCTATACTGTCTGACAAAAGAAACTACTACCTACAATTCCAGAAGACTAACCATAATAAACCACAAAAGTTCTGGGCGAGTATAAAATCAATTATTACACCCAGGTCAATCCATCACACTAAACCCACATGGCACAGACCAGGAGAATCCCAAGCAGACTGCTAAAACTTTTAATACCTTTTTCTCTGAGGCCATTCAAACTCTTGCCAGTTAACTACTCAGGACTTAACTATATCCAACTCTAACCCATCCCCTCCATTTCTCTTCAACCAGTCCCAACAACATATATTTCTTACCCTTATCCAAAAATTGAAACCGTGCACTCCTTCAGCAGACCAACTACCCACTGAATATCTGCAAAAGGCAGCCAAATCAATCACCTGTCCCATTCTCATTGATAGCCTAGTATGAGCCTATGATGGTTCTATCTGCCCTAGGGCATTTATAAGCCTAGCCAGAGTGTGTTTGGCTTTCGCCACCCATTTTAAATTAATTTTACTATGCCCTTTTTCGAGGTTAGTATACTGTGCCTCTGTCTAACAGTGACACAGAAGTGATAGCCGGGGTAAACCTACGATCTCCCATCCACTCATCAACATTCCCCTTGAAGAGAGTCAATGAGGGACTCTGCCTAACCTGGACTGGGATTTTATTCCAGAGTGAAGGGATCCTCTGGGTTATGAATCTGTCCCTCCAGCATGTCCTATTTATTTCACTGCTGAGGTTTTCAAGTCTCTCAAGCGCGTAGCTCGATGGGATTTGGATTTTCTGAGGTGCAGCATGTCCATTAATTCTGGGTTGGACATGGCTTTATACGTCAGGCACAGATCGACTCTGAGCAGGCGGTATGCCACTGAGTAGAGCTGGAGTTTCTTTAACCGGGCAGCATATGGCATCTGTTTGAGCCCTTTGATCCTCTTGGTGAGGTACTTTTGGGGCCTTTCCAGTTGCTGCAGGTGTCTGGTAAGGTACATCCCAAAAGGGGCATTGTACTCAATTATGGGCCTGATGAGGGATGAGTAAAGAGACACAATGACCTCCCCTGATCTAGATGTGAATCCCTTCATGATTAGGTGGGCTATATAAAATGTTTTTCTAACCACTTTGGCCACGGGGTTGTCAAATGAGAGATTGCTATCAACTTGGGTCCCCAGGTCCCTAATTACTTCTTCTGTACTTGATGGATTACCACCTATGTGGTAATTTGTGGGCACTTTGTTTATGCCAAAGGGGATGACTATACAATTTGTGGCGTTTAGCTTGAGGTCATGGCTCTGGCACCAGTGGTCTGTTTCTATGAGGCCCTTTTGGAGGATGCTTGTGTCAGCTGGAGAGTAGATTATGGCGCCCAGTTTGCAGTCATCTGTGAAATTTGTCAGCCGCAGTCCTTCCATGTTGGCCTGTACCTCCGAGAAATATATACCGCACAAGAGAGGTCCCAGGACTGAGCCTTGTGGGACGCCACTTGTAACTGGCTTGGAGTCTGACATGGCTCCAGCAATTCTAACCATGTGGGTTCTGTCCTTAAGCCAGTTTGCAACCCATCTAGTGACATAGGGGTTTATATTTAAGCTGGTGAGCTTATCTATAATGCCCAAGTGGGGTATTGTATCGAAGGCTTTTGCAAGGTCCAGGTAGGCTGTGTGGACCACCTTCCCCTAGTCAATGGCCTTGGTGACTGTTTCAAAGAAATCAACCAGATTTAAGAGGCAGGATCTGCCCTTAAAGCCGAACTGGGTAGGATCCAGTGTCTGTAGGTCCCCAATATCTTTATTTATGAGGTCCATGATGATCCTTTCCATAGCTTTGCAGACCAAGCTAGTCAGGCTTATGGGGTGATAGTTTCCAGGATCCGTTGAGGCACCACCTTTGTGGAGAGGGACCACTGTTGCTGCACGCCACTCTTTGGGTACATATCATGTAGTAAAGGCTGAGATTGAACAGTAGTTTTATGTTTGGGTTTAGCTCTTCTTGGAGTTCATGTAGGATGCAGCCCTGGACACCGTCTGGTCCCATTGATACTGTGTTTTTTGCTTTGGAGAGGGCAGCTCTTACCTGAGCATCTGAGGTGTCAGGGGGGCAGCACTCTGCTGGGATAGATATTTGCCCTTTGGTGGGGAGGGGGGGGGGGAGAAGTTTGTGCTGAACCTATCAGCTAGGATGTTGGCAAGGTCTGTGGGTTCGGTGTATTTTTTGTTATTTTGGACTAATTCTGATCATTCCTGGGAATTCCCACCCAGGTTCCTAACATAACTAAAGAAAGCCTTGTGATTATCCTTAGTGTCCTGTGCAATTTTTCTCTCGAAGCTGGCCTTAGACGATTTTATGAGTGCCTGTAGTTTTTTGCTAATACTGATCAGAGATGCCTTCCCTTTTTGGGATTTTGCTCTATCATGTAGTAGCTTCCTCCTTCTTGTATAGTTTGTTTATGGCTGGGGTCCACCTTTGGAGGATTGGGTCTTGGTTTTATTTGGGATTGCATGATCCATGCATTCCTGAAGGCGTTCATAGAATGCGTTTATAAAAGGATTCTGCGGTCTGGGCCGTATTTTCCACAGGCCCGGGGGCTTTGAAGGATTCCACATCGGTTTTGAGGAGTGTGAAATTTGCTTTAGAGAAGTTTTTCACTATGGTTTTCAGGGCAGGGGGTGGAGTCGGGATGTGAATATCCAGTGAGATTAGTTTATGGTCTGATCTTACCAGTGAGGGATACACTTCTGGTCTGGAGTAGAGAGTCCTCATGTTGGTGATGATCAGGTCCAGTATGTTTTCCCCTCTTGTGGGAGTGGTAACAACAAGTTGTTCCATAGCATTTGAGTTTATAAATTCTATGAACCTTTGGGCTAGGGTGTTGGAGCTAGAGTAATGCTCCCAGTCTATGTTTGGGTAGTTGAAGTCGCCCAATATAATGGTGTTTGGAGAGACCTTCATATTTTCCAGTGTTCTCAGGAAGGCCGAGTGGGGTTCCTGGGTTTGGGAGGGTGGTCTGTAGCAGGCTATAAACTGGAAGGCAGTTTTACCCACTGTTAGTTGCACATGGATAGTCTGTGATGCTTCATGCTATGCCACCAACCTGGAGGTGTGGGCATCTTTGACGAATATTGATACCCCCCCTCCTTTTGTGGTTTGGTCCAAGTTTTGGGGCCGAAAAGCATGGTATGAGATATAACCTGGTAGTGCTGGGGTGCTCTCGGGAGCCTTGAACCAGGTTTCAGTTACTGCACAGATATCGATGTTCTCCATGCTAAGGAGAATTTTGAGTGCATGCATCTTGAGGTTTAGACTTCTGGCGTGGAGTAGCATTACTCAGTTTCTTATCCCTTGTAATACCTATGGAGGTGGGTTTGTCTTTTGAGCCTTACCTAAAAAAAGCACTATGGGGGTAGCAAGAGCCTTTGCCAATATCCGAAAGCCCAGGGGTGACAGGTGCAAGCCGTCCCTAGCGAAGCATCGTGGCTTGTCGAGCATGTCATCCCAGGCTGACAGGCATTGGATCCCCTTTGAATGACACCAATACTTAAGCCCATTGTTAAAATTGATCATCTTGTCTTCATATTGTGGCATCATTCTTGGCGAGGGTAAGATGCTACTCAAGGTCAGGGTCATACCGGCCTGGGCTACATGCTCAGAGAGCTCCTCCATGTCTCTCTTCATGTAGTCCAGGGAGGTACGTCTCAGGTCATTCACACCAGTATGGACAATGCCAGAGTCATATTTGTACTTGCCTTGGAGTGACCTGAGTGCTTGTGTTATGTGGCGGATCCTAGCACCCGACAGGCAGCTCACGGTGACCCTCTCCTTGTTCAGCCTGGTGAGCGGGACATCAGTGTGCCTGACGATAGAGTCAACTATTACAAGTGTATCAGGTGTGTTGTTTAACCTTAAGGGCTGTGACTGTTCGGCACACTGGCTTTGTGAGCTGTGTGTTGCACCTGTTTTGTTTTGGTGTAGCTGTTGCTTGGGTGTCTGCTTTGGAGGTCTCTGCTGCTTAAGCAGATTTTTATTTAGAGCCTCCGAGTATGTTTTTGTGTGTTTATGTGTTTGGTTTGCTGTCGTGGTAGGTCTATGCGAGACTGGAATTGTAGTGAGTGTGGTTTCCTTCTCCTCCTGACTGGTTTCGCCAGTACTGAGTTGAGAGAGCTTAGCCTCCCAGTATGGTTATATGGTTGCATCTCTCACATCTGTTGGAATTTGTTGGGAGGAGGAGAGGGCTGTCTGTGTACATGAGGCAGTTGTAACATTGCCTCAAGATTCCCAGATTCACCAGCTGGACCGGAGAGGAGATTGACAACTGACCTTTGGACATGCTAGAATAGTATTGGGAATTCCTTTATAATTGAAAAAAAAGGGCTAATGGGGAACAAGATACTCAAGGGGAGTTTGTGAGGGTGTAGTGCTTTTAATTTTTTAGTGCTGACTTGTATAATTGCTTTAGTGAGCAAGTGCCAGGTAACTTAAATGCAATGTGTTACAGGTAACAAATGCAAACACGACAAACAGTAACTTTCTTTCAAGTGAAACAAGGAAATAAGTACAGTAAGCAATGCAGATATCACTATGGATCCACAGAAGCGCTGAAAAGCCGCATTTTAGGTGGAATTAGCGTTTCAGGGAAATAAGCAAACAAACAACAAGCATACAAACAAAGCTAGATTAAGCAAGCCTAGATCTAGTCTATGCTACAGCAAGCAAGGTGTACCAATTTCAGTAAGAAGCAGTTCAAATATGCAGGCACTATAAGCCTTTAACCAGAAATTCCCAGCTCAGAAGGGCAGAGTCCAGCCTCTCCTCCCACAAGAGTGCAGACCACGAACCTTTTTAATGTAAAATAACTGGCCTGAAGCCCAAGTGCTTAAACCAGAATTAATACACTTTTAGAATAAGACACTGAGCCCTCAATCAGCAGTTCCCAACTTAGAAGGATGTAAGCTACCTGTCCTGCCACCACAGTGCAGGCAACAAACCTTCCTAATGTAAAACAACTGGTCTGAAGCCCAAGTGCTTAATCCAAAAGACTTAGAATGATAGCTACACTTTAATCAAGTTACTACCAAGCAGTAATAAATACAATTGAATACTTTAAAGAATGCCTGGATTAGTTCTCTTGTTATACCAACAAAGCTAGATTCAGCAGGCCTGGATCTAGTCTATGCTACAGCAAACAAGGTGTACCAATTTCAGTAAGAAGCAGTTCAAATATGCAGGCACTATAAGCCTTTAACCAGAAATTCCCAGCTCAGAAGGGCAGAGTCCAGCCTCTCCTCCCACAAGAGTGCAGACCACGAACCCTTTTAATGTAAAATAACTGGCCTGAAGCCCAAGTGCTTAAACCAGAATTAATACACTTTTAGAATAACAGACACTGAGCCCTCAATCAGCAGTTCCCAACTTAGAAGGATGTAAGCTACCTGTTCTGCCACCACAGTGCAGACCACAAACCTTCTTAATGTAAAACAACTGGTCTGAAGCCCAAGTGCTTAAACTAAAAGGCTTAGAATGAGTTACACCAAGCAGTAATAAATACAATTGAGTACTTTTAAGATGACACAAAAGCAAAATTAAGTAGGAAGAAACACAAATACTTCACCTAGCAATCCCCCAAGCTACATGCATACAATATGCAGATGATTCCACACTTATATGCTCAGCCACATCTATATCTGAACTTCACTCCCTTAACCAAAATGTACAGTTGAACAATGGTTTACACCGTCTCCTGTGCCCCAAAACTAAACTCCTCCTTTACACTCCTACTTGTAAGTCCCCCCAATAGACTTCACAGTAACATCCAATAATGGTACTCTCATACCCTCAGATCCAACTACCAAACTACTAGGTATCACCATAGATAACAACCTTAACTTCAACAACCATATTAACAATACTCTAAAATCTGTTAATAGAAAACTAGGCTCTCTACAGGATCAAACCCTTCCTCTCTCCTGCAGCTAGAATAACTATTGCTCACACCCATCTAATTTCTACTCTCCTCTGTGCCTCACCCATATATACTAATCTCTCAAAAAACAACCTTAATAAAATGGAAAATGCCTACAATAATATAGCCAGATTTGCTACAGGTAACCCTTTCAGAACCCACCACTGTTTAACCTAAAGCAGCTATGATGGCTTGAATTACAAAATCAGCTTAAATTCCACCAACTGACCATTGCCCATAAAACCCGTTACCAATCTACCAATACCCCTATACTATCTACCCTCATTACCCCCTACAACAATCTAAAGACCATACAATCACCACAAACTTCTTGTAAATATTTGTAAATCAAACAGGGCTGGGGACTCTCTTTTCTCTAATACTGTTGGAAAATCCTGGAACCTTCTTCCTAACAAACTTTCCTCCCTTCCCTATATATCACTCTTTAAAACCAAATTGAAACTTTTCCTCAGAACACACTGGTTGTGCCCCTGTACTAAACCTAACTGATCAACTAGCTCTTCTTGCTTGGTTCAACCTACCCTCCTCTTCTCAGTAATCAAGTTCCTTTTCTTAATAACAACTTACCTTGTCCTTCTATACTATTGCTTACATCTTCAGAATCTCATTAAGGAGACTACTTTTACTAATATGTTGTATAATTTCAGCTCCTACTTTTTCTTTATGATGTATTGCAACTACATTTTGTATTGTACTAATAGTATCTGTATATTTTGCACTATGTTATGAACAAATGACCTATTTGATTATTCTCTGTACTGCACCTGCAATGTTCATTGTACACATTCATTTTTGTATATGTGATTTTGTTCGTTTCCTCAGAGTTTATCTCCCCAGGTCTCTACTGAAAATGGACATATATCCAGTTAGACTAGCCCGGTCAACAAATGTAACATAAAAAAATAAATAAATGAATAAATAAAATGTAGTACATTTCTGATTTAAAACAAACACTTCCTCTGTCTTTCGGCTTTTCCCGGTTAGGGGTCGCCACAGCGGAACTCCGGTCCGCTACTGATTGGCAGTAGATTTTTACATGCTGGCTTGCCGGGCCTAACACACAACCTTCAGCGAAGGAACGCCCTCCACACATGTCGACACACAGAAGACGCTCTAACTGAGAATCGAACGTGCAACGTCTAACTGTGAGGCGACAACGCTACCACAGCACCACCACCGCAGTATTTAAAACAAACACTACCCAAGATAAAAAATAAGAGCAACTCTCATTTAGACCTGGATATAAAGTTGTGTTTAATCTAATTTGCCACTGTGTTTCTTTGGCATTTAGATTTTCATCAGTAACTTTACCCTGCATATCCAATCTTGATAGATTTCTAAACACAAAAATATTAAAATTCTGAGAAGTACATTTAGAATTAGATTTAGAAATATGCTAGTATAGAGCATGTCTGTTTTCCATTTATGATGTCCAAAAAAATGGTCATACATGCGATCCCTTAGTCTCTTGGAAGTTTTTCTCATATAAAAACATGGGCACTTGTTACACTGAGCTACATATATTACGTTACCAGTGTGACAATTATAATATTGCTTATTCATATACATTGTATAATCACTCCATCTCCAATTAGTATAGGTTTATATTGCCTGCAGTGGCGAGCACTTTTGAACAGCTACACCAGTTGCTACTGTAACTGCAGTCTCCTTATTGAGCACCCTGTGCAGGACATCGCAGCACTGGGGCTAGTTATGTATGTAGAAAAAAAGCAGAACCTCCACTACAGTTTTCACAGTAGCTGCAGACATAGTAGGGACTTACACATTTGAACACGAACACACACGCACAACAATACCACATATTATAAAGGCAAATAAATCCATGCTTCAGCATACACATTTTTATGTTACAACTGGTGCTACACACTTACTTGGCATGAAATAATTACTCTCTCTTCTACACCAACAAAATGAGAAGAAGAAATGTGAGCCAAGACTGGTGCATTACTTTCACTGGTAAGAAAATGTTAACAATACAAAAAGGCATTGTTTTCCTGTAGTAGTGACCCTCGAAACGGACCCAACTAAGCTTGCAAGGTGATAAATGTATGTGATAAACAAAAAGCAGGCATAAACTCATGCACGAGTCAGGTCAAAGGAAACTTAAAATGTAAAGTCTATACTGGACAATCTGGCATCAAAAGGGAGAAAATAGCCCAAAATAAACAATTAACTTGTAACAGCAGGCAACTATTAAATAAGCATGTCCCAGTAAGTATCTCTACCTGAAACAAGATATATGGGTATGACTTCTGAAAGGTCGCCAACAAAAAACATATACAATATTAGCTGCACTGCAATGAACAGATGTATAAACCATCCACTATCACCAGTTTATATGTGACGGACAGGTTTAGGGTCTCTCACTATGCACTGCTGTCACCAATAAATATGCAAGGGACAAACTCTCTAACAAAGTACCGCAAATCTACACATCTGCCTCAGGTAGAAGCAACACCTGCCATATCCAAATACACTTTACACTTAATGACAGATCAGAATTTTATAATCTCTGGCTTCCCAGATTTTAGGCCTCTCAGATCAAATGCAATGCTTTCCTGTGCATCTTACCAACAGTGCCCGAAATGTGTAAAATTACTTTAAATATTTTAACCTGGGTGGAACGCTGATCACAACTGACCCTTTTTAGGTCCTGCATGGCAAAAGAAAATGTAAAATATTGTTTTTTGTGGCAACTTAACATGTTATTGTAATACAAAACAAATGGGACTCATACTTAACTGTCCAGATTCTCAAAGAATGTCAAGATTTTGGTCTTGTATTTTTGGTCTATTCCTCAATGTTTGTGGCTTGCTAGCCAATCACTGAGGATTGAAGTCACTAAATAATGACATACATTTGAGTTTCTGACTTTGTATCCTTGAATGAATGCATGCCATAACACACACTTATTCTCGCAACTTTCAATAACAGCAATATTTAAAATCTGTTCCTAGATATGTCACCAGGTCGACACATATACCAGTAGATTAATACAGCAACACATAACCATTTTAAATGGAGTAATAAAACTGGTTACTTGCAATTGGTAAAATCACATAAAAGCAGACAGAGAAAAATGACACCTAGGTTTATTTTCTGTTCGGTTCTCCCAGTGCTGTTTTTACAATCTGTTATTCTGAGGATACAGTCTAGCAAGGCAGCTTACACATAAGGTAAATGTATTTTTTTAACCTGCAGATACACATTTGAGAAACCAGACATATGTCTCTTTTACAGTTTGGTACAACAGGATGCAAAATCACGACAAAAAACAAGAGCGAGGCATACATTTTGGCATCATCACTCCCAAATTCCACTTCAGAAAAATATTTTAGCATAAAAATGTATAAACTAATCCAAGATATTAAATGAACAGTGCTGCATGAACCAATAATCTCCTACCTTGCTTTTTAGAGTGGACTAAACAGTTGCCCTCATCTCACACACTGTTACCGAAACAGGCTTCTTATGAAGGGAGCTTCACCCAGGATTTGAAGGCCCATGTGAATGGTAATAATTATTTCTAAACAATCTCCATCTAGTTATTTTTTTTTTTGCCAAATTGACAGCTTGGCAATTACATAACTAATTTACAATTAATTACCTAGGCTAATCCAGCATAATTAGAGGTGAAACCCAAAGTGACGTAAATGCTTTCTGCCCACCCATGAATATTTGTACTGAGCCCTGTTTACAGCATATTCGCTCTTCAGTGTTCGGATGCAATTTAAAACATTTTATTCATAAGTGTGTATGAAATTATCTTTTGTTTTTGTATAAAAAACGTATTCGCATGCATACTTTTTAGACAAAAACAGGTCATTTTGCACCTTTATGATATGACCTTTAAGCCTTATCCTTACCATGCATGCCTGGTCACTGTCAAGAACAGGCATGCAGTGGGCCTTTGTAATGTATGCCCACATCTATAAACCAATTAGCCCTGCCCTCCTTGTAGAATGCCTCCCCCTGCGTGAGTCACTGTTTCCACAGTGTGCGCACAGATGCGAGCTCCCTACTCAACCACCCTCTTCTCCCATGCCAGTTAGGTTGCCTAGGTTACAGTCAGGACTTAACTCTTCTTATAGGCTCATCGATGGCTACTAGGGCTATTGCCTCAACAGCCATTTTAAGCCTAGCCAAGCTTATTCCGAACTTTCCACAATATCGCTGACATGTCAATACCCCAAGGAATTTTATGCTTATGATACGTGCTTGTGCACATCAAGAGCTCACAAGCTGCCCTTTAGGTGCCAAACCAGAGGTAAATTCCCATTCACTGCTCCACGTTATGTTTGAATACGGTTACGGATGAACTTTGCTTCACACTGATGGGAAGCCTGTTCCAGACAAGGTATAATCTTCGACACCAATACATGTTCCTCCAACCTATCCCTTTTATGTCACAGACAAAGTTTAGGTCCTTAAAAAAGGGATATTTCTGATAGATTTGTAGATGTGCAACAAATCCATCTGTGCGGTATTAGAGATGCCTTGAAGGTTAATCAAATTACCATGCAGGAATCTGTAGGAAAGGGATAGGGCTTTGAAACCATCCACGTAAGACTTGCTATTTATTTCCTGTATTCTTTTTGTGGGGAGCTTCTGTGGTCTCTCAAGCTGTTTCAAGTGCCTGGTCAGGCACATGCCAAAGGGTGCACTATACTCAGTGACTAGTCTGATGAGAGGACAGTACAGCAGAACAATGACTTTGGACCCGAATGCCATGCCCTTACTTACAAGTTGTGCAATGTGCAGCAATTTTTTCACAACAGTAGACATGTGGTGATCAACAGTCAGGTTACTGTCAACATGTATACCCAGACCCTGCCCAAGGGATGTACTTTTAGGGGTGTATTATCAATAGGGTATTTTCCAGGGGTGGCAGCCTTTCCAAAGGGTACCAGTAAGCATTTTTTTCACATCAAGTCTTATTCTGCATCAGAATAGAGTATTTGGGTCTTTACAGGATTCAATGACCATGCCTAGTTTGCAGTCAGCTGCAAACTTGGTCGCCAGAGGCCCTTGAGGTTTGCACTGACTTCAGAAAAGATGCCAAAAAGGAGAGGCCCCAGCACCAATCCCTGTACGACTCAGCTAGACACCAGTCTCTTTCTGGAGGTGGATTCCCCTATCTTAACTTCTTGTATCCAATGAATGAGCCAGTTGGCTATCCATCAGCTGACAAATGGGTTTATGCCCAATTCTGTGAATGTATCTACAATGCCAGAGTGAAGTATGGTGTTGAACTCCTTGGCCAGGTCTAGGTAGATGATGTGCACTGTTCTGCCCTCATCCACAGCTTTAGTGACTTTCTTATAGAGTTCTGCCAGGTTAAGTAGGCATTGCCTCCCTTTGATAAAACTGAACTGGATAGGGTACAGTGTCTGCAGGTTTTCTGTGTTATTGTTCATCAGATCCAGGATTCTTCCTACGGTCTTGCACAAGATTTAGCATTCCAACACCAACTTTTGATACCTGTACCTTCAATGGATCAACGATAGACAAGCCTTCATCTGTTTACAACACAATTTGTACTTGGGGCTTCAAATGAAACACACCACAGTAAAATATTTACGCAACTCCCCTATATTTCAATCCAAACTATATTAAATTAAATTACCAACAGCTATGTATAGCCAATATAACAATAAAAAAAAATTACACTACTCCCATATTTCCACCATTCTATCATAGCATGACCTAGCAAGGAATTTCAGCTCTGCTAAAGTTTCATTATTTAACAACCCCATCAACTGTGACTAGGGTTGGAGATACAGCCTTTGAACCATTAGTCAATTACATCCCTCTCCCAGCCTTTAACAGATTTTTAAAATTTGTGCGGCGTTTCAAACTAAGCCAGCCATCTAAAGTTTCCTCCACAAAAATCTACCATCCATAAATAACTGAAGTAACTGTAAACTGCTATAAAACATACATCTTATTTACTTATATGCTCACTTGCAGCTTTACTTAGTTCTTTGTGCACAATGCAAACAGCTGAACATATAACCCATTAAATTGTCTCCCCTTTGATGGGGCACGCTAAAACTGATTCCAGTGTTATTCTCTCTTCTACAGAGACAGTGTAAAAATAATCAACATTTTGTCTCTCTACCCGCCAGAAAATAACTCAAAAGTGTTTAAGTCTAGTTTGAGGATTTATTTCTTCATCACCTTGAGTTTCGGGGTGTCTAAAATACCCAACCCATATGTTATAATTCTGGAGTTCCTTTAGTGAGCAAGTTTAGAAAACCCCAATGAAAGGTAGCTAAAACTGTGGACATAGCCACTAAAAGATAAGAAAAATTGCACTGCAAGCTGGTTGATCTACAGTGTAAAATCCTTCTGCAGGTCTTGGGAAAACAATGGAGGGGGTTAACAGGATTTTTAGGCCATAGCCTTCATCATCTCACTACAAAAATAACCTGATTCAGCCAGATAGCAGTCTGGCTCACAATGATATCAGACACTGCAGGTAAATTCTTGCAACCAAAAATGAGCACCTCTAAAGAATACAAGTAGCTGCTGTAGTACTTGGTAAAAAAAAAAAAAAAAAAAGCCTACTGTAACACAATATGTACATACCATTTCTGTTACCAAAAAGCCAGATGACTTGGCTCCATTGCATCACACACATACACAGGAGTCCAGTCTCATTAGCAAGTGGTAAAGTGTGCTCAGTTGTGCAGCTGCATCCACATGCATGGATATACTGCAATCATTCCATATCCATACCTCATTGAGCACTCTGTGTTAAACGGCTTTCATGACTTCTTTTAGCAAGTTGCTCTAGGGCCAACCCACTCTGAATAAAGTAATTACTTGTGTTAGTTTCAGATTCCACTTTCCAGCTGTCCTATCAAGCTATCAAATTACAAATCCAGAGACTCAATTTTTTTTTTTGCAAAACGGAAGCCTTCCCCTGTAACATCATTGTCTGGATACTTTACACCCTGCACACAAACTCCACTGTTAGGCATCTTCAAGGAAAGGAGAGAAACTTCTGCCAACATCTGCTGTCCCGTTATAACAGGAGAAATGCTACCTGTAATTTAGAGGTGTAAAGTTTAAATGTTATAACAGCAAATTGGGGCCTGCTGGGTTACTTTTTATTGAAGTGTAGGGGAGCCACATCAGACCTCCCCATCCCCTGTCACAAGTGCACAGCATCTTGCAGGATCCCCAAGCATTCCAAGGTAAGCTGTGAGAAAGTTGATCTCTTCGGGGGACTTCTGCCCCTGGACTTCCTTCCAATGTGTTACATCGGTAAACGTCCTAAAGCAGGCACATAAACTGACATGCTCACTAAGTGACCAAACCATTCAAATGTCTCCTGTCCATCTGGAAAGCAGTCTTTCGACTCTGACACCTTCTTGGGTTTAGTCACAGAGTGATTCCAAACATTATCCCACTGAGAAAGATGCCTGGTGTCAAAGCCATGGCCTTAAGCTCAATGCCAAAAAGTGCATAGTCATCCCTTTTGGTAAATACTTTGTCCCCATGAACTACCACATAGGTGGTACTCTAACATTGAAAGTGTGATGAGACATTGGGACACACGTGGACAGTAGTCTCTCCTTTGATAATCACATCGCCACAGTAGTCAGGAAATCCTACGTGGCACACCTCATCACAAAAGGTTTCTCATCTAGGAAAAAAAGAGGTCATTGTTCCCCTCTACTCATCACTCATTAGACCCACTATAGGAGTACAATGCTCATTTTGGTATGTACCTCACAAGACATCTAAAACAACTGGAAAGGCCGCAGAAATACCTCACAAAGAGGACTACCGGCCTCAAACAAATGCCCTACGCAGACCATCTCAAAAAACTCCAGCTTTACTCGGTCGTATCTTGCCTACTCAGAGGCGATCTCTGCCCAACATACAAAGCTATGTCAAACCCAGAGCTGTTGGGACATGCTCCACTTAACGAAATCCCAATCCCTTTGGGCTACATGCTCTAGGGACCTAAACCTTGTCACAACAATAAACAGAACATGCTGGAGGGATAGATTCCTGTCCCAGAGACTTCCCATACTCTGGAACAAACTACCTATTTACATCAAACAAAGCTCCTCATTAGCATTCTTCAACAAAAATCTTGATGATTGGATGGGAGATAGGTATAGTTTGGCTAGACTTATATAGGCCCTAGGGCCAATAGCCTAGTACCTACCTATGAACCTAAAAGATGGAGTTTAAAGTGTTTTGGAAACCTTGGTCATGACCAAAAGTAGATAAGACTGAAAATATGACCAGTGGAAGTGTGATGGTGAAGCAACAGCTGAATCATGGGACAGTGCTACATGTTATGCCACAGAGTACGGCATTCTATGGGGATTACAATGTATCCATTTATTCACAACTGCACAAAGTATTAATGATAAAAATTTACAAGCAGAGGGATGTACAGTTGTAATGGCACTGTAGTTAATGCATTATAGTGTTTACATACAAGGGTCTATGTATACAAAGTAAACAAAAAGAAGGTTCAAAGTATGTGTGTAGGAACACATTCCTGCTGTGAGTAATAGCGGGAATGATTCCCTTGCACATCACATTTGGAATTAACTTGGTGGTAATGTTACAAAGTAAAGTTTTAGTGGGTTGGAACAATTACGGTGTCACACAAAACAGGGCTTAAAGATGTAATCGCCCCATGCTGAAGTCTCAGTCTCTCTCTCGCCATCTAAATGGCTGTAATAATAAAACTTGATTGAAGGAATTGGGTAATGATTTAAATTATTTAATAGATGATTTAACTGCTAATTGTCAATTTATTACAGATATGGAGCTATAAATGTAACCCGATAAAGCATAACTTATGAATTTATCACATATAATAAACTTGACTTTTAGCACGAGCACCAGACACAATTTTCCAATACATTTATTTTGGATAGTGGCATAATTAAATTATAGCAACTCTGAAAAAGGACCAGACTTCCACTGCTTGTTATCTGCAATATAGTCCTTGTGGTCCCTAGCCAAAGTTTTTGACCACAGGGGAGGCTGGAGGCACACACTGTGCAGTTCAGCTCCTGCTTCAACATCACATCATCATACTTGCACTGGACATATCAATCTTATCTACTTTTAATCATGAATAAGGTCAACTCCTCCTATGAAATGCAGACAGCAATCCACTCTTGAGAGAGTAAACCATGACCTGTAATTTAGAGATACTGACTGTACAGCTTTACACTCAGCAGGGAACTATTTCACTGCAATCTAAAGTTTACAGTGACTGGAGACAAAGATGACGGGAAACATACACTACCACAAACATGCTGGCTGAGAAGTTCTTGGACTTAGTCATTGCAAACGCTCTGGATCAGCTAGTCAGCACACCCACAAGGAGCTCAAATGTTGTGGACACAGTACTCACCAGCATGGAAGAGCACTGCAGTGCCGTGTGATGTTCTCCCTAGAAAGATCAGACCATAAATCAGTCTCATTTGATGCAATTACAAGACCAGATACCCCATCAAGCTGAAAAATGCTTAGGAATTTTCAAAGACAAATTACTTCCTACTAAATGATGGTATAAAGAAGCTTCAAAGCCCCTCGAAAGCAGATAACAGACTCCTATCCAGAGGTGTACACCAATGCCTTGTATAACCACTTAAAACAGTTGTATAGAACTAGCTGTACTTAACTGGATTAAAACCAGGTCTCAACACGTGCACACACACAGTCACAAACGCACATGCGTGCACACACATACACAATCACGCACACACAAAGCCACCCTGGTGGACCCCTACTATAAACAGCTTATACAACAAGAGAAAAACTAATATCCAACAAGAGAGAACAGGCTCAGCAGAGGAAGAAATCCCTCTCTAGCTTGAACAAATTATAGAGCTTGTCAAGTCCTCCAAAGTTAACTGTTTGTTTGTCTTTTCGGCTTTTCCCGGTTAGGGGGTCACCACAGTGGAACTCTTGGTCTGCTAAATGATTGGCAGTACATCTTTTTATGGTTCCGAGTTGCCAGCCTGACGCCCAACCTTCAGCGAAGGCACACCCATTTACGCATGCCTTTCGGAGGCCACTCAACTGCGGGGAGGACATGCAGACTCAATACAGAAGGCACTCCAACAGAGAATTGAATGGGAGAACCTCTTGCTGTGAGGCAACAATGCTCCCGCTGTACCACCACGGCAAGTCCTCCAAAGCTAACTACGAAGTAAAAATAGCCTCCCTAGCTAAGGATAATCACAAAGCATTAAGGAATAAGGAATACCCAGCTATGAGCTGGACTAGTTGCAGATGGCACCATCCACACTCAACTGGACATAAACAGCCAACCTGCTTGCTGACAGATTTGGAGCAAACTTTACTCACCTGTCCCCTCCAGGCATCCCCCAAACTATACCCGCCACCATTCCTCAGCCTATTATCTCAAGACAGCAGATCACCTTAGCACTCTCCAAAGCCAAAAATATGGTGTCAATGGGATCAGACAAAATCCCAGACAGGCTGTCTTTTAAACAACTTAAAACATGACCTAGCAGACCCATTTGGATCGGTATTTAACCACAGTCTGCACACTGGCTATGTTACAGGAGAATAGAGGACAACAGTAATCCCGCGGCACACAAAGGGACCATCAACCGACCCTTAGAATTATATGCCCATAAGCTTGAACTAGCCTCATTTACAAGGCCACAAAAAGAATCACTATGGACCTCTGCACGAGGATTTAGCCATGAGTGAGATCTATCTATATGCGCACCCCGAACAGACACCACACTGGCTAACAGGAAAAACAATGCTCTTACTTAACGGTGAAACTGCAAGCTACCCTAAATGTTATTGGCCAATAACTTGCCTTCCAACGACATATAAACTATACATGGGAATTGACGCCGACAAAGTTTGTAGTTATTTAGAAGAAAACTCAATTATGGCAGTAGAACAAAAGGGCAATAAAAGACAGTCATATGGAACAAAGGATCATTTGTTGTTAAAGTTATAGTGGAGAACCGTAACTAGGGGAAGAATCCACGTACAGAATGGACTGACTACATAAAGCATTTGATATTATCCCACATTCATGGATAAGAGAGCGCTTAAAAATGTATCAGATGTACTCAGGGAGACTCTCCGTCACAGTTGCTATTCTGCCTTGCCATTAAGCCGTTTACTTAACTGCTTAGGCCATTACTATAATTTGGATCCCAGAAAACAACAAAGTCTAATGACTTATCTTCTCTTTGTCAATGACTTAAAACTGTACAGCTCATCAGATAAGGAACTGAAAGCACAGCTACAGGTTGTCAAAACTTTTTCAGATGTTATTAGAATGTCATTTGGTCTAAATAAATGTGCAAAAGTAACCTTTAAAGCAGGAAAACTGCAGCACCAGGAAAACATCAGTTTGAGACAAGAATGTGATATAAAAGAACTTGAGCAAGAGGGAGTGTATAAATGCTTGGGAATTTATGAAGGATCAGCAATAAAACATGAACAAACAATAAGGGATTAAAGAAAGCATTAAAGGGAATTCTTGAACAGGTTTTTATTGGCCCTGGGGTGGGGGGTGATTGGGAAAATTGGTTATGCTGTAGGGAAACCTACGGGCAAGTAAAACTGAATGCAACCCACCCTCCGGGAAACCTACTGGCAAGTAAAACTGAATGCAACCCACCCTCCAGGTCTAAATGTCCACATCTCCATTAAACCTTATTTAATTAAGAAAAGCAGGGAAGCTGTAATTAAATATACATTTCTTAATACCCTTTAATGCTTTATCTCTAATTGTTTGGAAGTTGCTGAAAACTACATATTTTTTGTATATTTTTATTTTTTATTCATTGTAACTAGAGAATGATAACATTTATTATATGCAACATATGTACTATAGAACTTTTTATGAAAAAGTGGGTAATGTTGATTTGGCAGCATTTTAAATGTGTGGGGTACAGACTGCTTTAAGATATTTTGGAGGTTTTTTTTTTTTTTTTTTTTTAAATGTACTAGGGTATTTAAACGAATGATTATGGTGATTGTTCATTTTCACTTGAAAAAGCCCTGCATTGTATAAAGTGCTTGTGTGTTGATTACCTCAAAATAAATTAAATTATTTTATTAGCAGTTTCCTGTGGCCTGAACCGCTTTTTATTTGAGTTTCTGGTTTTGCGGTCTTCTGCTAGCTTTGTTTTACTGGTTTTTGGTGTGTGGATTTGGGCGTGCAGGGTATGACTACCCCAATTAGGGAGGACAGACTCAAGGAAGGAACAGGTCAAACGGACCTACTGAGGCTGCATTTACAACAGAGTGAGGTGGTTTCAGCAATTTCTGGCCTCAATGCCGAGATGAGGAGTTTAAAATCTGACTTCTCGTCTTATGGACCATCTCACTCAAATGAGTGGTTTACTTCAGTTTGGGCAGGGTAGAGGAACTACAACCAATCGGGTTGAAGCACAACGTAAGGAATGTGGGGGAGAGGCTACGAACTGCTCACTTCGTGAATTTGTTTCATCTACACAGACTGGCTCTGGAAACCAGTCTTTGTTTTCTGGTATTTGTGACGGGAACATGAGGACAGAAAGTTCCGTTTCCCTTAATGGTGGACACAGTGGAGGATTAACAACGGAAGTTCAATGATAATCACACTCCCAGGTACTGTGGCCATTTCTGGGGTTTCGGTTAATGAATCCAACCCTGAAATTATAGGTTTTAACAATTTAAGGGATTGGATTGATTGTTCCAAGAGTAAGGGGAAAGTAAAAAAGCTGGTGATGTTCATGACCATTTTGTCGCTATGGTTTCTCTGAAAGAAGGGATTAGAGACTTGGAAAACAAACTGTTAAAGATATTTTGAATTTGGATATTGCATATCTAGAAGAATGTATAAGCAAGCAGCAAGAGGTTCTCCCATTCGATTCTCGGCTTGGTTTGGGAATGCCTTCTGTGTGGAGTCTGCATGTCCTCCCCGCGGTTGGGTAGCATTCGAAAGACTGTGCGTAAATGGGCGTGCCTTCATTGAAGGTTGGGAGTTGAGCTGGCACCTCGGTGTTTCGTAAAAAATCTACTGCCAATCATTAGCGGACTGGAGTTCTGCTGTGGCGACCCCTTACCGGGGAAAAGCTGAAAGACAGACAACAACATTGTCCCACAGGGACTACGTGTATGCAAACACCCTGAAGGTTTTATATATGATAACGCTGTGATCCAGGAATTTAATCAAATATTTGATGAATGTGGATTTAAAAAACGATGGCTTTGATGTTAAAATATTCAAGGAAAAAGGTTGAATTTTTATTGAGAGATATAGAGAGGTTAAACAAAGCTATTAGAAGTGATTTGCTTTTTGAATTTTATAAGGCTGTATATGAACAGTTTTATTCGTGTTGAAAGAAAATGTGATTATGTTCTTTTAAGAAAACAAAAGAAGTTGATTAGGGGTTTAAAGCAATATGGGGAAAATAAGGCTTATTTATTTAAAGGAAGATTTATTAAAAACAAAACTAATGAAATGTTAAAATGATGTTGAACCTGCTAGTTTAGATCAAAATTCTAATGGGGGAAACAGATATTGGGGAAGATTGTGGTAATCCACATGTTTTACATGAGGTAGATAATGCTAACGTACCAATTCCAAAGTTAAAGACACCAAACCCTTTGGATCCTAAGGCTGGTTTAGACTTTATTGGACATTCAGCTGGGGGGGATGAAGAAGAGGTGAGTTAGCAGCTTTTTTCCACAGGCAAGGGGAAAGGGAAAAAAATCAGGTAAAAACCAAAAAGAAGGGTAGGTATAGTTAGATACAGATGGTGAGACCCTTTCCTACAATGGCTTCAAGATTTTTAACTGGAGTGGATTGAGATTAAATTGGAGCATTTTCAACTTTTTGAGAAGTGTTTTTAGTTTGTTCCATCTGTGGGTTTTGATGTTTGTGACACCCTTCTAGAATTAAAACGATTCACCAGAAAACTGAATTTTGCTTTGTTGTTTGACCAGCACAATAAACGAAATGAGGCTCAATTTAGGCAAGCAAGTGTATATAACTCACCCCTTCATCCAGCATTGCAAGTTTTTGAAGCTGTATGTGCGTCTGATATTTATGCTTTTAAGTACTGACAAAAATCTTAGGAAGATGTGTGGTTTTTTAAGTCTAATTTAACTGTGGGAGAGGGGCAAATTTTGGATGAATTAACAGCTGACAGGGAAGTTTGCATTATGAAACGCAACTAGGGAGGTGGTATGACTTTGGTTAGTGCTACTGATTAGTCCAGTAAGATCTTGGAAATTTTGAACGATACTAGTGTCTATGTGCCAGTAACCACAAATGAAATTAACATTTCCTATAGGAAAATGGACCTGGCAATAGATAAATTAATACTAGAAAATAGACTTGATCAGAGGTTGGGTAGTATACTGGAAATTAAGAAGCGTAGAATTGCTTTTTTTTTGCACAAAAGTACTACAAACCCACCAAATAGACCTATTGTTTCAGGTGAAGGATCTAAAACATATCCTATATCTACTTTTCTGGACTACTCCCTTAAAAATATTGTGGATGATGATGCACACTTATTAAAGGACACCTGGCATTTAATAGGGAGTCTAACACTTGAGGCATATGGAGAGAAAGGGTGTTTTTTGACCATTCACACCGTCTAATTGCTTTCTTGTATTCCTGTGGGGGGTGGGGACTTATTTTATGCATTACTGAATGAAAAAAGTTCTTCACAGTTTAGATGTGGATGTATTGGTGGAGCTCATGAGGATAGTATTGGAAAACATTTATTTTGAGGGGGAGACCTTCAAACAGGTTAGAGGCATAGCTATGGGGGGGGGGGGCAGCATGTGCTCCCAAATACACCAATCTGGTCCTCTTAAAATGGGAAACAGAACATGTATTCAACTCTGTTTACTGGAAAGACAAATCGTACCATTGTTTTTTGGATGACATTTGTGTAATATGGGATGGACCTGTGGACACTAACCACTTTTATTGAGTTTTGGAACTCCACTACTAGTTTTTTTTTTTTTTTTTAAGATTCACATATACATAGGATACCAACGGAATTGACTACTTAGATGTTAGGCTTGACGATGGGATAGGAGAAAGGAAATTCACCCCGGGGATCACGTCAGTCGGCCTGCTAGACAGGGGTCCAGGGAAGTAAATAGTGTGGGAAGAAACAGCCAGGGAATTGTTATGGCTAGGCTTGTATAGGCCCTAGGGCTGATAGCCTAGTACCAACCTATGAACCTATAAGGATAAATGTGAAGGGTGTTTAAAATCTAGAATGCATAGAAAGACACCTCCAGTAATTCTTACAGTTCCAACAACAGTGCACACCCTTGGAAGCGGAAAAGGAGTACAGTGAAAGGCCAGACGGTTAGGGCTGCCAGAATGAGCTCAGAGTGGATCTGAAATAGAATTAATCTCTAGGTTATCAGGACAAGGGGTTACCCAAACAGTCTGATAGAAGACATTATAAAAAAGGTGGTTGTGAAGTTATTGAGGGATGGGGTGTGAAGTATGTCCCCATTGTTAGGTACAATTCTGCAAAACGCTTCTAGCCATATGGGTGTTGGTGAACAGAATTTTAAGAGGACAGTGGTTATTCAATATAGTAATGTTTCAAAAGAAATTAAAGGTTTGATTGAAAAGAACTGGAAAAAATTTAACCGGGATATTGTGCACACGATAGGTGAGAACCATAATTTTGTTTTTAAAACAGGGACCAATTTGAAACGTTTTTTTTTTTTTTGAGAGAAACAAGGAAGGAGTTAGGCCCCAGGGAGGCTTTGGAACAAGAAAATGTGGAAGATGTGGTTATTGTAAACATTATCGATAAAGAGCCAATAACATTGGATAACTGCACGGAAAGTGTTATACACTTTAGGAAGGGTAACTGTATGACCAGGGGTATAGTGTATTTGGCTGTATGTACAGATTGTCCCAGTTTTTATGTAGGGAAATCTGAAAAAAAGAGCATTAACTAAACGTATATATGAACATACTTATAACAAAGAAAAAAATGTAAACAATGCAACAATTGACCCTAGGGGGGTGATTTGGGAAAATTGGTTATGCTGTAGGGAAACCTATGCAACCCACCCTCCGGGTCTAAATGACCACATCTCCATTAAACCTTTTTTAATTAAGAAAGCAGGGAAGCTGTAATTAAATATACATTTCTTAATACCCTATAATGCTTTTTTATCCCTTATTGTTTGGATGTTGTTGAAAACTACATATTTTTTGTATATTTTTATTTTTTATTCAGTGTTAATTAGAGAATGACATTTATTGTATACAACATATGTAGGAAAAGTGGGTAATGTTGATTTGGCAGCATTTTCTGCTTTAAGACATTTTGGCAAATTTTTTACTAGAGTATTTAAACGAATGATTATGGTGGTTGTTCATTTTCACTTGAAAAAGCCCTGCATTGTATCAGGGTGAAAGCGCTTGTTGATTCCCTCAAAATAAATTAAAATATTTTATTACCCGTTTCATGTGACCTGGACCGCTTTTTTTATTTGTAAAACCGTCACTCACATTGTTGCTGGTTGCAACACATTAATGGCAGAAGGACTGTATACTGAAAGGCATAATAATGTGGAGAGACTGTTGCACTGGGAATTGTGCAAACATTATAGTACTGAAGTGGCTGAAAAACACTGGAAACATCAGCCACGAAAATTATGAAGTTTATATCCCATAGGATCACCAATTACCAACAGTACAAAAGATAGATGCTAGAAAAGCGGATATAGAGGTCCAAGAAAAGACGACAAAAGTAGCATTGATCATTGAAATTGCCACACCCAGTGAAGTGTCTTGCGTACAGAGAAAGACAAAGTCATAAAATATCAGGATCTGCAAGCAGAAACGAGAGGAATGTGGAAGAAAGATACCCAGACAGTTCCAATAGTAGTAGGAGCAACAGGTGTCTTATTTGGCTACGTTACCAATACATGCAACTCCATACGAGCTACAGGAGGAGTCATACTGGGCACATTGCGGGTGCTGTGAAGAGCATTACTGGCTAACATCAAAGATTGAAACAATATGAATTTTAATCATGCTTTGACTTAGGGATGGGGTCCATTCCCATCATGGTATTAGAAGCCAAAAACACTTGGAGAAATTAAAAAGAAAGAAGACCTTATTAACAAAGACATAGGTAATCTCCAAATTCTGGACCCAATCCTATTCAGATTTGTTAAAGGTAGCTCATGCCTGTTAAACATGGTTGATTTCTTCGAGAAAGCCACAAAGGTCTAGTTTGACCTTGCCAAGGCATTTAACACAATCCCCCCCCCATTCAAGTATTGCAGTGAAACCCTCCCAATTGGGAATTAACCCGTAAATTACCAGATGGGTAGCCAACTGGCTCACTGACAGGACACACATTGTCAAAGTGGGCGACTTCACCTCTAGCAAAAGACCAGTCACCAGTGGTGTACCACAGGGTTCTGTGCTGGGCCCCTTACTGTTTGGAATTTATTTCTCAGAAATCCAGGCAAACTGGACTGACTGTGGCGGACCTAAGTTTGCTGATGGCTGCAAATGGGAGACAATGATTGCTCCCAAACAATGTTAATATACTGCAGGCAGGGTTAAAAACCACGGATTAAAGCTAAATGCAAAAAAATGCATTACTATTCCCTTTGGGAAAGCAGACATCCCTGCCAATTACATTACAGACAGCAGCACCCCCCCACCCCCCAAGAGCAGACCCAGTGGTACATAATCTGGATACTCAGTTTGATAGCAATCTGAACTTTCACGTAAACACAGTAGTAAGTAAAGGCAATGTATCTAGATCCAAGAATATTAAAATTCATTATACTCAGCTCTCATCAGACCAGTGACTGAGTACCATACTCCCCTTTACACAAAACAAGTCTTGCGCGGAAAAGGCTGAAAGCCCTGTCGCTGTATTCTAATACAGGTTGCTAAGGGGTGACCTGTGCCTGGTTTACTGGGCAGTACCTGACCCAGCCTTGATGGAAATGCTACACATTATTAAATCAAATTGCACAAGGGTTACTCATTCCAGGGATCTTAACCTAGCCTCTGGCATGAACAGGTTACGCTTGAAAGATAAAGTTACACATCTCCCAGCGACTGCCACTTCTCTGGAACAAGCTTCCAATTCATGTGAAACAGAACCCCTCCCTGGCCCTCTTCAAAAGCAACCAAGATCAATGGATAGATGACCACAAATTCACTCTTGGGTTGGAGCCCATGTCCCTCCTGGACAGATGAAGTCGGTATAAACTACCATAGACCCTTACGTCTGCAAACTTCACTCGCCTAACCACTAACAAATGGCCAAGCTTGTAAGGGGCTCTAGGACAGTTAGCCTAGTAACCTTCTATGAAGTTATGGCAACACTGTCTGCAAACAAAAAGATGTAGCCTTCGTCTTCCCGAACTAGATGTTCTCCAAACCTTAGGTGCATGTTGAAATCCTGTCCAAGGACTCAAGGGACAAGGAGGACCTTTGGTAAAGTCTTACCCTCACAACACATTCAACATCACAAAAATAATATGGGCACAAATACAAGGGTGAAAGCATACAGCTGTTAATGTGAAAACATAACTAGATGCAGCATCTCCCACAAGGCATTCCAACAGAACATCTGAAGACTGTACTGGCACACTCCCACATCCCCCTCCAATATCTCTGCAAAGACAAACGGTTGAGTCAGTATTTCAAAAGCAGGGCAGCATCTGCTTTGTTCCGACAGAATCAGACTCTAGAGAGGATGAAGTCCCATGGCATACGCGTTCACAGGGGAAAATGAGAAATATGGTCCCTCCAACTGGAACAAAACACCTGGGCCCCCTTTTGAAAATGGGGACCACTACCAAGTTCTCCAAATCTAGACAACCTTTCCCTGCAACACTGGAAAGGCACATTAACCAATTCACTTGCCACAAAGATTTCCAGCACAATATGAAGTAGTGGCAAGCAAGCAATTCACTAACGAGGCGATTACCTCAAATAACTTGTATAAACCATGGCATTAGTCTTAACTTGCATAAACCATGGCATTAGTCTTAACTTGTCTAAAACATAGCATTAGTCTTAAGGACTCAACTCATTTTACTTATGCTTAGCTCGGTTGTTTCTAATGCTAGGAACCCATACTTCCAATGTCCAGAATTTTTAGTCTGTTCCTCATAAAAAATGTGGTTTTCTGACAAATCATTGATGACTGAAGTCACTAAATAATGACAGTTGAGTTTCAGACTCCATTTCCTTCTGAAATTGGAGGATAATGCAAAATTCATTATTCTAGCAACTTCCCAAGCTTATAAGAGCAACATTTAAAATCTGTCCTCGTTTATTGGCATTTGCCCCCGCCCCCATTATTTTTTGCTTTGCCCACAATTTTTACAATAAAAGGTATGTTGGGAACTATACCCTCAGAGATCCACTAGCAGCAAATACCATTCATCTACTCTTATCTCAACAACTGATGCTGGTGCTTACATTATACAAAATTCAGTAACAATATTTTATTTGTAATGTTATAGTTAGAACAGAGACTATCATGACCACTGTTTCTCAATTTATCCACACTCTGGTTAAATGTATTTTATATGCATCAATATAAATGTATACACACATGCACAAATGTATAGAGATATATAGACAGACCTATACAGATCGACACACACATATACATACATACAAGCTACTGTTTCTTTTTCTCTTCATTTAACCATTTAGTAGCCACAGTATCACACACAAGAAATCGTGACTGCTGTTCTTCCAAGTCTCAGACAGGACATACCAAATAAACTAATACAAATAAAACATAACAATTAAACAAATGCGAGAAATCCTTCCTACACATTACAAAAGAAACTGTAATGCAGTAAAATGATGCACTTCTGAAAAGCTCAACATTACATGATTCATAGCAGAACAGCAGGGTAAAATTAACCAAGCCACAAAAACAAGAATGGATTTTAAAAAGTATAGTAATTAGTTATCATTAAATCCATTATCTCAATATCTGAAATGTGTGTAGTCTGAACCCAGAAAGAAACATACTATCTGATTAAAGCAAAAAAGTGAACAGTAAAAACTTGCAAATATAAAACACGAAGTGTGTTGTGATAAAACACTAACAACAAAAACAAGCTGAATTATCAAAACAATGAGGCAGTCACCTAGCCACAGGATAAAAAAGTTAGTGTACACAGAAAAATAATGGGCAATTTTAACAATAAGGAAAGAAATGTGATAACAGGACACAATAACTACAGACAAAATAAAATGCTTTTACATACGAAATTAAAACCTCAAGTACCATGAAAGAAGAGAACTTTTTCTTTCGGCTGTTCCCGTTAGGGGTCATCACAGCAGATCAACCGTTTCCATTTCTTCCTGTCCTCTGCATCTTGCTCTGTCACACCAACCATCTGCATGTCCTCTCTCACCCACATCCATAAACCTTATCTTAGGCCTTCCTCTTTTCCTGTTACCTGGCAGCTTCATCCTTAGCATCTTTTCCCCAATATACTGTGCATCCCTCCTCAGCACGTCCAAACCAACGTAATCTTACCTCTCTGGCTTCGTCTCCAAACCTTCCAAACTGGGCTGACCCTCTAATATACTTATTCCTAATCCTGTCCATCCTAGTCACACCCAGTGCAAATCTTAACATCTTCAACTCTGCCACGTCATGCTCTGACTCCTGCCTTTTTGTCAATGCCACTGCCTCCAACCCATATAACATAGCTGGTCTCACTATCCTCCTGTAGACCTTCCCTTTCACTCTTACTGGTATTAGTCTGTCACAAATCACTCCTGACACTCTTCTCCACCCACTCCATCCTGCCTGTACTCTCTTCTTCACCTCTCTTCCACACTCACCATTACTCTGAACTGTTGATCCCAAGTACTTAAACTCCTTCACCTTTGCCACCTCTATTCCCTGCATCCTCACCATTCCTCTATCCTCCCTCTCATTCACACACATATATTCTGTCTTAGTCCTGCTGACCTTCATTCCTCTTCTATCTAGAGTATATCTCCACCTCTCCGGGGTCTCCTCCACCTGTTCCCTACTCTCACTACAGATCACAATGTCATCTGCAAACATCATAGCCCACGGGGACTCCTGTCTGATCTTGTCTGTCAACCTGTCCATCACCATTGCAAATAAGAACAGGCTCAGAGCTGATCCTTGATGTAATCCCACCTCCACGCTGTCACACTACCCTCGTACATATCCTGTACCACTCTTACATACTTCTCTGACACTCACGACTTCCTCATACAATACCACAACTCCTCTCTAGGCACCCTGTCATATGCTTTCTCCAAATCCACAAAGACACAATGCAACTCCTTCTGACCTTCTCTGTACTTCTCCATCAAAACTCTCAGAGCAAACATCACCATGAAACAAGACAACACAAATCAAAAATAACTAAACCCCTATCAATCACTGTAAACAGAAAGTTAGCAAACAGGCATGTCTCTGATCTATATCAATAGAAGGAAATAGTATCATTTCACAAAGAGGGAGGGGCATGTTAGACCTACGCTACTTTAGACTAATCAACTTGGTCATTCTACATACAGTCGTGGAGACTGTCATTATTCTACATACAGTCATGGAGACGGTCATTATTCTACATAGTCAATAATGACTGTCATTCTACATACGGTCATGGAGACTATCCTAATAAAGCTTTACCAAAATGATGCAGAGGACCTACTTCTGTCATGTGAAATGGCAAAGTGCATTGCTGTTTTTTTCCCATACACCTATGCTTTACAATTAAGTTCCACTCCAGTTACATACCTCCTTTTAAAGTTGCAGGTGATTTTGAAACATACTGTGTGTTTTTTGATGTTTTAGCTCCCATGTCTATTCAATTTTTCTATATGACCCCTCCCCACAAAATGTTACAGCATTATTACAAATGATTTACTTAGAGTGGCATTCTGGGGAAGTAAAAAAACAGAATTTTTTAGAAGGGTAGCTTCTTACTTACATTGGGGTTTCACTACTTTATCATCAGGTGTTAATTTTCAAAGTAAGGTGTTCCAAGTGAAGACATAGCTGGCGTCTTTCTGAGAAATAAATATCTACCGTAGAAATATAATGAAACCATACCATGCTTTTCGGCCCCAAAACTTGGACCGAACCACAAAAGGAGGGGGAGTATCGATATTCATCAAAGATACCCACACCTCCAGGTTGGTGGCAAAGCACGAAGCATCACAGACTATTCATGTGCAACTAACAGTGGGTAAAACTGCCTTCCAGTTTATAGCCTGCTACAGACCACCCTCCCAAAGGGTAAAACCTTGTCTCAATTATGAATATGTTTTTCTTTTTTTCCTTGAACTTTCTTGTAACTGTTATGTTTAAACTTTTTGATTACCTTACCATGTTAACTTGAAACTGTTTGAAATGTAACTCAAAACCTTTTGTACTGTGGAGCTTTTCTCCCCGGGTCTCTGCTGAAAAGGGATATGTATCCAGTTGGACTAACCCGGTAAACAAATGTAAAATAAAATAAATAAATAAAATAAATAAAATAAAACTGCCTTCCAGTTTATAGCCTGCTACAGACCACCCTCCCAAACCCAGGAACCCCACTCGGCCTTCCTGAGAACACTGGAAAATATGAAGGTCTCTCCAAACACCATTATATTGGGTGACTTCAACTACCCAAACATAAACTGGGAGCATTACTCTAGCTCCAACACCCTAGCCCAAAGGTTCCTAGAATTTATAAACTCAAATGCTATGGAACAACTTGTTACCACTCCCACAAGAGGGGAAAACACACTGGACCTGATCATCACCAACATGGGGACTCTATGCTCCAGACCAGAAGTGTATCCCTCACTGGTAAGATCAGACCATAAACTAATCTCACTGGATATTCACATCCCGACCCCACCCCCTGCCCAGAAAACCACAGTGAAAAACTTCTCTAAAGCAAATTTCACACTCCTCAAAACCGAGGTGGAATCCTTCAAAGCCCCCGGGTCTGTGGAAAATACGGCCCAGACCGCAGAATCCTTTATAAACGCATTCTATGAACACCTTCAGGAATGCATGGATCATGCGATCCCAAATAAAACCAAGACCCAATCCTCCAAAGGCAGAAGTCCTGTCTGGTGGACCCCAGCCATAAACAAACTATACAATAGAAGGAGGAAGCTACTAAATGATAGAGCAAAATCCCAAAAAGGGAAGGCATCGCTGATCAGTATTGGCAAAAAACTACGGGCACTCATAAAATTGTCTAAGGCCAGCTTCGAGAGAAAAATTGCACAGGACACTAAGGATAATCACAAGGCTTTCTTTAGTTATGTTAGGAACCTGGGTGGTAATTCCCAGATATGCTCAGAATTAGTCCAAAATGACAAAAAATACACCGAACCCACAGACATTGCCAAAATCCTAGCTGACAGGTTCAGCACAAACTCCGCCCCCCCCTCCCCAGCAAAAGGGCAAATATCTATCCCAGCAGAGTGCTGCCCCCCTGACATCTCAGATGCTCAGGTAAGAGCCGCCCTCTCCAAAGCAAAAAACACAGCATCAATGGGACCAGACGGTGTCCCAGGCTGCATCCTACATGAACTCCAAGAAGAGCTAAACCCAAACATAAAACTACTGTTCAATCTCAGCCTTACTACAGGATATGTGCCCAAAGAGTGGCATACAGCAACAGTGGTCCCTCTCCATAAAGGTGGTGCCTCAACGGATCCTGGAAACTATCGCTCCATAAGCCTGACTAGCTTGGTCTGCAAAGCTATGGAAAGGATCATCATGGACCTCATAAATAAAGATATTGGGGACCTACAGACACTGGATCCTACCCAGTTCAGCTTTAAGGGCAGATCCTGCCTCTTAAACCTGGTTGATTTCTTTGAAACAGTGACCAAGGCCATTGACGAGGGGAAGGTGGTCCACACAGCCTACCTGGACCTCGCAAAAGCCTTCGATACAATACCCCATTCGGGCATTATAGATAAGCTCACCAGCTTAAATATAAACCCCTATGTCACTAGATGGATTGCAAACTGGCTCAAGGACAGAACCCACATGGTTAGAATTGCTGGAGCCATGTCAGACTCCAAACCAGTTAAAAGTGGTGTCCCACAAGGCTCAGTCCTGGGACCTCTCTTGTTCGGTATACATTTCTTGGAGGTACACGCCAACACGGAAGGACTGTGGCTGACCAAGTTCGCAGATGACTGCAAACTGGGCGCCATAATCGACTCTCCAGCCGACACAAGCATCCTCCAAAAGGGCCTCATAGAAACAGACAACTGGTGCCAGAGCCATGGCCTCAAGCTAAATGCCAAAAAGTGTATAGTCATCCCCTTTGGCAAAAACAAAGTGCCCACAAATTACCACATGGGTGGTAATCCATTAAGTACAGAAGAAGTAATTTAGGGACCTGGGGACCCAAGTTGATAGCAATCTCTCATTTGATAACCACGTGGAAGTGGTTAGAAAAACATTTTATATAGCCCACCTAATCATGAAGGGATTCACATCTAGATCAGGGGAGGTCATCGTGCCTCTTTACTCATCCCTCATCAGGCCCATAATTGAGTACAATGCCCCTTTTGGGATGCACCTTACCAGACACCTGCAGCAACTGGAAAGACCCCAAAAGTACCTCACCAAGAGGATCAAAGGGCTCAAACAGATGCCATATGCTGCCCGGTTAAAGAACTCCAGCTTTACTCAGTGGCATACCGCCTGTTCAGAGGCGATCTGTGCCTGACGTATAAAGCCATGTCCAACCCGGAATTAATGGACATGCTGCACCTCAGAAAATCCAAATCCCATCGAGCTATGCGCTCGAGAGACTTGAACCTCAGCACTGAAATAAATAGGACATGCTGGAGGGACAGATTCATAACCCAGAGGCTCCCTTCACTCTGGAATAAAATCCCAGTCCAGGTTAAGCAGAGTCCCTCACTGACTCTCTTAAAGAGGAATCTTGATGAGTGGATGGGAGATCGTAGGTTTACCCCGGGTATCACTTCTGTGTCACTGTTAGACAGAGGCACAGTATACTAACCTCGAAAAAGGGCATAGCAAAATAAATTTAAAATGGGTGGCGAAAGCCAAACACATTCTGGCTAGGCTTATAAATGCCATAGGGCAGATAGCCTAGTATGAACCTATGAAACATAACATTCTTATACACTAATATATGTAACAAGGTATTGGGGGTTCTATTTCTCATTATACGTTTTCAACTCAAAGATACATTTCAGGAGCCATCTTTAACAAAATACAAAAGTAGCACATTTCTGCATCAACACACACTACAAGGGTTTGTTACTAAAGCAGATTCAAAAAATGTAGCAATACGCTAAAAAAAAAAAATCTTTCCTTCTAAAAAGATATAGCATTCATTAAAAATGTAACAGCAGCAATTAATGAAGGTCTGACAGTGCACACTGTTTATGCTTTTGACAGTATCACATATAATAGTATATTTGATAAAAAAGCATTACATATCAGTGCACACAACTCAATGTGTAAAATAACCATTGAACAATAACTGCACGAGGGAAATAATTCACCAGGGTGTGGAGGGTTTACGCAACTACCACTTTTTTTTATAAAACGTCGTAAAAGAACTGTACTGACAAAGCTACTTTTAAGATTTTTTTGTGCTGTGCTAAACTCGCCACTACCTCATGAATTGAGATTTATTAACTAGCACTTGAAATCTAGAACCAAATTCAAAAAAAAAGACTTTTCTGTACAGCTCTAAACTCCAGCAAAAGCAGCTGTAATATTTTTTTAAATACGTAATGTGTATATGTGTACAGGGGATATAAAAAGTACACACACCCCTGTAAAATGCTAGGTTTTTGTGATATAAACAAATGAGACCATAATAAATCATTTCAAAACTTTTCCCACCTTTAATGTGACCTATAATCTGTACAATTCAATTGAAAAACAAATCTGTTAAGGGAAAAAATATAAAAAAACTCAATATGCTGGTTGCGCAAGTGTGCACACCCTTAAACTAATACTTGTGTGCGCACACTAACACTTTATTGAAACACCTTTTGATTTAATTGCAGCATTCAGTCTTCTTGGGTAGGAGTCCATCAGCATGGCACATTTTCACTTGGTAATATTTTCCCACTCATCCTTGCAAAAGCGCACCAAATCTGTCAGATTGCAAGGGCATCTCTTGCGCACAGCCCTCTTCAGGTCAACCCACAGATTTTCTGTTGGATTTAGGTCTGGGCACTGGCTGAACCACTCCAAAACTTATTTTCTTCTGCCAAAGCCATTCTTTTGTTGATTTGGATGTATACTTGGGGTCATTGTCATCTGAAAAGTGAAATTCCTTTTCATTTTCAGCTTTCTAGCAGACGCCTGAAGGTTTTGGTACTGGTATTTGGAACTGTTTAATCCCCTCCATCTTGACTAAAGCCCCAGTTCCAGCAGAAGAAAAGCAACCCCAAGGCATGATACCGCCACCACCATGCTTCACCGTGGGGATGGTGTTCTTCGTGATGTGAAGTGTTTTTGCGCCAAACATACCTTTTGGAATTGTGGCCAAAAAGTTCAACCTTGGGCTCATCGGACCATAACACATTTTCCCATATGCTTTTGGGACACATGTATTATTTTGCAAATTTTAGCCAGGCCTGGATATTATTCTGTGTAACAAAAAGCTTCCATCTTGCAACCATACCCCATAATCCAGACGTATACAGAATATGGGAGATTGTTGTCACATGTAATACACAACCAGTACTTGCCAGAAATTCCTGGAGCTCCTCCAGTGTTGCTGTAGGTCTCTTGGCAGCTTCCCTGAATAGTTTTAGTCTTGACTTCTCATCAATTTTGGAGGGTCGTCCAGTTCTTTGCAATATCACTGCTGTCCTATATTTTCTCCAGTTTTTGAGGACTGTCTTCACTGTGTTCCATGGTATATCCAATGCTGTGGAAATTTTTTTGTACCCTTCTCCTGACTGATACCTTTCAACAAAGAGATCCCTTTGATGCTTTTGTAAGCTCTCTGCAAGCCATTGGCTTTGCTGTAGCAGGCAACTGAATAAATGTCAGGAAAGTCCTAGGACAACTGAACTTTATTTGGGGTTAATCAGAGTCTCTAATTGATAGCAGGTGTGTACCCAAGAAGACAATGCTGTAATTAAATCAAAAGGTGCTTCAGCAAAGTATTAATTTAAGGATTTGTTTTTGGTACTTGTGTATTATCGCAACTACATTCAGAGCAGGTGAAACGGTTCATTTACGAGCCAATCTCCTGCCGAAATATACAGTAAAACTGTCTTGGGACGTGTGCGTCAGTGAACTTATTATAGTTCAGTGAAACAGCTCATATCTTAAACAGTGAGAGATTTGTTGTTTTACAGCTGTTTTCTGTCACGACTTGAACTACGCACAGACATTGTAAAGCAGAATACACGTATATGCAGAAATGTAAATTATCACAGTATCCAAATCCAAATGTAGATTACTTAATATCACTGCCGACTAATTCATATCCAGAAAAAGTCCTTAACACAATGTGACATGGTAACATGGTATAACACAATGTGACATGGTAAAAATTAAGTAAGCTGTCTCCGTTTTTCTGGGGCAGAAAATGTTCACTTATATCGGGTTTTCGCAAGCAGGTTGCAAGCGACTCACTGTTGAAAAATTAGCATCAAAGCTTGAGTCCTTGTCTGCTACTACAAATTTATGTGAAGTGTATGCTAACATCAGCTTAATGCAGTTTTAAGTGGAAAAAGAACGAGAAAAAAAAAATTAAAAAAGGCCTGACTTTCAAGAACAGCCTCATGGCATAAGTAAGGAATAGATACACAAAATTCTTGTAAGAAAATGGCTTCATTCGGGGGTAGTGGATGTGACAACCATGAATCACAACTGTTTCTCAATAGTTAACTTAGGAAGATCTTTTCAAAAGTTGTACAAAGAAGTAGACACACACACAGGCTCACAGTTCCCCTGCTTTTCTGACAAAGTCATTTCGCTAAAACAGAATGCATTATGCGAGGTAAGAAATGTGGTTGCGATAATACACAAGTGGCGATATTGTACTTGAAGGCCTCACTTTGCGTTTCATGCAGAAGTGGGCATGTCGTGAATGATTGACTACCAGGTCTTCATATGTAATGAGCCATGATTGACATGGCATTCAAACAATGCAAACGAATGGACTCTTTTTTGCTAAAAATAAAAGCACACTCTTGAAGAATTTTAGTTGGTTGGTAAGCAATTCAAATACAAAAATAATAGCTTTAGTCGACTAATAAAAGGGAACTTATTTTCATACCCCCCCCCGATAAGGACACACCTGCCCAAATAAGGGACTGCCCAGCCCAAAGGAAAACTGGTGGTAACCCTAGGTCAGGACAAGAATAAGAAGTGACCTTATATACTTTATTTTGAACAAAAAATGTATCTCCTGATTAAATCATTAGCTAAAAAGCAACCATGTAGTTTACTGTTTAATTTAAAAGAAAATATACTTTGCAGACAGCCTGAGATGCAGATCCGCAGTGGTGGTGCTGCGGTAGCATTGTCACCTCACAGTAAGACGCTGTCCTGTTCGATTCTCAGCTAGAGAGTCTTCTGCATGGAGACATGCGTGAATGGGCGTACCTTCGTTGAAGGTTGTGCGTCAGGGCTGGCTGGCAACTCGGCACATAATCAACAGCCAATCATTAGCGGACTGGAGTTCCACTGTGGCGACCCCTAACCGGGAAAAGCCAAAAGACACAACAAAACACCCAGATAGATGCAGGAACAAAACAAAGTTTCTGAAATATGTCTTATTTAATAAATATGCATTTCTTTGTTTATATTAAAATAAGAAACAAACAATTGTTCTCGAAGACAACACAAGACACGTACTAAAAGCCAGACAGTGTATTAGGATTCTTCGAGGGAATACATATTCATTAGTGCCCGATTACGAAACAGCACGGGGGCGGGTTTTGGGCGGGGCTTGCCACTGCACATCTGGTGAGGCCCTCAAGTACAATATCAGCAAACGCAAGTACCCTTGTTTTTCAATTGAATTGTACAAGTTATAGGCCACATTAAACATGGGAAAGTTTTGAAATGATTTATTGCGGTCTCATTTTTTTATATCACAAAAACCTGGCATTTTAATAGGGATGTGTAAACTTATATCCACTGTATAAATCACATAAATATTGCATTATATATATGTGTGTGTTGCATGTGTGTACACAGATATGCATGCACACATGTATGTATTATACAAATATTACATGTGTATATAAATATACATATAAATTGCATATGTGCGTATATGTATATATATTACTGCATGATTACTGTAACATTATTGCTATATATACGAAATAAATGCAAGTACGTTTCATGTATGCATGTACATAAACGTGTCTAAACGTTTTATTTATTTTACATTTGTTGACCGGGCTAGTCTAGCTGGATATATGTCCATTTTCAGTAGAGGCCCGGGGAGATAAGCTCCAACATTAAAAAAAAAAAAAATGAAAATAAAATACAATTACATAAAGAAATACATATGTAATATTCATATAAAAACATTAAGACTGGAGGCATAGTTATGAAATATTAAAATGCAGTACTTAGAAAAATAAACAACAAATTATTGTTATATGCGACTTGCATATAATGCTATTATTATGTACAGTGAATGAGGATGCAGGAAAGTAAGAAGGGGAGGCGGGGTTTTTTTTTTTTTTATAGATAGTAGGAAGGATATATAGATAAGTGGATGCAAAAATGAAGTGGATTTAGGGTTCTAAGGATGTGGAATTTCGTCAGGGGTCAAGAAATAAAGATTAGTCAGGATTAGTACAGGGGCACATCCATTTTATTTTAAGGCAGAGCTTTTGAGGGAATACTAGAAAGTTCAGAGGGAAGTCTGTTCCAATCTTTTCCAACAGTGTTAGAGAATAGGGAATCACCAGCCTTGTTGTTTGCTTTGTCAATATTTACATGAAGTTTGTGTGCAGATCTTAGGGACTGTAGGTTATGATAGGGGTAAATAAGAGTAGATAGTATAGGTGTTTTGTCAGGTTGATGAAGAATTTGATGGGCAATGCCTAGTTGATTAATTTTTAATTGCTGCTGAAGTTCTAGCCAGTCTAGTTGTTTTAGATTAATACAGTGGTGGGTTCTAAAAGGGTTGCCTGTGGCAAATTTGGCTATGTTGTGGTAGGAGTTTTCTAATTTCAAAATATTATTTTTTGATAAGTTAGTAAATATGGGAGAGACATAGAGAAGTGGTGTGATAAGGCGTGAGTGGGCTATAGTTTTTCTAGATTCTGGAGTGGGGAAAGGTTTGATTCTGTAAAGAGAGCCTATTTTTTTGTTAATCGTTTTCACTGTGTATATGGGTGTCAAAGTTAAGGTTATTGTCAATGGCAATGCCTAGTAGTTTGGTTGTAGGATCTTGTGATATAGGTGTGCCATTTTTGGATGTTATAGTAAAGTCTATGTGGGGAGATTTACTGGAAGGTGTGAAGAGGAGCAGTTTAGTTTTTTGTGGATTAAGTAGTAGACAGCATTGAGAGAACAATTCTTCTACAGAATTAAATATATGTTGTGTGAGGGAGTGAAGATGTGATACAGATGTGGCTGAGCAAATTAATGTAGAATCGTCTGCGTATTATAGGGGAACTACTTGGTGGAGGTCATTGATAAATAAAGAAAAGAGGAGGGGACCCAGTATGGACACTTGGGGGACACCAATGTTGACAAGCAGTTGGGAAGATAGACACCAAGCAGTAGTATGGAACTCTTAAACCAGTTAATAGGTTGGGATTCCAGAGACAAAGATTGAAGAATTTGTAATAGTATCTGGTGGTTGATCATGTCAAAAGCCTTGGATAGGTCTAGAAAAAGTGCAGAGGAAAGGGTGTTATGGTTACGATTTTTGTTGATTTTGTCTGTAAAGGAGAGGAGGGCAGTGGTGGTGCTATGGGAAGGTTTGAAATAATGTTGGGTATTAGAGAGCAAGTTATTTTTGAGAAGATGGTCAAGCAGTTGCTTGTGTATACATCTTTCCATAATCTTTGATAAGGAGGAGAGTAAGGCTATAGGGCGGTAGTTGGAGATATCAGTAGAATATCCACCCTTATGAAGAGGTAGAATATGAGAGACTCTCCAAAGTTTAGGGACATATCCCTCAGTGATGGTTCTGTTGATAAGAATAGAAATTGGGTAAGCTATAGATTTGGCCGCTAATTGCAAGTATTCAGAGGGTAATAGGTCTGCAGAGGGCGTATATGGTTTGAGTTTTTTGATAAGGGAAAGAATTTTATACACATACATATATATATACATATACATACACACACACACACACAACTAGTGTGTGTATATAAACTGAATGTATACACCATGAATGCACGCAATAAAAATATTTTAATACTACATGTTAACTCTCAAACTCCAATTTACAAAAGTAGATTATTTTTTTCTGAAATTTTCGCTGTCTTCGTTTAAAGTATCTAAAGGTCGTGAAACTTCTACCCCAAGTTTCACACTTATTCTATTACGATACTGGTTTTTAAACTCTATACGGAACTCTTCCCGAAACAGATACTACTAATTGTTTTCAAAAGATGCACGCCAGAATTCTACAGGATGAGGCAAAACACACACTCCACACCTCACTGCCTACTTATCTCAACAACTTACGGATAAAAGCTCAGTCGGCGGTTGTCTTTAACTGCTTGTCCTCCACGGTATTTACAAGAGCAGGCTACGCAATACCGCGGCATACTTTACCCTATATAGTAAACTAACAGACATTAACTGACACTCATCTTCTTTTCCCTAACCCTTCTTCCGTAAATCAAACGTACACGTCAAACGTCCCCACCGCAGGACATGACGCCACACCGCTTCACAACAGCGTTCCACGTGCACCAATTTCTCAGGATCACGTGTTACTGTGGTATCCAATACCGAAATGCTCCGTGGTGTTTTCTTTTTCTAGAAACTTAAGGTCAGGCGCGGTAAGTATAGGAGTGTCATATTGTGTTTAACAGAGTATGTAACGGGACGTATTCTGAAACATTTTGGTACGCTTCAGAAGTTGTTTTTACTTTAGTTGTGTTTTGGTAAGATTTATTTGGAGAATATTTCAGATGTTTTGATTAGAACTAAAAATATGTTACGTTACTTGTTACCTTGATAGAAGTAATCATAATGTGTCAAAATAGTGTTGAGATTAAAATCTGTGGTGTTTGTTGATTAGTTGAAAAAGAGCTGTCATTTATTGGTGTACGATACTTGAGTTTTTTGTTAGAGTTCATTTGACATGGTTACAGATTTGGTCAGAAAGCGCGATGTTGGCTCTCTGGCTTGGAAAACGGTATGGTGAACCTGAACCTAATGTTGTGTTCTCCCTATGGCAGTCTTCCTACAGATGTAGTTATTTAGGTTTAAGTTTTAGAATTATTTGTATTAACAGTATGTATCCTGCTCAAAATGATTACACCGAGCAAACGGCGCAGTCTTTCGTGTATAGCTATTCCCATGACGAGTTGATGGTATGTAATGGAGCAAGGGTTAGGGTTGTATTTTTGCAATAGTATGTTTCTTATTTGAATGGAAAAAATGAAACGGATAATGTACAAGTGTAACATTAGTATGTGTGACAGGTGTGGTGCCCCACTGGGACTGTGGAGATGAAACAGGTGTGGGTGCCCCTGTGGTGAGGTGTAACCGCACTAGAGTGTCATTACTGCGCAGTGGAAGGAAAATCAGTCTTGACGCAAATTAAAAGGTACGGTGAAACGAACAAATAAACATGGTTGAAATATTCTTTTTGTTTTAGTTAGTCAAGCAGGAGTTGTAGTAGTCATTAATGGATAGGTAAATACCTTATTTTATAGTTTGTTAACCCAATGATTGGGCTGGAAAGTGTGATTGTTAAGCCCTGACACCGTCGCAGACCGTGTAGATCATACATTAGCGTTATAAAATAGCAAAAATTCGTACCTCTGGATTTTCGTAGACGGTGCAGATCATGTATTAGTGTTATAACAGAGCAACAATTCGTATCTGTGGATTTCCGCACAATGTCCGTATTTTTGTCTGATCCTCCATAATGTTTGTGGTTTTCTGGCACCAATTGGCAGTTCCAGCAACTTTCTAACCTTATAAGAGCGATATTTAAAATGTGGTGCTATTTTTTGGGTATTTCTTCCCCTGCTATTTTAGGATTTGTCCAGATTTCTTGCAATAAAAGATTGAGAGAGACAACAATTGGATATACATAGTTTTTGTACAAACTGTGACAGTCTGAATAAATATCTGCTAAGGCTGGCAAACATAATAACAAGTAACAGAAATAGTGCACATGTTTATTAAATACTTTTATATGAGCAGCTTCATCTCCACTACCAAGCTCTATGGCTAGAATATCGTAAAGACCATACCCAACTAGATGATGATGTAACCTCGTTCAGTAATAGTTTTCTAAACAGTCTTAATAGTTACAGCAGTGTTAGTAGCACAGCAGGTAGCATCCTTGCATCTTGATGTAGAGGGCTGTAGGTTCTAGTCCCACAGCAAGTTTATTTGGGTTGGGAGGGTGGCCTAATGGTTAAGGTGTTTGTCTTACAAACACAAGGTGCAGGGTTTGAGTCTCACAAGGAATAACTGGCTAGGCTTAAAATGGCTCACAAGGGCAGTTTGCCTAGTACTTATTATAGGCTGGCATCACCAGAGGGAGGTTGGCATATTGGTTAAGATATGTACCTTACAAACGCAAGGTGCAAGGTTTGATTCTCACAATGGTTAATTAGCTAGGCTTAAAATGGCCCACAAGGGCAGTTAGCCTAGTACTAATCTATGAACCTATACCACTCAGAACTGAGAGTCAGGTCATACCCTACAGCCTGGTTAACAAAAGACACCAGACAATTTCTTCAAAACAGAGCATGGAAAATATGGTCCAAGAGCAAACCCCAATTTAGCTATCAACACTTTGTATGAAGGTTTCTTTTTTTTTTTGTTTTGTTTTTTTAAGTTAATAAACAACAACTAAAATCCTCCGTCCAACACACCAAAACAATCCCAAGCTATTTTTGTCTTTTATTAAGACTACTACACCCTAGTTAAACAGCTACTCACATGACTGCAACCAGTAACAACCCAGACAATATAGCCACCAATTTCAACTCCCACTTGATAAATTATATACTTTCTCTTTGAACAAAGCTCTCCCATCACCCTCTTTACCACAGCCTTATTTAATAACAATACTGAATTCTTCTCCTCTTTGCAACTAGTACCATAACAAATGTCTACAGAAACTCAACCAAACAACCTTAGCAGTGGACAGCCAACCCACAGAGTGCCTAAAACTCACTTCTGAAGCTCTTCCCTGTTTCTATTCTAATTAACTAATCATAACAGAAGACCATGTCCCAGCCATCTAGAAGAAATCTTTCATAATTCTACTCCACAAAGATGGAAATTCAACTGGCCTGTCCAACTGTAGACCCACAGCTGTACCTCCACCATCAACAATATTAGAAAAGTATATCCGGTTTCACCTGCTCAAATATCGTACTCAAAAAATTATCTTCTCTGCATGACCCAGCACAGCTTCTGCCCCAGTTATAAGACAGTTGCTGCTCTTTTGATCTTTACTAGTTGTATCAACACAAGAAATAATGGCAACCAAAGGCCATTGACAGTTTCCCATCAAAAACTTCTCTTTGAGCTCACTTCTCTATGTTTAAATTATCTCTCATTTAATTTTGTTGCTGTCTATTTGTGAAACGACTATCAGTAAAAATGCAAACAAGAATTTTCATCTTTCCTTCCTGTTACAGTTGCCCCACAAGGATCAGTACTGTGCCCTCTTTTGTTTAATGTATTTGTAAACAAAGTCCATACTGCCACAAAAAAAAAAAAAAAAAGAGAGAGAAGCGTAGTTCAGTATGCGGATGATGCAACTCTCCTCTCCTCTGCCGTAACACTAAATTCTCCAAGAAGTCACACAAGTCTTTTTTTCATCTGTTAGATCCTAGCTAGGCACCACAAATCTACTCATAAATGCAAAATCAGACTAAACTATTACTGCTTTTTTACCAAAACATTTTATTTACAAAACCATAATTGCCACATTGTCTATACAACAACTAAAACCATGACAGAAACCAAATTGCTTGGAGTACTCTTAGATAACAAACTCAAATGTGGAGTAACTCATATGACCAACATGTTCTCCAAACTATCAATAATACACACAAAAAACAAAGCTTCGTATAGCGAGCTAATCTGTATTTTACAGTATCCACAAGAAAATCCATAGCATCAACTTGCCTACTGCCATCTCTACTGTATGCATTGTCACGCTTAACTAATCTCACCAATACCCTCAAGTCCAAGTTTGCTGTATGTTGTAGTAAAATAGCAAGGTTTGCCACATATTCATCTAATAAAACATACCACTGCAGAGCCCTAAAGGACCTAAATTGGCTAGAACTCCCAAGTCAGCCAACTTGCTCTCAACTCACCACTGCCCATAAACTTATCTACAGTCCAGATAGTTGCCCCTGCCTGAAAAGCATATTACAGGTAACTGTCGCTTAACGTCTGAGGTAGGTTCTATCCCATTGAGTGTTAAGTAACTGGGATGTTAAGCGAACATTGTAAAGTACATTGGGCTTCACTCAATGGTCTCTTGCACAGCGTCTATATTTACGATCGCTTACACAGTAGGGACGTAAATGTGGTCAGATATGTGGAAGGACATAAGTGAAACACACGTGAACTACTTACTATATAGCAACAAGAAAACACTACGCTCCAGTAACAAATCTCTTCTAGCTGCAACTAACTAAAAAAACTCAACTGTGTACTCACCATTTTCACTGCGTCTCAAAACTGTGGAACTCCATCCCCTTAGAGTTATGTTAAACAAGAAAAGCTTTAAAAATTGATAACAGCACCTATAAGGCACTTAATTTTCTGTTGCTCTACACCTGGATAATTTCCAATCTTGAAGAAAGTACAAACTGCAGTACCTCTAGCAAAATGATGGCTGCTCTGTACTAAATTCAAAGGTGGGTATTCTTACACTTTCCTTTCTATTATTGCAAACATTTAACTTATTGTATTTTTAGTTATCTATTTCTACTTAATCTTCATTCTCTCTCATCGTACTGCTACTTAGTAATTTCAACCCAAATGTCAATTTTTGTCTCCTTTTGTTTTCTTAGTATTTCTGTCTGCTGCAAACCTTATACAAATGTATGGGCTATTTATTATTTTCTCTTCCTTGCTAACAAATTTTATGACAAGTTTAGTGTTGATCATCTATTATGTCAAATTTTTTATGTGAAAATGTATATGTGACCAAGATTAAAATAGTATAGAGGTAGAAAGTATACTGTATATTTCTTATGTATGTGAATATTTAAATTTTTCTCCCAGGGCCTCCATTGAAAAGGGGTATCCCAGTTGGACTTTTCCAGTCAACAACGATAATATGTAGTGCATGTATTTATTTATTTTAAATATGTTATATAATTGTATATGTGATGATACTTAAATGAAAGAAAGGTACCATGCTATGTAATTTTTTTTCAGTTCTTTTCTATTTATATTCTAATTTTTACTGGGAAGTGGTTCTGTGTTGCAGGAGCCATTTTTATTAAATGCTCTTTAAACAGTGGTCTAGGTAGTTGTGACGTGTCCATATTGACATTGCTTGGTGTACGTTTGTTCCTTTAGGTGTGTAAAGATGTGAGTAGCGGGCAGTAGTGTTAACCTATTTCTGTGAAGTAGGACTGTGATTAACCTAGTAGCTTCTTAATGGATCACAGTAGTGTTTGCATACCAACCAGTAAGGCAAATCCACCATCAGTTTCTGAAATCAAAATTCTTTTGTGTAAAAACAATAAAGGGCTATGCTAAACTCTAGTTTGGGGAAGGAGTACATGTCTGGCTTAGCTGATAGAGCAAGTAAATGGGTAACTTTATAGCGATGCTTTAGTTGTGACAGCACTTTGTTCTTGAGTGCCTGTTCACGCTTCTCTCTGTATGTTGTTTAAAGGTCGTTGGCCAGTGTATGGGATTACCTTATTTTATAAAATAACACAAGATCTAGACAGTATTTTAGCAAGACCTTGCTAGGTGGCAGAATTGGCAGTATTTATGGTAAATGGATTTGTTAATGACTGTTTTGACTAAGTGTCTTGTGGCAAGATTGGAGTACTGTATATGCCCATGTAGCAGGTTTTAACATATTAAGTGTCTTGTGGCAAGATTGGAGTACTGTATATGCCCATGTAGCAGGTTTTACTACATATTTTTGAGCTGTACTTTTTGTAATAGATTTGTAAAGGGGAAGACGAAATTAACAGGTATAGTGCTTTTCAGCTAAACTTCGTCAGTCATTCTCCCATACAGTGGGGTCATCAGTGGCGATATTGCACTTGAAGGCCTCACCTTGCATTTTGCGCAGAAGTGGGCGTGTCGTGAATGATTGATGACCAGGTCTGCATATGTAATGAGCCGTGATTGACATGGCATTCTAATCAGCTGTTGAGAAGTAAATTAAATGCCTTTGGGAATAACTTTTATGGGAGGTGCGTAAAGAAGCATAGAAGTAGTAAACCTGTCCTGTCCTTGCAGTAGAGCTGAAGTGTTGTCCTTTACAGAAATATCAAGTTCATAACTTTACCATTTGGAGTTTTAACAAGTGTTTTTTCTCCCCATCTGTATGCAGAGAACGAAGAGCGCTTTTTCCAAGTGGCTGGCAGTGCTTTGTCATGTAAGTCACCTCAGTAGAAATGTCACCACAGTAGGACACTTCAGTCAGTCATATTTGCCCGAGCTGAAAGACCTATTTTTCATATGTAGCAGTATGCAAGATGTTCTAGTTTTGCTAATTTTTCTTGGGGAAAGTTTCTTCAGTTTTCTTTGTCACAAAAATAGTATGGTGTAACTGCTACCAGAATGTAAATCGTGCTAGAGTTGTGTATAACAACTTTTGCATTTGCTGTGGTTGAAAAATACATTTTATTGCAGTGTTTTTTTAATGGCTAACGTAATTTAATTGCATTTTGTGACAAAGGATTAGGTTGACTTTTACCATATACACACATTGAACTGTAACACAGTTAAATGTTTTCATTTGGTTAATTTTATAATCTTTGGTGTGTTCTGTATTTTCCTTAATAGCACTAGTCTGCTGTAAAGATCTTCCATTGGCGATCTTAATATTTGTAAGTATTTCTATGTAGTTCACTTTGCCTTTTTCATTGCAAATTTCATCTTGATTGGAGCTTTTGAATGACCTTTAAGGTAGTGACGCTTGTAAAGCGATGTTGGGTTTGAAAGTTATTGTGTAAAATAGACGTATGCTAGTGTCGCTATTGAGGCAATGCATATGCCCGATTACGAAATAGCACGGGGGTGGGTTTTGGCCGGGGCTTGCTACTGCATATCTGGTGAGGCCCTCGAGTACAACATTGCCCAGTCAGTGAAGAGCAATTAAACTTTCAGATTAGAATTTTAAGTTTTCGCAGGGCGGGGTGATTTGGGAAGCTGCGACTTCCAGAAGACCTGGAAATTGCAAAATGCCCTTGCTTTAAGGAGAGAATTTTTTCCAACTTTAAATGTAAAATATGTTGTTTCAATTGCTTTCTAACAGTTATGCAAAGTGTTTTGCATTGGGGGGGGGGGGGGTAAATTGATCCAGAAAATCCCTTTAAGATGTAAAATCGTTCCTTCTTTCAAACAGTTAACTTGTTAATTTCCAGTCGGTGTTGAAAGGCAGATTGATTCAGGTGCTGTTTTTTGTGCTTCACGTTCATAGCAATGTAGTTTGGCACTTTTTCTACTCGGTATCTTAAAATATCCACTGAGGTATATTTGGCAAATGACAGGTTATTTTTTTTCTTCCCCTCCAGGTCACCATTAGCCATATCTTTCAGGTTTCATTGGTGCAGCGGAGTTTTCATTTTACTTGTATATTTCCTCATAAATTTGCATAAAAAGCTCCAAGTTATAGCAACAGAGACTTAAATGATGTTTTATGTATATGTGTGTATATATACATGTATAATAGTGTGTGTGTGTATACATGTAAAATAGTGTGTGTGTGTGTGTGTGTGTGTGCATACATACATGTATAATAGTGTGTGTGTGTGTGTGTGTGTGTATACATGTATAATAGTGTGTGTGTATGAGAGAGATTATAAATGCATACAGCGATCCTTGTTGGGGGATTCTTTTCTTTTTGCACAAATGTGTTTGTAGATGGTTCATTGTGGGGTACACAGCTGTAGCAGGAGAAGAGGAATGAGAAATATTAATATTGCTGAATCATACTGATACAGAATTCATTTTGAAATACGTGACTGTCATGAAAGGGAAAATAGTTACAGGTGAGAATTTTGTTTGGATATTAATGCTCGAGTTGTTGCAACAACATCAGTAATTATACATCTGGTGTAGCTGCAGCAGATTCAGCTTTTTGACAGGTCTTGTCCATCCCAGATATTCTTTGGAATTTCAGAAGGTTGCGATACTGGTTTCAACAGCCAAATTTGACTAGCCACTGGTAACTTTTAGCAAATAAGGGCTAAGTTTCAACAAGAATTTGAGCAATGTGCTGCTTCGGGGGTAAAACTGAAGGAACACTTTCTAAACAATAAAGCTGTTCACTTTATTGTATTGCTTGGAAGTAAAGTTTTAGGATTAGAGGTATAGTTTTACATTTAGGGATAAAGATTTAAGGTTAGTGTTAAGCTAACAAGTTTTCAGTAATAGTTTTGCACTAAGTTTTAATGTTTAGGGTTTTGGATAGTCATTGTGCGGCAGTGGTTAATGTTAGGGTTTTGGTTGGTCATTTACAGTGTGGCAGTGGTTACTGATAACAGTTAAGTGTAGTTCATATTCTAGGAAATACACAAATGAGTTGTGCTTGATTACTTTAAGTAACCACACAATTTCAAATGGGTTTCAAGACTGACTTTTGATCTGTATAGGATCAACTGGCATTAGTTACTTAATGATAACAAGCTCTGTGTGACAACATTCTCAAGAACTAAAAGATAAATGCTGGAGTAGTTCCACAACCAAAAGAGTTTTTTATTTTTATTGATTCTTGTTTGTCTCTCTTTTGTGAAGCAGTTTTGTGCTTGGACCATCCTTTAGAGTTCTAAAATTGGAATAAAGACTATCTGAAGTAGGTAACTTCATTTGATCATCAACTTGTGGGTATCTGATCCAACCCAGATCTGAGCCGGCAGCTTTCCAAGCTAGAGATCTGAGCTCCAAGCTCCTCCCCTTACCCATAATACCCTGCTACCTCCTTCCAATTCTCAGATCTTGTTTGCTGTGGCTTTGTCAGGCACGAGTTTCTCTATCTCCTAGCGTTTTAGACGATTGTAATTAGTTATTTTTCACAAAATCTTTCTTAGTTTTTGTGTGTGTGGATAGTATAATTCTCTAGTTTAAACCCCTGAGTTTTATCCTCGTAGTTTAAAGCTTAGTGAACCCTTCCCCTTGTAGTGTTTGTGTGGGCGCCTGTGTGTTTTAGTTTAGAAATCATGGCCGAGGCCCCAAAGGCCATCTTTTCTAGTACACTGAGTGTGGCCATAAGCTTTCCCCAGCTGATGGCCACACTCAGTGCGCCCTCTGTCTGGGGGTAATACATTTGTCATTGGGCTGCCAAATTTGCGCAGCCTTTAACCCCCGGGCCCTGAGGGATAGGAGGAATAAGCTGATTCTGGTGGGTCTCCTACCAGCGGAGTCAACTTCCTCCTCCTCTCCCTTGGTGGCTGCAGCTACTCAGCTTGCTGTCCCCTCTTCCCTAGCTGGGACACAGCCTCCCACCTCTTCCCAGGGATGGAGGGACTCAAAAAAAAAAAAAAAGACGAGAGGGAGAAAGAGAGGCATAGAAGCCACAAGCGGCGGGCCGACTCGGCCCCGCCTGCTAAGCTGCTCTCCTCACCCCAGAAGGTCTAGGGCCTTCCTCCCCTCTGCTCCATTCTCCACATTTTTTTCCCCGGAGGAGGAGGCCCGACCATCTTCAAGGTCATGGCGGTGGCCCTCCCAGCCAGCTTCGGTGGCCTCCTCTAGGTCAACCCATAGCCTCTCCACTGTTATGGACCGGATGATGCATCATTTCCTCCAAACCCAACTGCAGATGGGAGTGCTGCTGCCTCCCCCTCCACCCCCGGGGGGAGTTCAGCCACACTCCCCCCCCCCCCCCCGATAGCTCCTTCTCCGACCCACTATCGGGTTTCGGATCTGAGGAGTCTTGGAGTTGGGGAGTCGGCACCGATGGTTATCGCTACATAGACGCCGGCCATGCCCTCGAGTTTGTCAGTGCCGAGAGCCGTGCGTCTGTTCCGAGGGGGCCAGTGTGTCTTCAGCTCCATTTCGGTCGGAGCGCACTTCCCTCTCTAGTCAGAGAGCTTCGGCTCTGCCGATCCCCGCGCCGGATCCGTGGGTGTTAACCATGGAGCCCAGAGAGATTGGTTCACCCTCTGCTTTCGATGTGGTGGAGAGGGTCCTCTCAAGAGGTTCGAGACCCCCTGCTCTTTCTTCGGATCTCGCCCCCACTCCCTTGCAGCTGGGCTAGTCTTCCATCATCCATTCAGAGGGACAGCCTGCGTTGACGCCCCAGCCCATTCCACTGGTGGAACACTACCCTGTTGGTGAGCCTTCCTCGAACAGTCCCACCGAGGAGGCCCCTCACAAACGTAAGTGTAAGAGGAGGCACTTGGACTCCCCTGAGTTCCTCACGGAGGACACTGATTTGGAAGAAGGGGAAGATTCCCCCAGGTCACCCCCCCCCCCTGAGAACGTCTCCTTTGGAGACATTATGGAAATGCTTCACCTAAAGGGGGGTTGGTCAGCCCAAATAAAACCTTCCGTGGACGAGTCTGTGTTCCTGGAGGCGTTCGCAGGCCCGTCTACCTCTTGGGTGCCCCCTCCGGCCGACCCCCTTGTTGACCTAATCACTACCAGGGCATGGAAGGAACCGGATACTGTAGAGCCAATCCCCAGGAGGCCAGATAGGATGCCTAGTCCCCCCTGTGGATAGGACAGCTTGGATTAAGGGTTCTCCGGTAGATGTCATGGTGGTGGCGGCAGCAGCCACCAAGAAGGAACTTGCCCAGGATAGTTCCTCGATCCATCCCCCGATTAAGGAGTCTTGGATGATGGATCGTACTGAGAAGCTTATGCTTGCTTCAGCTGCTTTTTCCATAAGGGCGCTGAATTATTTGGCCCATGTAGTTATACTTCAGTGGGATCTGGTGAAAGAATACGCTGAGTCTCCCCCTGAGTCCATGTCGGCAGAGGACAAATGGACCTTCTCGGCTCGCATGGCCACTCTGAAATCTGTTTCAAACACGTCTATGTGTCCTCTTTGCCATGCCACGGAGGGGGCCACTAGAGCCAACGGGTCCGGCATTTCCTTAAGGCGTCACGCCTGGCTCCGGCTTTGTGATTTTGCAGAACCTTTCAAGGCGTCCTTCGCGAACACACCTTTTGACTCTACCCTGTTTGGGAAGACTGTCCGTGACACATTGGTTCAGAGTGAGAAAGACGGGAAGACGCTGTCTGCCATCAGAGTCTGCTTCTCGGCTCCTCAAAGGTCCTTTTTCTAGGAACCAGAGAGGGCAATAGAAGATGTGGTTCCAGAAGTCTCAGCAGTCGCATTACGCTCCGGACCCTTCATCCTTCAGAAGCAGAGGGGGACAAGGTGGACGCCGGCCTAGAGGCAGAGGGGGGGCCGAAAAATTTTGTCGCGAGAACCTTTTTCCTGATTGACCCACACAGCAGCCCTGAGAGGTTGCCTGACTGCTCCTGTCTGGAGGCAATTGGGGGGGGGGGGTATTTTTCAAAGCACTTTTCCCAATGGGAGTCCACCACAACAGACCGCTGGGTGCTTCGAATAATATCCAGAGGTTACTCAATCCCTTTCATAAATCTGCCTCTTCAGTCGAGGCGCCTCCCAGGTGTTCCACCCAGTCATAGGGAGGCTGCAGCTTTATAGCTAAAAAAAGAGCCATCTAGCACGTCCCCCCAGGCCAATCCGAATTAGGCAATTACTCCAGGTTCTTTTTGGTGCCAAAAAAGATGGGGGACTTGAGGCAGATTCTCGACCTTTCAACAATGAACCTCTTCATTGCCAAGGAGAAATACCAGATGGTCACGCTTCAATCCATTCTGCCCCTGCTGCAGAAGGACTGGATGTGCTCCATAGACTTCAAGGATGCGTACTATCACGTTCTCATGGACAGGCGATCCAGGAGGTTCCTCCGCTTTCGGCTAGGGGCCAGTTATTACCAGTTCAGGGTCCTACCCTTCGGTCTCACCACAGCCCCCAGGCTGTAAGGTCATGGTAGTTGTAGCAGCCCACCTGAGACTTCAGGGAATAAGGTTATTCCTTACCTAGACGACTGGCTCCTTACCGCCCCCACCAGGCATCTACTCTGCTTAGCCAGGGATTGCTTCCTACTTCTAGCGTCCCGATTGGGGATCACCATAAACTTGAAGTCATCCCTTCAACCAGTTCAAGTCTTGGGAGTTCATAGGGGCCAAAATAGACACGCTTTAGACCAAGGCCGCCTTGATATCAGGCTCCGCATACACGTTTTAGCCCTTTTTCAGTCACTGGCCCCATCAGCGGAGTTGGTCCTGAGAGCTTTAGGGTCCATGGCAGCAGCAATCAATCTCGCGCCCTTAGCTCGCTTACACATGAGGATTCTCCAGTGGACTTTGCAGGTTCAGTGGTCCATTCTTCACCACCCGTTGGACTTACCGATTTCCTCTCAGCAGAGTTTGCAGAAATTCCCTGGTCTGGTGGCTCCAATCTCGAGAGCTTCTGGAAGGTCGACCGTTTGTTATGCCGCAACCCCAAGCCACGGTGACCATGGGATGCTTCTCGCTTTGGGTGGGGGGGGGCATTATGCGGGCAGAAGTGTCCCAGGTACGTGGACTCGGATGGAGACCATTCTGCATATCCGTGTTCTGGAGATGAGGGCGGTGCTTCTAGCGTTGCAAGCCCTTCATGCCTCTTTCCCTCCAGGGACTATTGCGATTCAGTCAGACATCATGTCAGTGGTCTGGTACATCAACAGACGGGGGACCAGGTCTTACCCTCTTTGCCGAGAGGCCATAAGAGTTGGGACTGGGTGATGTCCACCAACCGTTTTCTTTTAGCAATGCACATTCTGGGTCAGTCCAACATTCTAGCGGACAAACTGAATCGAACTATCCTCTCGCCTTACTCTGAATGCCTTTGTTGCGAAACAGATCTTCCGCAAGTGGGGTCAGCCTTGCTGCGATCTCTTTGCGTCGCCTTCCAACGTGAAGTGCAGTGAGTTTTTCTCTCTAATTCCCCCTCCTGGGGAAAGCCCCAGAGACCCTCTAGTTCATGCTTGGCCACCCGGTCTTCATGCTTATCCTCCTCTTCCGTTGATAACAAAATTCTTACAGAAAGCTCGTCGGTTGGGGAACAAGATTATCCTCGTAGCCCCATTCTGGCCTCGTCAAGCCTGGTTCCCGTGCCTACGGTCTCATCTTATAGCTCCTCTCTGGATCTTGGATCCCATCCCAGATTTGATATCTTATCCTTTGGGATTGATACCCCTGAATCTGGTCTATCTCAAGCTCTCGGCTTGGTTGATCCAGTTCTATTAGTTGCTAGGACTCCCGGTATCTCATCTGCAGTCAGAACTGTCCTGGTAGCGGCGCATAAGTCTTCTATCAGGAAGGTTTACAATAGTAAATGGAATCATTTTTCCATTTGGGCGTCTCCTAGGAATTTGGACCCTTTCTCTACTCCCATCCCAGCAGTGCTCGGTTTTCTATCTCATATTTTTCAGCAAGGAGCCAGTTCTTTACTGTAAAGGTTCAAATGGCTGCCATCTTCCATTTTCACATTGGGGACAATCTCAATACCCTCGCGTCCACCAAGACTTGCAAGACCTTTCTGAAAGGTATGTTCCTCTTGAGACCTCCTACTAGGAACCCAATCCCTCCATGGGATCTAACTTTGGTCCTTCAGGCTCTGACTGGACCTCCTTTTGAACCTGCTGCATTCTGGTCGAGAGTTCCCCTGGATAACATTTGCTCTGCGGCTACTTGGGCATCCTCTCGTACCTTTATCTCACTATAAATTGCATTTAGTGTCTAGAGGTAGGGCGGCCTTTAGCTCTGCAGTGCTCCAGAATATCTTTCCTTGAGGACCTCCCCAAGTTTTTGGTAGCTGGGGACTCTGTCCCACAGGTTGATCAAATGAAGTCTACTTCAGATAAAGAAGTCATGTACTCGCCATAACGTTCCATCTGTGTAGGTAACTTCATTTGTCAGCAACCGACCCTCTCTTCTTCCCCCTAACCTGGTTCTTTGATTACCTGAACCCTAGGATGGTTTCTCAGGTCATTTGCTAATCCTTAGGTTAGGATTTTTCAGGTTGTTTTGTTGTTGTGAGGTTATATAGATGGGCAAATGCGATCTGAGGATTGGAAGGAGGTAGCAGGGTATTATGGGTAAGGGGGAGGATCTCTGAGCTCAGATCTCTAGCTTGGAAAGCTGCCGGCTCGGATTCGGTACCCACAGGTTGCTGACAAATGAAGTTACCTACTCAAGGTGTTTGGAACATACATTCTCTCAGTATTGCAGGGACCGTTGGCAGAAAGCGGAGCTCAGATTTTCCTCATTTTTGTCAGAATGGGGGGGTAACCACGATTTAAGGTCACACAGGAGCTTCCACATACAATCACAGCTAGCATTTTGATGTGAATGTGAATGTTGTGACTCTGTGAACAGTTAAATAATCAAACCACTGTCTTTCTTGTGTCTTGGTCTGGAGTGATTCAGGCCTGAAGGCCAGGCTGCTAGACTAGTGTTTATCCTGGGGTGTAAACACATGTTGTAGTGGATCAGGGGATGGATGGGTTAGTTCTTAAGCTAAATAATCAGCCTTAGTATTCCTTTCTCATTAGACCTTTTGTGTGTGTTGGGGGGGGGGGGGGGCAGTAATCCAGGGAGGTAGACTATCAATATGGATTTTTCCATTATTTATATTGCAAGACCAAAATGTCTTGTGCAAAATGTGTATAGTGTAGAAAGCTACATAGGATTTCAAGGGTTTACTTGGTCATCTTGTTCAGACTGTGTTCTTCTTTTTTGTAAGGGGGGGGGGCATTGAGAATGCTAATGTTGAAACTAATGTATTAAGTGTGATAATCAGTTGCTTGTATTGTCAGGATATGGGCCAAATTATTATATTGGCAGTCTTCTGGTTTTATTAATGCTTTAGTTTTAACATGAGGAGTAGTATGTGTTTTGAACAATTGGATTACAGAGAATAGTCAGTGGTCAGTTGTGGCTCGAAGTATAATGCTGAATAGCTTAATCTGTAAGTCTGCTGTATTGCTGAATGCTGTAACAGGACCCAGCATAGTGGGTGGGGTGATTTTGCTTTGAGCCAAACAGGTTGCTTCCATGGAATGTGCAGTGCAACTGTACCAAGTGTTTGGGAGGGGCAGTTCTATGAAATATTACAAGGGAGGTCCGTACAGAGATTAGGTAGGAGGTATACAGGACTTTTTTTTGCTTATTTACTTTCTAGTAAAATAGTGGCAACCAAAGTTTTTCCTTCAAGGGATTAGCCGGATGACTCCCCACAAACAGCCAGTCATCTCATTTGTTCCTTGGGGTAAAAACCAGGCAGCCCTAGGTTATGCAGTAGCCCTGCAGCTCATTCATTCTTGCCAGGGTATCCCAGTCTGCCTATTTATTCCCCTTTGAGTGTAGTCATATGAAGCAGGCCAGCTTGCTGGTCCTGTAGAGCATCTTGTCTGGTTTGACCTCCCCAGTGCAACATTACCTTCCCTTGTGGCAAACTCATTGGGTGTTGCTGCATGTTGTTGCCCTTGAGAGTGTGCCTTTGCATTCTTGCTGTACTGCATGCACATGCACAGTGGCAGCATGTGCAGCACGTGGTGCTGCTGCTAGGCATCGCCCAAGTGGATAGCCTGGGCCACTGTCTTCTCCTAGAGGCTGCTTGCTCCCATCCTATTGCATTGTTAATGGATCTCTGGTTTGTTTTGAAAAGTATTCAGGGATTTATTTCTGTATGCCACGAGAGATGGCTCTGTGGTTGAAATCCTCAGTCCAGTGATAAGAAGAGCTGGCAATGAAGGATCAAAAAAGTGGCATCTCTATGAATGCTTGGTCACCACAAGTCAGTTATAACTTTGAGACCACTTGCTTAAAACCCCAGAAAGACAGAAGGGTCACGAGGCCTTGCTTTACTGGTCTGTATCCATACAGAAAATCAAGATCAAACAAGCTTTTACCCTCTGCTCCTAAGCTGGGAAGTCTGCCCGTGCCACATAGGACTTGGTCCAAAGCCCCATGTGTCCCCCAGATGGGACTGTGTATGTCCAGCCTGCTCCCAGAAACTTCAGTTGTTCATCAGTCATCTACCCTCTTGAGTGTGGCGGGACATGGCCTGCCTACTGATGTCTGAGTGTTGCTCGGGTCAGGTACTTGGCCCCATGACTGGCTTGGAACAACCTCAGACCAGACTTGGTGACCTACTGAATTTAAGCATATTATTAAGCAGATGAAAAGAAATGAATTAGGAGTCCCTCAGTAATGGTGAGGGAAGAGCCTTGAACTAAATCCTCTCCTGGGCAATGAGCACAGGGAAATGTGTATATGGAAATCTGTCTCCCTGGTGTCTGCTAATGGCATGAGGTCGATAACCTGATCACAGCACACTGGGGGCTGCTTTCTCTGCATCTGTTTTTTTTATGAATGCTGTCCAGAGCAGGTGATAAACTCTGTTTCAGCCTAAACACAGTTACAAGACCACTAATCGACAAGTACTGTAATAGAAAACTTTGAAAAGAGAGTTCAAGAGGGAGTGAATCCATTTAAGGTAAACGGGTAGGGTCCACTGTCTACCCAGAGGATTCAACTTGGTCGCCCAGGAAGGCTGATCCCACCTTCATCTCTGGGGAGTGGGGGGTGGCTGTCAGGTGCATTTCTTCTGCTGTGGTGCAACACAACCTGCTTTGGGTCAGCATGGAAGGGCCGTCTGGAAGGTGGCTGCCCTCCCTACAGGGGAGTGTTTAGAGCCCATGGTAGCGGATCTCTCTCTGCCCCAGGGTCATGGGAGACTGCTGCACTCTTCTTTGCCCCCCCACCACGATGTGTCTTTGGGGCTGGGGTGGGGGCTTCTGGAGGAGTCTGTATACAAGGCAAGACTGTCCCTCAATGCGGGCCGAAGGGGTCCAGATGCTGGGCCAGGAGGCTCACAGTGGGTGCCTAGAATTCGTGGTGATATCCGTGACCTACCCAAACCATCTTGAAACATGAACCAAAGAGTCTTAGCAGATGCTTGACTCTGGGTGGGGGCAGGAGACCCCATGATGCAATGAAATTAAGAGCTAGTGCATGTCTTCTGGGGTGGGATTCCCTGGCCCTTGCGGAGGGCTCACCCATCCTGTCAGGGAGGTGGAGTGTGAGCATGCCTGGCAGGACCTGAAAGATGGTGACCTATGCTTGGGTAGGGCGAAGCCAGAGGAAACCCTAGTGGAAGCCCATAGTGGTCCTGACATGCAAATGAGTTGTCTGATTTGGGTACGGGGCAAACGACTACTTGAATCACATAGTAGGTGTTTTTCTCCAAAGTTTCCTCAGTATAGCTGGTGCTGTGCACAGACGCTTTTATCTCGTAAAGCGAACGATTAGCGGTATTGGGCCAAAATGATCTTGGCCTGTTTCTAGAATTTAAATGGTTAAGATGCCGACTCGCTGTCTTGGAGCCAGGTTTGGAATGTAAGTGTCTAGTGGGCCACTTTTTGGTAAACAGAACTGATGCTGCGGGATGAAATGAATGCTGGGTTAGGGTGTACCTGATGCCTTATAATCTCTCTTGGCTTGAGGTTGCCTAAGAACCAAGAGGCATTTCAAATTGTTGGACCCATTGATAGCAGCATCTTTCTCCCTTTTTTTTTTTTTTTTTTTCAGATTTCATTTATTTTTTTATGGTCTTATTATTTCTTACTCAGCATGTTGTAAGAATACTTTCCATGTTCTCTTTGTTGCTCTTGCAAGGCCAATACAAAACCATACAAGACTGCTCCAATTTTTAGTGTAAGCAACTTCCCTTTTTTTCCACGGAGTTGAAATCCGTTTTAAGAAACACAGAATCTTGAAGTGTTTGGTATTTATCAGACTGCCAATATAATAAATTGACACTTTAAAGCAGCATGTGATGAACAGCTGCACTGCTTAAATTTTCCTGAACAAATGAGATCCCATCTTGCTGGGATGGAAACTGTAAGGAATATGAAATTGGGAATTTTTTTTTATTTAGGTTTATTCAGTTTATTTATTTTTTTTATTTTATTTTGTTGCTGTAAGGCTTTTATACTTTTTGAGTATAATGCTTGTACCTTGTTTTGTGTATTCTCCAAATCATGGGGAGTTTTCAGAAACAGAAGACCCTGCACAGTCCCATTTCTAGTTGGCTTGCACAGTCTGCCATGATGGATAGATACAAAGGTATGAAGGCAATGGCAAGTATCACTACCAGATGCAAAAATGGAGCAGTACATTGGTAGTGTAATAGCAAGGTAGGGCAGATAAAGGAGTACTGCTATTCTGTTTTGTGCATTGCAGGGAAGACCAGGTGGTGTAGATTCATGGGGTGAACCCACTGCCACCATTGAAAATGGGATGTTGTAGCCCCTACTGCAGTCTGTGACAGCAGTCACTGTGTTTAGTAGAGGAGAGAGGGTTACGTGTGTGTGTGTTTGTTTTTTCTCGTGTTTGAATGTATATGTATGATGGAATTGTAGGAACCTGTGCTGAGTAAAGTGTAATTTTTCAGTTCTGAAACATGCACATTAGCTTTTGCTCAGTGACATTTATGTCTGTAAACCCTTTACCACCCTACTACTACTAGGGCTCACCAGTGAATTACTAATAGTGTTATAGCAATATCTTCATGGAATAGCCCCCCCATATATGAGATGTAGTGCTTGTGTTTGCACGCTGGCGTAAACATATTTGTGGGGGGAGGGTTATGTTGTAACACTTGAAATTAGCAGTGTGCTGATATCAGCATGTTCTCTTTTCAAGTACAGTGCAGAGAATATCAAAGCCATTAGTTATGTAAGTAGTCATATTTTTACACAGCAAGACTGCCTGCATGGTGTTTTAAATGTTTTTGGAAAGCAGTGTATCCAGTGCTGCTAGCATTTTCAAATTAACACTGCACTTCATAGCATAATCTATTACATGCACTTGTCTGTGTATTTTTTATTACGGCTGCAGTGCTCACTTACAGTCTGTGGATTAGCTAAAAAGACTATTTGGCAAAATTGTCTGCATAGCGAGTGTTTTGTGATATGACAAAGAATAAAATAGGTAATTTTTAGTACTAGGAGAGTGTGCTTAGTTTTTACGTATATGGAAGAAAATTATCGTTTTCTAATTTCTAAACTGTGTTGTGTCTTATGGAGATTTTGTATAGTGTAAGAAAATGTTATATGTTACAGATGACAGGCTGTGTTGTAAATAGTGCTGTAAATGCATTGAGAAAGTTCGGTCACAGCTAGCTATGAAGTAAAGGTTAGAGTAAGAAAAGTTATGCTAAAAATGCAAAACTTACCTGTCAAGTAATTCATTTATGTTGTGCGGTCAGTTCTACTTTATATTTTATGCTGGTAAAAACAGTGGAAATGATAGATTAATGTGCATAAGTATGTCTGCTATCCACTCACAAGTTCCTCCATAAGTGAATGAGGTTGGATATTTATGGTTTGTGCAAGACAGTGTAATTTATTTTTCAATTTCTTTCACAATTGGGTTGCTGCACACTTTGTTCTGTGTACAGGCTTCGCAGCACAGTACATTTGTGATATTTTAACCCTTGGAGCTCGCTATATATGTTGTGATAAAACACCTGGGTTTCTTTTGAAATGTTTGTAGTAGTTGACCTCTTGGCATAGAGGGATAAATCTCTAACTATGACCCAGGAGACTGGGGTTTGAGTTAGTGGACCCAACACTGGAGGAGCCGGGTGATGTGGTGAAGAGGTGTGCCTACTCATCCCCTGTATGGGAGATCTCCCGGGGGGGGTCTGATTTGCTGTGCTCATAGGTAGGTACTAGGCTATTGTCCCAAGGGGCTACGTAAGCCTAGCCAAGAAGGTTCCCTGACTTACGCCACCCAAGAAAGTTCTTTTCCTGTGCTACTGTCGAGCAGACACACACAAGTGATCCCTGGGGTGTATTTCCTATTTCCCATCCACTCAAGATTTTTCTTTGGAGTGCTAATGAAGAACTGTAGCCTGTTCCAGAGTATGGGAAGTCTCTGGGACAGGCATCTATCCCTCCAGCATGTCCTGTTTATTGTGGTGACCAGGTTTAGGTCCCTAGAGCGTGTAGCTCTGAGGGATTGGGTGACCAGGTTTAGGTCCCTAGAGCGTGTACCTCGGAGGGATTGGGATTTCTTTAGGTGTAGCATGTCCAACAGCTCTGGGTTTGACGTAGCTTTATATGTTGGGCAGAGATCACCTCGGAGTAGGCGATATGCTAACGGAGTAAAGCTGGAGTTTTTTGAGGTGGTCAGTATAGAGCATTTGAGGTCCGTAATCCTCTTTGTGAGGTACTCACTGCTGCTGCTGGTGGTACCTTGCACATGTTTTCGGGTACTGACATCAGGCTGGTATGAGATGGGGGATTCCCAGAATAAGTAGTGGTTCACCACATAAGGCAGGGTGTAGCCTCCTAATATCTTATCGCTAGCTCTTGTGCACAGTGCAATAGCCAGTACATCAGGGGATTAGGGCTGTATACAAAATAGCCAGTAGCTTGCAGTATGGAGATCTCAGTCTTAGTCAGCCCACCCGTTTATACTCTGGTGATTTGCAGAACAAATGGAAGGATTGGGTTTCCCAAGGAGAGAACTGTTGACCAACTGAATGAATCCATCCTCTGTGTGCTGGAGCCATACATTCATCATTGTTTGTGGTTGTAATATGGTATATAATAGTTGGGGGTGGGATGTGGCATTCATTTGTATCCTGTGGCCTAAGAAGTAGTAGGACTATGGGAATGTGATGTACTCTTGGCTTTCTGTTGGTTACTGGATTGCTGAGAACCAAGCTCCTTGAGAAACGGCTGAGCTGTTGCTACTTGTTGCCATAGGAGTGGTCTCAGAGTTTCAGTAACACTGAAACTTTCTGGCAGTGAAGGAAGCTTTGCTGCAGCCTTTTTGCATCCTTAACAAGCATCTAGTGCATCGACTGGTTGACCTCTTTAGGGCAGTAACTCCAGTATTCTGTACTCCAGGGATGCAGTATTCTGTACTCCAGGGATGTTCTCTAGGTCTCCTTTACATTTTCCACCAATCCCCACATCTTTGCAGAATGCCATACAAGAGAAATGGTTCTTGAGCAATTATTAGACCCTGTTTTATTTCTGAAAAGTGTAATGCACCTTGCCTTAGACTTGTCTTCTGGAGAGGTGTCTCAAACTTGGGCTCTTGAACTATTCTAACTTTACCTGGCAAGCCTCACAAGGACCGCCACGCTTTCAGGTATAACCGTGGTTTCTGTATTTTCTTTGACACGAGAAATGCTTACTCTGCTAGTGTCATCCAGATCCTCCTGATGACCAGTGACTCGCCCTTCCATTCTCATCCTAATTCCCATTTCTACTGAATACCAAAAAACAGAGTAGGTAGATATTTTTTTTCCCTTTGGGTAGACTAATGCTGCACCAGGTGTTAGGCAGGCTGATGTGTTATATCCTGCCAAAGTCTTGGGCTTCACCCCGCACATGTGCCCAGAACGCTGTAGCTCGAGCTTCAAAGGGAGAAAACGGCAGACTACACCATAACTCTGTACTTACTGCCTTCAAGAGTGGTCCTCCTGGGCTTCATATGATCAATGGTTGACTCTTTCAGTTTTCGAGCAGACATTGTCCCCCTTTGGAAAGTTCCTTCCCACTGAGGATGGACTGTCTTTTTTTGCCAAGTAGATGAGCCATTCTCAAGTGTCCCTCCTTCTAGGGATGTCACTAGTAAAAAGAAATAAAAACAAAACCTTCGACATATATTGTATCTGCTATAGGCTTGTCTCTTGGCATACTGGAAAGAGATGGATTTTAGAAGTATTTTAGAAGAAGCTAATTGGTTCTGTGCATACTTTTACAAAGCACTACAAACTTATTTTTCTAGTTCTAGAATAGCCTTTGCTTGGCGAATTCTCCATGGGCTCCGGGATCCTAATCCTTCCTTCTTCCCAAGTTGAATAAGTTAAGGTAATCTTGTCATATAGCTAAAGCTATTGCAGCAGTGATTTATGACAAATATAATGCAGTTGTGTAAAGTTGCACTTAATATAACAATAGATGTTTAGTGAAATCACTGCTGCAGTAGCCGCTCACCCTTTTTGTATATAGCTATGTTTCATAGATAGAGTTGTTGTGATCCTCATATTTATCATTGCTGCAGTAGCCTTAGCTGCATGGGTCATATCCTGCCAAAGATATAAAGGCCGACCAGCTTCCAAAGTTTCACTGCACCTTCAACGAGCCCAAACTATCCGGCAGTACAAGTTTGGGCACAAAGCCCTGCAGAGCTTTTCTGCCACAGCAGAGTGTACACCTGAGGCATTTGAGGATCAATATGCTTATGTTGTTTCTGCTGGGCAGGTAAGGTGTTCTTCAGGGAAAAACTTTCCATTTTCTAAATATTGTTGCTGTTCTTTCACTTTCTTCAAGAGAGTGACTTTAGACTACGAGCTGTGTGTTTTAGCAGACTGTCATAAGATTGTACTGTATATCTAAACAGGAAGGCGAGTGAAGTAACTGAAAAAAAATTTTTTCCTGTGGAGAAAATCTGTTTATTTACTTTTGTGGAGCTGGCAAAGAGTTAGTGTTTTGTTTTTGTTTTTTTTTTTTGTTTTTTTTCCTGTGTGTTTTTCTGTCAAAGTTGACTTTTAAAGACTTGTACACTCTGTCATTTGCTGCTTGTCTTTTCCAAGAAAGAAGTGCTATTTTCGGCTTGATCTTTGACAAAAATACTGTTGCCGTAGTTGATCCTCCTTCCAGACAAAAAGAAAAGGTTAAGCAAACCGTCTTTGCCACCACAGTAGGCTAGTAATCTGCATTGGTCACAGGTAGGGGAACTTGGGTGTGGCCATTTTGTTGTACCTCAGACCATTACTGCTTTGCCCCTGATCCCTCTAGTGTAGCACCTATAGCCACTGTGGACTGGAGGTTAGCAACGTTCTCTTAGTCTGTTGGGGGTTCCCTCAGTGGGCAAGGGAAAGTCGCTCTTGTCAGCCCTTGGAGAGGGATCAGGGAAGGTTTCCCTGTTGTGTCAGAATGCTGTGCCCATCCCTGGAGAAGCTGCTGCTGTTAGTATCCCATCCTCTCTCTCTGCCCCTTACTGGCTAACAGCTCAGGCGATTAAGGCCATGCTGTTTAATGGTCTTCTTGCTGTGGTATGGAGATTGAGTGGTTTCTGTCAGTCTTCATATGCCTGCTGTATGGCCTTGCTAGTGCTCTAGGACATTTGGGAATTTGGGGTAGACTTAATAGTCTCCCAGACTGTATGCCTAATAATGGCATTTAAAGTTTGTGGGAGGGGTTGGCATAAGGTGTTTACCTCACAGACTCAAGATTTTCACTTCTGGGAAATGGGCTATACTTAAAATGGCCCAGGAGGGCAGCTAGTTGTTTAGTACTTGCACATGACCCTACCTTACTTTTCCCTGTCAAAAAGGAACAGAAAACAAAGCATGTCTCTACTTTTTCTCCAGTTTCCTTGGATAGTAGTAGTAGTTACTAGCTCTGGCTCTGAGTTTAATTCAGACTGTGTTTATCTTTTCTCTTTTTTACTTCTGATTTCTGATTCAGACTCTGGAGAACTCAGTTTCTGGTTTTCCTTGTGAGAGTTCTCTTTCTGAAACTTGCTAGAATGTGCAAGTGTTTCCAATGGAAGAACATTCTCAGTCCCTCAGAAAATACTATGAGTTGTTGCAGACGGATTTTCTAGAACCTACACCTTCTGTCTGTTTTAGAGGATGTGTGTGTTTTTATGACCTACAGTTTTCTTGATAGTCTGCTAGCTGTCCCTAAAAAAGCAGATGGTATGTATAAGCGCTTGGTTAATTTCAATCCTACTGTTTCTGATTAAAAGATGGGGAAAGTCATTAATAGGTATGGGAAAAAGTGTATACTTCTGCAAATTTGAATTGCAGTGCTCATATGTTGAAGTTTGTTCTTACAAATTGTGAAAGTATGAGGAATGTTTTTATCTGCAGTTTCTACTTGTGAGGAAAAATCTACTTTAAATAACATAGTTTTTTTTCTATCTTTTCAATACTCCTTGTTGGATGGTGCAGCGGTAGTGTTCTCGCCGCATAGCAAGAGGTTGTCTAGTTCGATTCTCGGCTGGAGTGCCTTCTGTGCAGAGTCTGTATGTCTTCCCTGCATTCATGTGGGTTTCCTCCGATGTTACAAATACATGTCTGGAGCATTTCTCCTTGGGCTTTCGTTGAAAATTGGCTTTGTTCCAAGTCGGACTTTCCATTTAACAAATGTTAAATAAAATAAAATTGTTTGCAGTGTGTTTATGACTCTGATACTACTTCCAGGGCTGTGGCCACTGCTGCTGTTTTCAAGGAGGTTTGCTTGGCTTCATTCTCAAAACCTCCTAGCTGATAAAAATGAGATTTTAAATTCTCCCTTGGATAGAGATTTAGTGTTTTGGTCTCTCTGCTGCAGAGGTGATTCAAAGTGTGAAATGGGCAGGCTGATCCTGGGAATCGTTTAGATTTTTCACCCCTCCTTTTCCAGATTGTCCAAGGGATTTGCCTTCTCATCATACAATTTTGGCAAAACCGAACAAATGGTGTTATGTAGTCCAATCTATTCTCACCCATGATTTTGGCTCTGACTCTGCCGTACTCGTGGCTAAGAGGTATCCAGTCGTGCAACAGGTCTATCCCCCGGATCTTGGTAGTGGTATTTTTACTGCCTTGTTTTGTTTCTCTGGCTGTTTTTTGTGGCTTTGTCGTTGCCCGTTTTGGTATCCCGTTCATTTCATTTCCCCATGGGCTAAGCCCATTTAAGTTAGAGGACCTAGTCCTCCCCATTGTTTTCTGTGTGGTCTTTGGTTTGGTAGCGTTTAGTGTTGTTGAGTCTGGCTAGTGGTGCTATCCTGCCCTTTGTTTCCTCGAGCTAGGCCTGTTTAAGTTAGAGGATCTAGTCCACCCTGTTGTTTTTCCCACCAGTTTCTAGGCTGTTAGAGGCTCTGTTTCATGTGCGGTGTTAGTTGGGTCTAGTGTATGTACGTATTGTTTTGTTCCTTTCAGCATGTCCAAGGATTCTAAGGAACACAGGCCTTTGGGCTTTTAAAAAGTGTGTTGAATGCAACAATAAAATGTCTTTAACTGATGAGCACTCTGTGTGCATGTACTGCTTGGGGGCTATTCACGTCCAAGAGTCCTACTTGTTTTGTCATTCCTTTAGTCCCCGTGTGCTACAGGAGAGGAAGAACAAGCTCATTTTGAAAGGACTGCGTAAACATTCCTTCGAGGAAGACTTTCTAAGTCTTCCAGTGCATTATCCTCTCCAGCTAAAAAGGACAAAAAGACTTCTAAGAAGTGCTCTCCGGCTCGGTCTGTTTCTTTGGAGCCACCAGAGAAAGTTGCTAGAACAACTTCTCCTTTGGTTCCATTGCTCTCTGTGTCGACAGAAGGTAGTCCTTTGACTAAGTCCGTATTGGCTCCCAGCCTTTCGGAGCCAGTCACGGATATTTTGGTTCTGAGCCGGTCTCCAGTTATTTGACCAGGATCGCAAGTCCCCTTCTGTAGGGAGATCCAGATCTCCTACTTTATCTTCCAGGATCCTTTCCAATGAGGATGTTGATAGGGTGGTGAAGAAACTGCTTCAGTGATTGGTGCTGGCCAAATTGATTTCGGCTCAGACGGTCGGCTCCGGAGCCTATGGCTTCTTTATCCTTTGTTGTTCCTCCTCTGAGCCTTTCTTGGCCTTTAGAGCCGGAGTTGTCTGTTCCAGTAGCCTCGCCTGGCCTCTCTGTTCTGATTTCTGCTCTGGCCCCGTTGGCTCTGTCCACGGGGTTGAGGGTCCATGGTTCGGTCGGACCCGAGGGGGAGGGATCAGATCAATCTTCATCAGTTCTGAGCCTTCCTCTCAGTGCTTTGGCTCGAGTGAGCTTGAACCCAACATCTGCTTCAGACCTCATCTCCTCGGTGCAGGGGGCTACAACTGTTTCCTCTACAGTTAGTCAACCTTTGGAGTTGGGGGGGGGGGGGGTCAGCCTTCAAGGTTATGAGGAGCGTGCTGGCCAGGTCGTCAGCTGCATCCTACAGCACTGATACTCTGCCCCCTCCAGCACCAGTGTCAGTTTCGGATCAAGTTCTATACACGGGCAGCGGAGACCTTATGCCTCAGGATACCTCCATGAGTGGTCCCCAACTTTCTGACGTCTTCCCCAGAGTTTTTGCTTGAGGAGCCTGCCAGAAAGAGATTGTGTGTAAGAGGAAACGCCTTGATTCCCCAGATGAGTCTCAGTCCCTCTCCCTCTCTTCTCCCCCCCCCCTTGTCGGACACCGACCTCTGAGTCAGAGGGGTCCCCCAAGTCATCTTCTGAAGATATCTCTTTTTTTCAGATCCTGGAGATCTTAAAGCAGAAAGATGGCTGGCCCTCCAAATCCCCTTCTGATGAGGAGTCTGTGTTCCTGAAGCCTTTTGGGTCTCAACCCTCCGCCTCTTGGGTTTCTCCCCTTTTTGATGAGCTACTAGATCTTGTCTGCCGAAAGGTATGGGGAAACTCCTGACACTGTGGAACCAGTCTCCAGGAGACCCAATAAAGTTTTTGTCCGCCCCCTCGATAAGGAGATTCTCTACAGGGTACTATTTCTGATGCCGTGGCACAGGAGGTCAAGGCACAGATGTCTACCCTAAATTCCTTTACCAATTTCTCCATGAGGCTGATCTCGTATGCAGCCGATGGAGCGAGTAGGGCAGTGGGTTCCAGAGTCTCTCTTAGTAGACGCTCCTGGATGCGCTTGTGCAGTTTTGCGGAGGCCTTCAAGTCTACGTTCACCATCATTCCCTTTAATGGTTCCTCATTCGGAACCAAGGTGAAGGACACTCTCTCACTAGGTGCGAACAGGAAGGAAAAAAACTCTCTGCCGTGGGAGTCCATTTTTCCATGACTTTTAGACCTTATCCCAAGGGCCAGAAGGGTGGGAAAATGTTTTTTCAGGGTGCACAAAGTGATTCCCCCTTTGGAGGCAGGAGAGGGAATGGAAATGCCGCCCTAGAGGCATAGGAGGCCCGCGTAACCAGGGGGAACTGTGATTTCATTCATGGTTCTCCCTACCAGCGCTCCTGAAGCGGAGGCCTGACTGCATCTCTGGAGCCGGTCGGGGATCACATTTCTTATACCCAGAAGCCTGGCAAGACATCACCCAAGACGAGTGGGTAGATTAATTTCCAGACGTTATCATATCATTTCCTTCTCCTCCCCCGCCGACCAAGAGAATCCCGGACGTTCCACCCAGTCACAGGGATTCCGCAACTTTAGAAATAAAAAAAAGATGCTTTCAAAAGGAGCCATCCAGCCTGTCCCCGTAGACCAAGTAGGATTAGGGACTTGCTCCAGATTCTTTTTGGTGCCGAAAAGAGCAGGGGACCCGAGACGTATCTTGGATTTCTGCCAATTGAACCTCCATCTACAAAAGTCCAAGTTCCGCATGGTCCCCTTACAGTCAATACTCCCTCTCTTAGGGAAAGATGTGTGGCTATGCTCCATCGACCTCAAAGATACTTACTACCATATCAAGATGGACAGGGCATGGAGAAGTCATCTATGCTTCTGGCTGGGAGCCAGTCCTTTTCAGTTTCGCGCTCTGCCCTTTGGTCTTACCATGGCCCCCAGGGTGTTCACCAAATGCATGGCAGTGGTAGTTAGAAAGTACAGTCTTTGGGAAGCAAAATGATTCTCATTGCCCCACACTGGCCTCGTCAGATTTGGTTTCCTTTCCTTCAGCCCTATCTAATGGACAAGCCCTAGATTCTGGACCCAGCTCCAGATCTGCTGACTCGTATGTCCAGGACAGTTCCTCCATCCAGACCCAAAAGTTGACAGCTTGGCTGCTCCAGTTCCATCATGTTTTTTCCCCGGAAGTGGTCCATATTCTGTTATCTTCATCTTCCCACAAGCCTTCTACCAGGAAGATTTATTCCAGTAAGTGGAAGAGATTTTCTATTTGGGTCCGTGAGAGACATTAATCCTTATACAGTGCCTATTTCGGCAATATTGGAATTTCTTTCTCAACTGTTCAGTCAGGGTTCAGCTGCAGCAACCATTAAAGTGCAATTGGCAGCTATTTTCTACCTTTCACATTGCTAATGAGCCCAGCCTTATGGCTCATAGGCTTTGTAGGGCTTTTATGAGAGGGACATTGTTACTCCGACCTCCAGTCTTTGATCCAGTGATGCCATGGGACCTCAATTTTGTACTACAGAAGCTCACCTCAACTCCCTTTGAGCCCGCACCTACGTGTAACATTAAATTCTTGTCATGGAAGACAGTATTCTTGGTAGCCATAACTTCAACTAGGCGGGTCTCTGAACTCCAAGCATTATCGATTAGGCCACCTTATTTGGTGTTTCACAAAGATAGGGTCTCCTTAAGAATCAACTCTTTTGTGTTCCAAAGGTTGCCTCTTGTCGTCTATATCAACCAATCCATTGAGTTGCCTGTTTTTTTTTGTTTTTTTTTTTCCTGAATTCTCCGACAAGGCAGAATTTATCAGCTGGATGTTAATAGACAATTGCATTTCTGTTTACATAGGACAAAAGATTTCAGGAAATCAGATCAAAGATTTCAGGAAATCAGATCAAATGTTTAGTTTTCAGACACTAGACTTGGGGTTCCGGTTTCTGAGGTAACCTTGTCTCACTGGATCACCGATTGCATCTCATTTATTTATGCTTCCAATGGCAGAGAATTACTCTTTAAAGTGAAGGCTCATTCTACACTATCTGTGGCTGCCTCAACTGCGTTTCAGGCTAGGATGTCTATGGATGATATTTGTGCTGTAGCAACATGGGCTTTGCCTCATACCTTTTAGATCTGGTCTCTAGAGGCAGAAAGTTCCACGGTGCTCATAAGTATTTTTCACTGAGCTGCCCAAGATAAAGGTGCTAGGGACGCTGTCACATGGGTAAGAATGAAGGTGAGATTGGACTACATAACATCAAGAAGTTATGTACTCAACATAACGTTAGATTTATATGTAGTCAATCTCGCCTTAGATTCTTACTAACCCCCCCCCTCCTCCTGGAGGACGTGGAGGTATTGTCTCTAGGTGTCAGTAGTAGGGATTTTGCAGTTCTTTGCATTACCTTGAAGGTATGCAGGGCATTCTTCAAGGGTATGGTTTTAAACCTCCAAAGAGCCTGTAACTCACTGAGGTTTGTATCTTGGGCTTTGGAATTTAACTCCCCTTTCTTTAACTCCCCTTTCCTTTTGAGCCAGTTTTGAGGTAGATTTTAATGTCTCCCCCGAAAATCTGTGTTTCTCATAGTCGTTATTTCTGCAGGGTGAGTTTTTGAGGCCTTGTACGTGACTCTTTTTTGCAGTAATTTTTTTCTCACAAAGATGGCGATCTTGGGAACAAATCCAGTCTTCATGCAAAAGTAGCTGCAAAGTCCACCAGTCTCCTGCCTTTTTCATATAACCCAAACTATTTGCTACAGTGTGTGACGGCATTGGGTAACTTCGATTTTATTTAAAACGTGCAAAATAAACCCAAAAAGATTTGAAATTATTCATCTCAAACTTCCATGTAGTTTGAGTACTAGAGTTTCCAAGGTCACTTTTTTCGGTGATTTAGTGAGTAATGACTACATTACAGGTGTTCTTTGGTGACTTTAATGCGGTTGTAACATTGACTTTTCTGAAAACCATTAGGAGACTGCATGTGCTGGATGTGATCTCCAGGCTTGGGTCTTCCTGCGGGCCATGGTCGTAACAGAAGATTCTTTCATTATACCACTAAAGAGGACAAACTGAAGGCTGTTTTATACTTGTGTGAACCAGGCTGTGACTGATGCAAAATGTTTGTAGTTTCCATCATGATAGATTTGCATCGTCGTGGTTCAGTTCCAACATTCCCTGATCTGGCTGGCATGACCTGTGGAAAGCTACACTTATTGTTACTACCCCGATAAAACAGTACATTTCTGGTTTTGTTCTGCCCTTGAGATGTATACTTTAGATTTGGAGAACAAGCATGCAGTGCAGGGAATTAAGGTAAGTGGGGAGGAGTTGTAGCCTACAAATTTATTTATTTATTTTTTTTGTTGGTGTTTTCTTCTCCTGGCAAAAAATGCATCAGTCCTTCAGTCTCGAGTCCTACTGGTCGTAGAGGATGAGCTTTGGTCATGCAAATTTTTCATCCTGGTGAACATGTAAGCCCTGCGCTGCTCTGTTCAATATCAAAGCAATGATGAAATGGGAGTATTACTCTAGAGTGAATAGCGTAATATTTCCTACTCCAAAACCTAAAGTTAAGAAGTTAAGATCGCATGCATATATTAAGTTTATAGTTGCATGAGTGAAGACTGCTCAGTTAGACTTCCATCGTTGAAGACTGTGCCTGTATTCTTGAACATTGAATCACTTAAGGTGACAGCTGATCCTGTAAATAGGATTAGAGCACCCCCTAATGCTTCCAAGCAGTAGTTGGAAGTAATCGTCCTTGGTGTGGTGTGGAGTCTGGACTTTACTTTGGGCAGTATTTCTTTGTTTTGGTAGTACTTGCCTATGAACCTAATCTGTTTTGCAGACCATTTAAAAGTCTAGCCTAAAAAAATTCAAGCATTCTGTCCAGCTTCAGTGAGGACAAGACTATGGTAGACTAGGGGAGAATTTAAGGTGGCCAATCCAGTTATTACAAGGGTGCTACTCTGAAGTGTAGTAAAAGTTTGTTCCAGAGGTGATTGCTTCAGTGTGTCTTTGCTAATGAAGGTTAGTTCTTTTATTAAACATAGCTGCCATAAAAGACCTTTAGGAAGACTAACTGGAGTAGTTATGTTGCTCTTTTGTGGAGGAACAAGTCCTTGAGGTAAGCATCAGTATGACTGCAAACATTTTACACTTGACATCTCAAGTTTTGCGGTGGATGTAGTTTTCAAGAGGGAATGTCGTAGTGAATGCAATTGAGTTCTTTTGTTTTAAAATGGATTTTGTGGAAACATCTGTAAAAATGTGTGTGAGGAGTGGTGGCCTACTTGGTTTTGGTTGGACTTACTGAGTCACAGTTCATTGCATGTATTGATCGAAATGGCAGATGTAGACAGAGGTTTACTTCTGACAATTTTAAAGGCTTCTGCATAGTGGGGTGGTCATTTTTAGGCCATGGCTAAAGTTGTGTGCTCCAGCTTAAAACGTGGATCAGGAATTCTTGTGTGTATTTTGGGGGGGGGGGGGGTTTCATTTTGTTTGAAAAAGCACTTCCAGCACCTTCTGCATTGCTGAAGTGTGGGATAGAACAAGGTTCATTTTTTGGGAAAGTGCAATGAGAGATTGAGACAGCAGACCAATGCTTATAGAGTCCTTCCATTTAGCAGACCATAAAGGCTGGCAGAATCTGTGGAACTCTCACGAATCTGTGGAACTCTCAGGAGTGAGAACACAATGGGTGGGTATGGCAGTTTGAGTTTGTATTGTGCCCTGACAAATGTTAGGTTTGAACTTGCAGGTAATTTGCAAGGGCGATGTCTTAGCACCTTACATTAAGTGTGTGTGGTGGTGGTGTGGGTTTTTTTTTTTTTTTTTTTTTTCTGACTTTTAATTTGCTGTAATACCTCTTGGATTTGTTTTTCTGTTTTATTTCCTTACAGGAACACTGTTGGAAGAATGGCAACTACACAGTCCATCTTAACCTTTGCAGTTCTCTTTCTGACCATTTCAGAGTTTATATTGGCAAAAAAAGATTATTATGATGTTTTAGGTGTGCCAAAGACTGCATCAGATCGCCAGATCAAGAAGGCTTTTCATAAGCTTGCTATGAAGTACCATCCTGACAAAAACAAGAGTCCCGATGCAGAAACAAAATTTAGAGAAATTGCAGAAGGTTGGTAAACTGCATGTATATTTTTTGATAAAGATATGGTCAAAACTCGGCTCTGTATGCTTTCTGATTTTTGTCCTGTGTAATATTTCTTATTTTATAAGTTTGCAGTATATACAACTTTTAGAATGTACCATTGTATAGCACTGAAAAGCCTTAGTTGGTTAGAACTGCCACGTCACCTAAGATGTGAACAGCTTCTTACCACCTATACAATTATTCAGCATCCATCTGCCTGTTCGGCACTAAAAAGCATGCTGCACAACTATGTTTCAAATCGGTCGTTGCGATCCAGAGACCACAAACACATGTCTACAAACCTACCATATCTGCTGGGCATTTTCTGTATTAGTAGAATGATGGTAAGGCCCGAGTTTGTACCTTCCCTTCCATCTTTCAAAACCTCTGAGACTTCTGTCTCCATTATTGTTCAGTACAAGAATAAATTGTATCTCTAAACAAGTACCTTTTCATTCCTTATACCTCCTTCTCTCTCTCTATTTACTTCCTTACTGTTATCTAATTCTCTACCTTTTCATCCCTTATACCTCCTTCTCTCTCTCTATTTACTTCCTTACTCTTATCTAATTCTCTACCTTTTCATTCCTTATACCTCCTTCTCTCTCTATTTACTTCCTTACTCTTATCTAATTCTCTACCTTTTCATTCCTTATACCTCCTTCTCTCTCTATTTACTTCCTTACTCTTATCTAATTCTCTACCTTTTCATTCCTTATACCTCCTTCTCTCTCTCTATTTACTTCCTTACTCCTATCTAATTCTCTACCTTTTCATTCCTTATACCTCCTTCTCTCTCTCTATTTATTTACTTCCTTACTCTTATCTAATTCTCTACCTTTTCATTCCTTATACCTCCTTCTCTCTCTCTTTTTACTTCCTTACTCTTATCTAATTCTCTACCTTTTCATTCCTTATACCTCCTTCTCTCTCTCTATTTACTTCCTTACTCTTATCTAATTCTCTACCTTTTCATTCCTTATACCTCCTTCTCTCTCTATTTACTTCCTTACTCTTATCTAATTCTCTACCTTTTCATTCCTTATACCTCCTTCTCTCTCTATTTACTTCCTTACTGTTATCTAATTCTCTACCTTTTCATTCCTTATACCTCCTTCTCTCTCTATTTACTTCCTTACTCTTATCTAATTCTCTACTTTATCTCTAAATATGCAACAAGACTGTTTTCCCTCACTTCATATTGCAATTCCTGTTTGTATTAGAGTAACTTACTTTAATTTCTCTACAAACTGTTTAAACTTTCTGTAAATAATTATAAGAAATTAAATCTATATAAAAACACTGTAAAATCGATATAAGATGTATGACAATTATTTAATATTTAAATTGCAGATGTTTTTGAAACTTACAAAATATTTTAAGAGCAATAATTTGGAGATTTTCTCCACTGGCCTCCGCTGAGCAGTGTGTGCAGGGAGTCTTAACAGTTGTGCAGTAGAAGTCTGTGAACTGTTGTGCACAAACATTGAACTTGCAACCCCCTGTTGAGGATCTCACAAGTTTTGCTATTGCTCTATCAAAGTCTTAATTTTTTTCTCTCTGAAGCACTGACTCGCAAGTTGGTAAAGTTCAAGAGGGCAGGAGATCGAGCCATGTGCACATGGCTTGAGGGGACTTTTCACCCTTGACTGTCATCTTCTGTATGAATAGTCTTTTAACATTTGATTTTGTTCTCTCACCTCTGTTTTTGTAGTCTTTCCACATTTGTTCAAGATCCATGTGGACATGCAGCTTTTTTTATCCGATTCTATTCAAGCAAACAAGCTTCCAAAGAGGTGTTTTAGAAAAAAAAAATCAAACTAATTTTGAATGAATGTGTTGTCTCACTCTTTCAAAAGATGCATCAGGTGACAGTTGTATTGTTTTTGACTTTTTGAATTGAACATTTTTAACCTAATGTTGTAGTGGGGATAACTGCTCACAAACTGCTCTGTGTAAGTGGGTATGTTCTTGTTAAGGCTACACAACCACACACTGGCTCTCCTATTGTCATCTGCAGCTTTACTTAATTTTCCTTTGCATCAGCTTCGCCACTGACATGGCTTTTCCTTACAGTAACATTGTGTTGTACAGGGTATTATGTGTATATGTGTGTGTGTGTGTGTGTGTGTGTGTGTATATATATATATATATATATATATATATATATATATATATATATATATATATATATATATATATATACACATTGTGTGTGTGTGTGTGTGTGTATGTGTGTATATATATAATATATATTTTTTTTTTTATATATATATATGTATGTGTATATATGTGTGTGTGTGTGTGTGTGTGTGTATATATATATATATATATATATATATATATATATATATATATATATATATATATATATATATACATATATGTGTGTGTGTATATATATAATATGTATGTGTGTGTACGTACAGTCGATATAAAAAGTGTACACACCCCTGTTAAATGCCAGGTTTTTAAAATAAGACCACAATAAATCATTTAAAAACTTTTCCCACCTTTTAATGTGACCTATAACCTGTACAATTCAATTGTAAAACAAACAAAAATCTGTTGGGGGGGTATAAAAATGAATGTACAATAAGCTGTTTGCATAAGTGTGCACAACCTTAAACTAATACTTTGTTGAAGCACCTTTTGATTTAATTACAGCATTCAGTCTTGGATTGTATTCTGGAAGTCTGACTTCCTTGGACTTGGATGCCATACTTAACACGTCAAAAGCTAGGTTACTGTCTGTGTGTGTCCCCAAGTCCCTGACTACTGGGTCAACTCTAAGGGGTGTAGGTGGATGACTTCCCCAAAGGATACTGTTGTGCATTTTTTGGCATATAGTTTTAGTCCATGGCTCTGACACCAGTTGTTTCCGTCTGTGTCTGCCTTCCTGGAGAACATTTGTGTCTGTGTGGGATTCATTGACTGCTCCTAATTTGCAATCCTCTGCAAATTTAGGTAGCCAGACACCATTGGCATTGGCCTCCTCTTCAGAGAAGTAAATGCCAAAAAGGAGTGATCCAATGACTGATCGCTGAGGGACTCCACTTGTGACTGAACTCTTTTTTGTAGAGGTGGACTCCCCAGTTCTAATTTCCTGAGTCCTGTCTGTGAGCCAGTTGGCTATCTACCGGGTGACATACATTAGCCTGGCAATCTCCTATGACTAACTTGGGAGTTGTTATAGATGCCCACCCCCAAGACGCCAACATCTTACAAGAAGGTTTAACACAGCCAAATGGCGTGTGCCAAAAAGTGCAATATAATGCCCTTTGGGAAATTGTCAACCCAAGTTAATTACTCCAGTGATAAAACACCTGTAAGTGTTGATCCAGTAGTAAGGAATCTGGGAACAAATGTAGACTGCAGTCTGGCCTTTAACCAACATGTAGCTATGGTAGTAAAAAAAAAAAAAAAACTTTGTTGTCCAATTAGCATCCAGGTCCACTTTACTCTTGTCATTGAATAACACTGCCCCCTTTGGCATTTATCTATCCAGACACTTGCTGTAGTTGGAATTTCCACAAAGGATTTTCACCAGGAGAATTTGGGATGTGAATGCTCTGTCCTACAGTGATCACCTAAAGGCTCTGTCTCTGTATTCAGTCTCCTACATTTGTCTGACAGGGGATCTTTGCCTGACTTACAGGTCTTAGTCATATCCAGTCCAAATGGATCCGTTACACATGCGCAAAACACAGAATCAGAAACACCTGATCCGGAGATCTGAACTTCGCTTGTGACATGAACAGAACATGCTGGAGAGACATATTTGTGTAGCAAAGGATCCTTTAACTATGGAATAGGCTTCCCATCCATGTAAAAGAGTTCATTCCTTACTCTGTTCAAATTAAAACGAGTTAGAAGGTCTCACTGTTTCAGAAAAAACTAAATGAAAACTCCAGCCAAGCTAGAACTTCCAATGAGTGACCTCCCAAACCTCCTGTAACAGAGGCACATGAGATATATGCAAATGACCCTTATGAACATCGGGTGTTTCAGCTATATGGCGATTCTGATTGTCCATGACTCAAACGCTCTGCTTATGCTATGCTGACGAGGTCATAACAAGGCCGAAATATGCATATCCATAGCTAGTTGGGGTTGGCTTTATTGGCCTGAAATTGTACGACTTCAAGTGTAAAAGTCATGGGCAATCATAATCGCTGTATAGCTGAAACACCTGATGTTCATAAGGGTCATTTGCATATATCCCATGTGCCTCTGTTACAGGAGGTTTGGGAGGTCACTCATTGGAAGTTCTAACTTGGCTGTATTTTTCATTTAGTTTTTACTCTGTTCAAATGAAACCTTGACAGTTGGATAGGTCTGACCCTCATGTCTCTTGAGAGAGGCTGTCAACAAGAAAAGTATTATCCTAACTGCCCCCCCCCCCCCGCCACCAAATCCTTAAATTATCTTGTCTTACTTTGTTCTCCAGTCTTTTAGCTCTTTCCATCACTGTCTGACCTTTTTGTGTGAGCCTTTGGGCAATCTATTTAACATAGAATGATTGCTCGTTAACGCCTTTGAGAAAAATTTCTCCTAAAGACATCCACATGAACAGTGTGTTGCATGAGGGATACTCGCAGTACATAAGCATACCCAGTTTGTCATAAATTCACCAAATCTCCTTTTAAAAATATAGAAAACGTACTTGGGTGAACATTCATTCAGGATCCCACCAGATAATCTGCAACCCTGCCCATTTGTTCTACTTCAGGCAGTCTGTTAGGTTTGCTGCCTTGTGCTAAAAACAAGAATTATTATTAATTTATTTAATATCAGCCAGGGTTTTCCATCTGCTAACATTTGAAATGTATTAATCGATTTTATAGGAAATCCAAAAAAATTGTGGGATGGGTGGGTGTGCATGTGCATCTGTGTGTTGCAGTCTTGTTGATTACCCATTGTTTCAGCATTGCGGGGGGAGCGTGTATCATTCAGATGGTTATCTGGGTTGGTTCAACATTTTTCCTTCTGTAAAGTATGCACCCAATAATATAATGGTATGACACTGGAGGATGCCTCCCTACTTCACAGGGGGAGATCACTCCAAGCATCTGTGTAACATCACCCAAGGCACTAGCGGCGGTAAGTTTCCAGTCTTCACCAGGATGTTAGCACTGCCCATTATGCCCTCAAGTGTGTGCAAACCCTTCCCTTCCTCCTCTGACTCGTGTGCAGGCCATGTCTCTTCATTCTTCCCCTACTTACCTGGCTCAAGTCACCTTGGACCCTGTCTGGAATCCATCCCTTGTGCCACAGAGCATGGTGCGGTATCTGTAAAAGTTGCAGATGCCTTATCTGAAACTAAGTTTACACCTTTGGTGGTGTAGCAGCAGTCTGATAAGGGTGTTTTCCTCTGCTTCCATGAGCTCAGGGCCAATTAGGCCCAGAACTACTTCCACGTTTGCTCTTCCTCACAATGTTTTATCAGGTTGGCTGAAAACTAGGCGAGACATAATGCCTGATTGTTCTGTCAGAGCAAGGAAAGCTTTAGCACCATTTTCTGCATTTTCCTAGTGCCACTGATCCCAATACTTATCGCTGCCACTGATCCCAATACTTATCGCTGCTACTATTCCAACAGTGTTGACCTCTGAATCGTGTGGTTTTATTTGGTGTCCTTACTGCTGGTTTCTAGGATCTCCTCACCATTGATTTTTCTCACCACTTTTCTGAAATCTTCAAAGATCAGACAGACAGAACCACATTAAGGGTAAACACCAAGACTTTTCTTCAGTCTTCCAGTACAAATGAGAAATAAGATTCCAGTACCCCCCCCCCCCCCTTGTTTTAGGCATATCAGGAACTTGTGAAGCAATAGTGGGTGTGGTCCACAGATTGAGTATTCTCGTACAGGAACCTGCACAAGACCTATGGGCCTTTATGCCAAAAACTTGGTGGTTTTGGTTCTTGTACATACGTATATATCAAAACCTAAAAACTGAGGTATTTGTTTTGACACTAGGCCTTTAAAGGCTCCTGACTGCAGATCTTTGCTGTCACATATCCTTCGAAGCTTTCATTTCTGCCACTCTGCTTAGCCAGAAAGTTGTGCCTATCCCTGAGCACTGTTGCTGCCAACAGTGTCTATTTCTTCAAATTGTCTTCTGTGTTACCGGATAGGAATAATTTTAGTGGGCCTAGGTCATGGGTTTAGTGCAGGCTCTTGACCCTTCCTGTATGGTTCTTTCTAGTAAAAGAAAGTTAAGAATCACTTTTTCTTGAGAGATTCAAGACTTCAGATTGTGTGCATCCTCCCACAGAATTCTGATTGATTGTGGCTTCTGGCAGGAATTTTGAATGATTCTTTTAGACTGAATCAGTTTTCAGTGAGAAAACAGTCAGTCCCTCAGGAAGAATGTTTTGTTACAACTGGCATTTACAGAACCTACTCCTATTAATCCTGTTTGCCACGGAGGATGTTTTTTGTGGTCTGTAGTTCTTCTGACCATAAACTAAGTGCTTCAGTTTACCTCAACAGATCTGACCCATCAGATGTTTAATGAGCCCAGCTGCTGCTGAAATGTATGGTTAATACCCTCTACTGTTGACAAGGATAGGAAGACTTTTGATAAGTTTAGGAATAAGTGTATTCTTCTGCAGCACTTGATTTTACAGTTTCTGAACTGTCAAGCTCGTGTGTTGAAATTATGCTGTCCACTTGTGACAATATGAGAAATACTTTGGCATTTGTTTCCTTTTGTGAGGAGAAATCTGCTTTGTGCAACTTTAGTGTATTCTGTGTTTTTAACTGACTGAATGTCCATTGTCTGAAATGTGCTTGTGATTCTGCTGATGGCACTTTCAGGGCTTCTGCCGCCTCAGTTCTTACGAGGTTTGCCAGGCTATTTTCTCAAAACCTCCCAGAAGATGTTAAAATGGGATCGTGAATTTCCCTTGGATAGAAAAAATAGTTTTTGGATCTTGTGCTGCAGAGATCATGAAATATTTGATGAGAGCAAGCTGATTCATGGGATCTCACATTTTCAGCCCTCCTCCTCCAAGTTTGCGAAGAAATTCAATGCTCTTTCCACAGCTTTCCTGAAAGCAAAATTAAGTAGTCCAAGCAGTCTGCAAGAAGGTAAACATTAAAAAAAAAAAAAAAAATAGGGTAAGGCGGTCCCAAAAAAGAACTTCCACCCACCCGCAGAACAAAGGACTGTCTGTCTCGATTACTATGAAGGATTTTCAGCCTCCTCCATCCCAGGCAGTTCCTTAATCCTTCCAGAAAGTCTGAATCTCCATTTTCAGTTTGACAACACATTTTTCAGACAAATGGTTTGAGAATAATCCATCAAGGGGTATGTATGGCAGTGAGTCTCTCCCTACCTTTCTGGGGATTCTTCACCAAGGTTTACGTATGGCAGCGAGAGTGTGTCCCCACCTTTCTGGGGATTCTTCGATTCTTCCTCAGCCACATTACCAGACTTCTTTTTTTTTTTTTTTTCCTCTGGTTATTCAGCATATCCTGGGATGAATAGAAACTGTACTTCCTGCTAAGTTATGGGAAGAGTTTTACTTTACGATGTTCCTGGTTCTAAAGATTTTTGGAGACCAGTCCTGTATATTTTCTTTATGCATCTGTTTGTGATGGTTCTCGTGTTCAAAATGTCTCTTCATAACATGTTAACCATTATTCCCCATGTGAGTTTTCCTGTGACTTTGGATTTAAAGGATGCAGATCATCATATTACTATTGATCCAAAGTTAATATGTTTCTGTGCGTGGATCATACCCTCTCAACCATACTGAATTCCTCTGTATTTTACTGCTTTTGAACTCAAAATAATAGGGTGCCACAAATTCCCGAGTGGCCCCTTTAAATCTCAATTTATTTTTTGCCCATGCTGATGTCCTCACGCACCACCAGCATATCCCCTGGCATTATCAACATGCAAGGTGTGCATGAGTTACACTATTCATCTCAAATGGATTCTGTAAAGAGGACATCACTCTCGTATTTCCAATTAATTGAAGTTGCTGCTTTTAAAACGGCGACCAGTATGTTGGTAAAAGAGTAACAATTGAAATAATTTTTATTTTGGAATATACTTCATGACATAAAGCACTGTCTTGAAACACATATACTCAGAATTTTTGCCTGAAAGTAAATAAGACTGTCTGATTTAGAAACATGATTGGTTACATACAAAAGTAGAGATGTATGTGAAGTGTACGCAAGCTGTGCGTTACCGATGTCTGGTGTGCACCGATTCAGTGGCGCATGCCAGCATACAAATCTGACATGCAACACCAATTGGACAAAGTAGGGCAATGTTTATTAAAAATAAAACTCACTTTTTGAATAAATTGTATAATAAGCAATTCATTGCATAAAAAAAATTAAATTAATAATGTTTCTTAAAGGGAAGTACAGTAATTATTTTCAAGCTACACAAATCCCACATTTCTAGCTAGTTCATCTAAAATGCTGAGTTATACGAGTGGGACATGAGAAGGGCTACTTCTCTAGACTCTTGCGCTACTTTTATAATCCGCTCCATACTCACTGCAAGTGTAGATGATGTAGCACCTGCAATGGTGAGTGTGTGTGTGTGTGTGTGGGGGGGGGTGCCTCTCGTGAGAGGGAAGAAAACATTTGGTATAGTTTCTGATTTGATTCTCCATAATCATTGCAGTTAATTACTCTTTCCATGGGACTAATGGTAAGCATTATTTTCTACCTCTACTCCGCAACGCTGCTTGCTGTACACATTATCGTATTGGTATATACCTTTTTCTGGGTATCGTATTGGTGTATACCTTTTTCTGGGTGTCGCTTGTTTTCTTCATAACTGTATGCAGCTTATCTATGTTTGTTCTCTGTTGTCCTGCTGTGTTAGAGCATGCATATCAATTAATCAATATATATAAATGTATATTGCACAATTCTACGTTTTCGTTGTGTAATGACAGGCAATTTCTGTACTGGATTGCTAACAAAAACCTTGTAAAGCAAGAAAGACGTTTTGCAAAAAAACAAAAGTGGGGGGGGGGTATGGGACTGTTGGCAGAAAAGATCCAGAAATTGTAATGCTAATAATATCAGTAAATCAACAGCACACAATACTGTTTTTGCTAGAGTGTTTTGTGGAGTATTACTTGTTTTCCTTTAACAAAATATTGTTCTGTGCTGATTTTTATGGTGAAAATGTAATGAAAAACTACATTGATGAAAATATTTTCTGCAACTTGTTAACTTTTTCAGTCTCATGGTCAGTCACTAAGAACAAATTATGTGCGTCAGTTTTAGGGGTTATCGGTTATGTATTCTCTACTAGTTTATTACAGAAACAAATAAAAAGAGCATTTTGCTTCTCCAACATTTATCATGGTTTAATGCTTGGTGGGCAGTCTGGTGTACCCCAGTAGCAAACTAAGAATGCAACTGAGGCATAAAATATTATTGCCTCATGTATGAACCAGAACAGTCAGTGGGTCTGGATGTATAAAAGAGAGTTAAAAGCACAAACTGACATGACATTCATAATTAAATTCATGGTAGGTCGCATATGTAGCCCCTGGGTCGGATTTCCTCTGTCTCCATTTGCAAACTTGTTTGTGTTCCATTTGTTCCTAGAAACGGGCATTTCATGTGTGCATTCTTGGCTTTGTTTGGCTAAATCTGGCACTTGTTCTTGAAACCAGTAGTGGCAGGGCAGTAGCATGCTGGCTTAGCAGTAGTTCGCAGCTTGTATTTGGCATCCGCATCCACAGCAAAACTTTACCATTCACTATTTCTCAATTGCTGTGTGTTTATGAATGCTTTGTTGTCCCTTTACATGATAGATTATTGTGATCTGGTTCTCATGCATTCCTTTATTCCAGATATTTTATGTATTTATTTTCTGCTGTTTGTTTCTATGGGGGTTTACAGTACACCATACATCCACTTAAAATGTAAGCAGAACAGGCAGGTTTGTGTGTTGTGGCCAGACCCTTTTTCCTTTAGTCCATAGTAGTACTATGTAGAATTGTGTTGGGCCATTCCAAGTGATCTTTTTAATGATAGAGAGAGCTCTGCTCAGCTGTATTCACATGGTACAGTCGCTCAATCTTGGCCTCTGCAGGTCCAGCCCCAGTACATTGTCTACCTGTAGCCAATCGCACTGTTCATTCCTGAGAGTGAGACGAGAGCTGTGAGAGTCATGACTGCAGGGGTAACCAGATATTGAGCAACTACCTTCATCACTCTCTGTCTCACACGCACACGCACACAAGCACACACACACACACACACACACACACACACACGAAGAAGTTTGTCATGTTGGTGAATAATGATGGCTGTTCTGCATTGCAGTTTTAAAAAGATACTCTTGACTAGATGTGATACTCCACAGCTTGATAATGTATTTTGCAGCCAAGTGATGCACAGTTGATTTTGTAGTAATTAAGGAGGGATGATGAATTTCAGAACCATTCTGGTACACATGCATTTTATCTCGGGAAGTGTGACCTCGTACCTGTACTTTTCATAGGCTTTTGTCCAAATTTTTTTTCCTAAATGTTTTTATTAATTTTATAAATGAATAACATAAGATTCATGACAATTACATCACATTATAAACAATAACAGAAAACAAATGTAACCAACTATTCATAGGGTGTCTGCAATTTATGGTAAAAATAAAACAATTATTCCACTAAAAAAATTTGTTTACGTTGAGCATCCGTAGACTCTCAAGTTTCATCCAAGAAATAAGTGAAGAATTTTGTTAGTGATTTCTTTCTTTGGATTTCCAGATGGCAAGTCTCACTTGCAATGTTATAAAACTCTTTCATTGTTGGACTAGTTGCTTTTCCAGTTTCTTGTAATCACTTTTCTTGCAATTGTTAAAAGGGACCAAAGAAGAGCACAATGAACTTTCTGACACACCAATGTATTGGTGTATTAAACCATTTAAATATCATAAAGAGCCTGTAACACAAAAAAAATTACTTCATTCCAAAAGGAAGTTTAATTGTACTGCATTCACTTATCATATCTTGCCAATTGGCTGTGTATCTAATCCACATCAACAACCGTTCTTTTTTTCCTGACATCAACTCTATTTATGTGGTGTAATGAAAACCTTGTGCATAAACTTCCATGAAAATAACTTGCATTTTAGTGATTCTTGTGGTTTGATAATGAGATAGAAGTATCATTTTTTTCTCTGATTCATTTGGGAAGCGTTTATTTATAATTGTAAAATAATCCCAATAGTTATTTTTTACAAATATCAGACTTTAGATATTTTTATAAATTTCTAGATTAACATTTTCTTACTAAATAATCAGTAAATTTTGGAATCTCCTTTTTAATTGAGTCTTGTATCAAGGATAACCTTTTTTTCGGTAGCATATCTACAGTCTTGTAGCTATATCTGCGTATCTTTGTTTAGATTATTTTTTTTCTCCATTAATTGAAGCCAATATGTTCATTGTTTTTCCTTTAAAATTTTCCATTGTAAATATGTTAATCGTAATATTATTTTGAGTAACTACAGTAGGAAAGATTAAGTAAAGCCAGGCCTTATATTCAGGATCTCTATTACTATATTTTTGAAGTTGGAAATTGTTGTAATATATGTTTTTTAATGTTATGTTTATGGTATCCTAGTGTGTACTCCTTTTTTAACAACTATTAATTATTCTATTATAAAAGTCATATTTTATTTTTCATAATTATACAGTCATGTATAGCATTATAGTTTTTATTAGTCCACAAGATAGTTTTTATAACAGCTGACATGGAAAATGTTTGCAAATCTGGTAAGCCTATTCCTTCATTGGACCAACTACGTAAATGCTGAACTAATGCTAGTCTAGGTCTATTAGAATGTCAAGAAATTTTAGTATTGGGGTATAAAAATCTTTTTAACTATTGCTTATGAATGGAGAGTACAATAGATTGAATTATGTATAATATTTTAGGCAATATTACCATTTTAATTGAAAATCTTTCTTCTAATGTGAAAAAAATATTCCATTTTTTTTTTATGTTTTCTAAAGTTTTACAGTAATTTATATTTATTTATCTCTGCCTTTGGTTAAAGTAATCCCTAAATATTTTATTTTGTCATCTCTAATTAAAAATTTAGATTATTGGTGTGGTATATTAGGATTAGAGTTAATGCATGATATTTTTGTTTTTGTCCAGATTTTTGATGTCTCCAGGTTGAGAGGGATGGTATAGATCACGTTATATGTTGTCTATGTTACGGACTAGCTACTGCTGCAAGGGTGTTCACAAAGCACCTGTCTCCTGTTGTACAGCAGGCAGCAAGCTATTCAGATGTTTCCTTATTTAAACTAGCATATCTTGTCAGTGCCTTTTTACCCAAAAGAGAAATTCCTGACACATTTTGAGAGTGTTTCTTACATAGAGAACTTACAAGTCTTGTCTGACTTCTCGCAGGATTGTTTTCCTGGGGTGTCTCCTGGACACCACAGTTCAGATGTTCATCGTGTTTCACTGTTGCAGTCATTACACTTGGGTTATCCTGCTGGCAGGCTACCCGCAGTCTCCCTGAATTCCAAAGTCTAGGTCCGGCGTCGGTTGCTGTCGCCTCTTCCCTGAAGTCAGTGCGTCAGGGGTATAAAAGATGCGGCTGACGCCATTTTTTTCAGTCTTTCTTGCCGTGCGGTGCCCGAAGCATAAGCAGTTCACAAGTGCCGGTCGGCCGACTCCTGAGATTTTCATAAACGAATTTCAGATCCGAAGTCTTCATTAAATAAGTACCCCTTTGGGGAAACTTTTTCTTGCTCCAGTCAAATGTCAGAAAAAAATAACAATTGTATTTCTTGTAGGAAGCAAATACCTCATAAGGATTTTCATTCTTACTGTATTCCTTGCCTAGGCCCTGATCACAACGTTGCTAGCTGTCGGTTTTGTGCTAGATTTAACCAACGCACTGTTAAGCGTCAGTATGAATGTTCTTCATCTCACATTGCTGCAGTCATAACCTGTGGGTAGTCCGCTGTCCTCGGTCGGCCCGAATACCAAAGTGTTAGGCTGGCGTCGGTCATGGTCGCTCAGATCTGACATCAGTACGCCATGGTATTAAAGCGCATGACCGACGTCATATCCTCAGTCTTTCTTGCCGCATGGTCCGAAGCAGAAGCAGCGTTTGCAAGTGCCGTTCGGCGTTCTGAAATTTTCGTATTCTGAGTTTCAGACCAGATACCAAGTTGGGCTAAGTACCCCGTTGGGGAATATTTTTGTCTTTTCTTGCCTCAGTTAAATCCGGATGTCAGAAAAAGTGAATAATTGTATTTCTTGTGGGAAACAGATACCTCATAGGGATTACCACTCTCTCTGTATTCCTTGTTTGGGGCCTGAGCACGACGTAGTCGGGTGTCGCTTTTGTGCTAGATTTAATAAGCGCACCATTAAACGTAGGCTAGATTGCGCTAGGCTTGTCTTGAAGCGGTGTAATTACAATATGCCGTCGGATCCTCCGGCGCCGCTACCGCTAAGAAGCGCAAGAAAAATCGTTAAAGTCCAAGCAGGATGAGTCGTCCGTTCGGATGCGGTTCTTTAGAAACTACGGTGGAATCTGTGGATCCAGCCGAGGTTTCAGCTGAGTCTCAGGGGGAGCCGTTAATTTTGCAAGATGTGGCCTCTCAGGAGTCTGGTCAGGCTGAGGGGGCCTCTCAGGTGGCTGTACTCCCTTCTTTGCATAAGGTGGTTAGGCCTTCCCCTTCTGTCTCTAAGGTACCTTCCAAGGTCAGGCCTGGTTTGTCTTCCTCTGGTGTCAGTCCTAGTTCTGCAGGTTCTGTACCTAAAAAACACATGCTAAAAATGGCTGAAGATTTGATTTCTTTAATCAGAGGTTCTATGCCCCCTCCAGATAAGAGGCCTAGGGTGGAGCCAGAGGTGGAAGGTTTGGAACATTCTTCAGATTACTCAGAGTCTTCGGCTGAAGACATTCAGGATTTTCCTCCTTATTCTGATTCAGACGCAGAGGATTCTACTCCTTCTGCTTCTCCTCCAGAGGATTTTTCATTTTCAGAAACCCTGCATTCTATGAGGGAGCATTTTAAATGGGAAGGTCAGGATTTCTCAGATTCCCGAAAGAGGCTTAGGGAATTTTTGTTTTTACCACAGCATAGGCCCTTGGCTATACCTCCTGTTTTGGATGTTGTTCAGGATGTTTTCTCTGAGGCTTCCCTTAATCCAGACTCTTTGCCTCCTGCACCGGTTAAACCAGATAGGTACTACAGAGTGCCAGAGGCTCATAAATATCTGTATAAGAGCCCAAGGGCTGACCAAGAAACTATTAGCCAGGGACCTAAGGGGGTCAGGGCTTCTGTTGTAAAGAATCCAGTTCCTATGGATAAAGATTCTACAGCTTTGGATAGGTGGGGTAAAAAAGTGTATACCTCTTCCACTCTAGCAATGAGGGCTTTGAATTGCCAGTTTCATATGTTGAAGTACCAGAATTTTCTTCTTACTCAGTTAAAGTCTAAGGTAGATGCTTTGGCAGAGGGCATAGAGTGTAAGGAATTACAGGATTTGGTTCATGCCTCTGATCAGGTGGGTAAGCATTCTTTTCAGTGTGGTTTCGATGCTTTACAGGCTTCTTCCAGGGTGGCTGCCACTGGATCAGTTATTCGTAGGCACGCCTGGCTTAAGGATCAGAACTTGTCAGAGCATGTTAAAGCTCGAATTTTGGATGCTCCTCTTCAGTCTGAAGTTTTATTTGGTTCTCCTGTGGAGTCAGTCTTGAAGAAAATGGAAGACAAAGCTAAGTCTATGCAGACTGTTAAGGATTTTTTGCAGGTGCAGCCCCCTAAATTTAGCAGAAATTGGCCTACTAAGGGGTGGGCTTACCCTTCTTCTGATTTACAGTCTAGGGGCAGATCTAGACGTGGTAGGGGCAGAGCTCGGGGTTCTTTCAGGCCTAGAACGTGGAGTTCCCCTGCACAATCTACAGGTGAGGGCAGGGGCCAGTCCTTTCGTAAGCAGACCCAATGACCTGCATCTTCAGCTGCCAGATCCTTCCTGTCTGGCAGCTCCTCTGGGAGGAAAGTTGGCACTTTTCAGAAAAATTGGCTTCTAGTCACCCAGGACAAATGGGTGTTGGACATTATAGACCGAGGCTACAAGTTTTATTTCCACACATTGCCTCCTTTCAAAGGCATGCTGGACGTTCCTCCTCAGCAAAGGGTGGAGGCTCACAAACAGATTTCTTTACTTCTTCAATTGGGAGCTATACAGCAGGTCCCTCTGTCAGAAGTGGGCCTAGGATTTTATTCTCGCCTGTTTCTTGTACCAAAGAAAGGAAACACTTGGAGGCCAATTTTGGATTTATCTATCCTCAACACATACCTGGACATTCCAAAATTCAAAATGTTGACTCTGCAACAACTTCTGCCTCTGTTGGGCAAAGATCACTGGATGGTAAATCTGGATCTCAAAGAGGCTTATCTTCACATTCCTATCAGGCCCAGTTGCAGGAGATTCCTGCGTTTTCGGGCTGGGACTTTACATTATCAGTTCTCTGCATTGCCCTTTGGCTTATCTACTGCGCCCAGGGTGTTCACAAAGGTTCTGGCTCTGGTGATAGCCTTCTTAAGGTTAAGAGGAATACAAATTTATCCTTATTTGGACGATTGCCTGATTCTTGCTCAAGACAAAGACAAGTTACTTCACCATCTACAGTATGTTATGGCAGTGTTAAGGTGCCTAGGGTATTCTGTGAACGAAACAAAGTCCAGTCTAGTACCCTCTCAGGAAATGTGCTTTCTGGGTGTGAGACTGAATACAGCCTCTCAGATGGCTTTTTTGACCCCGGACAAGCAAAGAAATCTTACACTTTACTTCCAACAATTGTCTCTCCGGTCCAGGCTGACTGCAAGGACAGTCCTTCAAGCCTTGGGGTTCATGGCATCTTGTATTATGGTGCTTCCCAATGCCAAACTGCATATGAGGAAGCTACAATGGTATCTAAGTGTATGGACTCAACACTGCCACGATTTGGACACTGTCATTCAGATAATACCTTGCATTCAAAAGGAATTTTTGTGGTGGGCTCAGGAATGTCACCTAAACAAGGGACTCTCTGTGACCCGACCAGAGGCGAGTCAGATCTTAACGACAGATGCCTCAGACAAGGCTTGGGGAACGCACCTCAATGGAAAATGGGTTCAAGACACGTGGCCTGCCAGAACATTTGCATATCAACTTGAAGGAGATGTTAGCAGTCCAATTTGCATTGATGGCTTTCAAGGATCTACTTCACCCAGGACAAGTGTTGATTCAAACGGACAACACAACTGTCATGTGGTACATGAACAAGCAAGGGGGAACCCATTCGTACCCCCTTTGCAGGCAAGCTATGATTTTGTGGGAGACTGCTCTCAGTTTGCACCTCACTCTTCAGGCAAGGTTTCTTCAGGCAAGGTTTCTGCCAGGAGCACAGAACTCCTTGGCGGATGTTTTGAGCAGACAGATGGTGGATCCCCACGAGTGGAAGTTGGATCCTCATGTATTTCGACAGTTGACAGTGATTTGGGGAACTCCAGACATAGATCTGTTCGCTTCTCCACTAAATTTCCAGTTGCCAAAGTTTTGCACAAAGATGTTTCATCCAAAGGCTTGGAAAGTGGATGCTCTATCATTCAGTTGGAACAATCTTCACGTCTATGCCTTTCCTCCTCTGCCTCTCCTTCCCAAGGTGCTCTTGAAGGTCAGACAGGACAAGCCCTCCATGATTCTAATAGCTCCAGATTGGCCACGGCAGCACTGGTACCCTCTGCTGAGGAGTTTAGTACAGGAGCCTCCTTGGCTTTTGCCATCGATTCCACACCTTTTGTCCCAGGCAGACAATCATTTCCTCAATGTCAGGATACAGTCCCTGCATCTGACAGCCTGGCATATTCTGTTCTAGAACCTGGAAGGTCGCAGCTTCCTCAACAGGTTTTGAATGTCATTTTGGAGGCCAGAAGGCCTAGTACAAGGAAAGTTTATGCTGATAAATGGAGGAGATTTTTTATTTGGAGCAAATCTAAGTGCTTTGATGTTTCAGGGCCTAATTTGAGTGTTTCCCTTCAGTATCTTACAGAATTATTGGACAAGGGTTTGTCTTTCTCCTCTGTAAAAGTTCATGCTGCAGCCATTTCTGCTCACTATGACTGTGACCCACCATTATTCTCTCATCCTTTGTTTAAGCAATTTCTTAGAGGGGCAAAAAACATAAGACCCCCGTGTAGAGCTCCTACTCCTTCCTGGGATCTCAATTTTGTGTTGGAAAAACTCACTTTACCTCCTTTTGAACCTGCAGCTACATCTGAGTTGAAGTTTTTGTCTTGGAAGACTGCTTTTTTGTTGGCCATTACGTCTGCTAGAAGGGTATCTGAATTACAGGCTCTAATGGCAGTTGAACCCTTCCTGATTTTTCATAAGGATAGGGTATCCCTGCGTACGAACCCTACTTTTATGCCTAAAGTGGTTTCAAATGTGGCCTTGAACCAATCTATTAATTTGCCTACTTTTTATGCTGATCCCCAAAATAAAGGGGAGAAAATTTTGCACACTTTGGATATTCACAGGCAGTTGCGTTATTTGAGCAGAACTAAAGGGTTCAGACAGTCTCAACAGTTATTTGTTTCTTTTGCTTTGGGCTCTCAGGGGAAACCTGTTTCAAAACAAACTATTTCTAAATGGATTGGCCATTGTATTGCTTTTTGTTATTCTCATCATGGTAAGGAGATTCCGGCTGGAATCAGACCTCATTCCACTAGGGCTACTGCCACTTCTACTGCTTTTTAAGGGGTGTAGCTACTAAAGATATTTTGGAAGCAGCTACTTGGAGTTCAGTGCACACTTTTTCTAGACATTACCATCTCCCTCTTTATTCCAAATCTAGGGCTGGGTTTGCCACTGCAGTTTTACAGGGCATGTTAGCAGCTCCCAATGCTTTATGATTTTGCCAACCTCCCTTTACCTTTGCTTTGGGATTCTACCCACAGGTTATGACTGCAGCAATGTGAGATGAAGAACATAGTACAGTTTTGTACCTACCATAAATGTAGATGTTCGAAGATCCACATTGCTGCAGTCCAATTTACCCTCCCTCCTTCCCCTCTGTAGTTTGGAGTGGTTGTGTGGTTTGGGTTGTAAATTTTGTTTGTACATGGGTTTTGGAAGTTTTCTGTTTGTGGCTATGGCCTTACTTTTTAGGGCCTTCTGACATCTGGGGCAAGAAAGACTGAGGATATGACGTCGGTCATGCGCTTTAATACCACGGCGTACTGACGTCGGATCTGAGCGACCATGACTGACGCCAGCCTAACACTTTGGTATTCGGGCCGACCGAGGACAGCGGACGACCCACAGGTTATGACTGCAGCAATGTGGATCTTCGAACATCTACATTTATGGTAGGTACAAAACTGTACTTTTTGCCTTTCATTACTTTGGCTGAAGATTCAATTATATAATGCCATCTGAACAGCCGACGACAGGAGTTTATAAAAAGTGCAAGGAAAAAGAAAAGGACAGGCATCCAAGGTCCAAAACCGACGACGAGGCTTCCACTAAACCAGTCACCGGTTCTCTGTGTGGAGCTTTTGCAGCCCCTGGTGCCCGCTACCTCAGAGCCACAGGCCGCTGACGACTCCCACGTGGAGCCAGCTAGGCCTCTGGATACTCGAGGTATTGGATACTTGGAAACTATTCCCTCAGATGGGTCCGGAGCCGCTGAGCAGGCATCGGCTTCTGAGGGTGTTTTCAGACCTACATAGTTATATGTAAAGCCTACATGTTAAGTTGTCAATCTCGCTTTCATTCTTGCTTGATGGGTTCGGAGCCGATCCTCGGCTCCGACTCGGTACTTGCTAAGCTCGAGAGTCACTTTTACCAGCTCGAGGCAGCCCCATATCCCATGATGCAAGGCGGTAAGTACCCAGATCTCGTTTGCCGCTTCTCTGATGAGGTCCTCCTTTTACCAGCTCCTGGTAAGTGATTTATACACTACTTCTTTGCCCCTCTTCAGTTTAAAGTTTAATAGTTTTAGACTATTTTTGGTCCCTTTCTGACTAAAATTCCCTCTCTCCTTTAAAGTTTTAGTCAGGCCTTCTCCCATCCCATCCCCCCCCTTGTTAGGGTGTGTGTGTGTGTGTGTTTGTGAGAGAATAGTTTCTTTTTTTTTGGGATTGTTATATTTCTTGGACAGGTGTGTGTGTGTGTGTGTGTGTGTGTGTGTGTGTGTGTGTGTGTGTGTGTGTGTGTGTGTGTGTGTGTGTGTGTGTGTGTGTGTGTGTGTGTGTGTGTGTGTGTGTGTTTTTTTACACCATGTCTAAGGAAAGGGTCTCAGGCTTTAAGAAGTGTGACTCGTGCTGTCAGAAGATGTCTCTGACAGACGGTCACATTTCTTGCTTATACTGCCTGGGACCTCTCCACCTGCAGGACTCCTGTGCGATTTGTCATTCTTTTAGCCAGAGAGTCCTGCAGGAAAGGAGAAATAAGCTGATTTTGAGGGGCCTACTTAAGCCGGAGGGCTCTCCGACTAAGTCGGCTCCATCTAAGACTTATAAGTCTTCCAAGGCCCAGGCTTCTGTGTCCAAGCCTGCGGCCTCGGCTCCGACTCTTTCAGAGTCGAGATCGCTCGGCTGGAGCCGATTCTGGTTTGCACAAACCTTCGGCACCGATCGCTATCGGTGCCGATTCTGGTTCGGCCACTTCGGTGTCTGCTCCGATCGGTTCCGACCACCATGTGGCTCAGGCTTCGGTGTCGGCGCCGACCGGTTCCGACACCCTTACTTTTATGTCTGTATCGGCTCCGGCCGGAGCCGATGCATCGAAACTTTCTGTCGGTGCCGAAAAGTTGTCGGCTCCGACAGCTTCCATGGTTTCGTCGGCTCCGATGATTCCTTCGAGGAAGAGGTCTAGGTCCCCTTCCTTGGAGCCGATACTCTCGGCTCCGGCTTCATCGGAGCCGATCATCCAGGTCATCCAGGCTTTCTGACCATGATTTAGAGAGAGTAGTCAGTAGATTATTAAAATCACAGGCACTGGCCCAGATGCTACATAGTCCGTCTCAACAGACTACTATTAGTCCACACCCCATTGCAGTTCTTCCTTCGACTCTACCCGAGAGTTTGGAGTTGGAGTCTTCGGGAATGGTTTCTGCTACAGCTGAGGGACAGATACCCCCTTCTGCTCCTTCAGCCTCTACTCTTATCTCCTCTTCGAGACCTTCCTTAGAGGGATTCGGTGGTCGGGCTTCCCTGGTCTCCTCCGAGGGGGTGAGTGGCAATGGACCCTTGTCCGACCCCACTCTTCCCCTTGGAGCCTCGGCCTTGGTGAGCTCGGCTCCGACATCTGCCTCGGAGCCTTCCCTTCGGTGGGTCCTGGAGTTCCTGGTTCTTGAACGGGTTCTCTCGGACCTCCTGGGAGGAGCCGAGGTGATGAAAAGTGTGCTGGCCACTGGACTCAGCCAGCAGTCTGTTCCCTTAGCTCCTCCCTCTATGGTGCCTGTCGATATCTCTGCCACTTCTCTTGCTCCCGGACCCAGAGATCCTCCGCCTCAGGTTTCCCCACTGGGAAGAACCCCCTCTTCCAAGGATTCTCCTGATCAGTCAGGAGATCCTCCGCGAAAGAGGACCTGTAAGAGGAAACACGTAGACTCCCCCGAGTCTATCACTTCAGATACTGACTTGGATGAGTCAGAGGGATCCCCAAGATCCCCCTCTGAGGATGTCTCCTTTTCAGACATCCTAGACCTCCTTAGACAGAGGGGAAACTGGCCCACCAATAATCCCTCTGAGGATGAGTCGGTATACCTGGAGGCGTTTGGATCTCGGCCCTCCACCTCCTGGGTGTCTCCGCCTTTCGACCCCCTTATGCAGGTTATTGCTCGAAAGGCGTGGGCTGCTCCTGACTCTGTAGAGCCAGTCCCTAGGAGGCCTTCTAAATGTATTACTGCCCCGTCGGACAAGCAATTCCTCACGAAAGGTGTCCCTGCTGATGCCATGGTGGTGGCGGCTGCCACTAAGAAGGAACTTGCAGATCCTTCCATACCTGTCCATCCTCCTAATAAGGAATCTAGGACCATGGATAGGTATGGTAAGCGGATGTTCTCTTCAGCGGCCTTTGCTATGCGTTCGCTGAACTACCTATGTCACTTCACCAGACTCCAGAGGGATATCCTTAAGGAGCTAGGTGAAGTAGTACAGGAACCTACAGCTGCAGGGGCTCAAGAAAAAATTGCTTCGCAGCTAGGAACCCTTAATTCTATTGCTAACTCCTCCATGCGACTGATATCATATGCTGCAGATGGAGCGAGTAGGGCCGCAGGTACAGGTGTGGCTCTTAGACGCCAAGCCTGGATGCGGCTCTGTAATTTTGCAGATCCCTTTAAGGCGTCCTTCACAAACTCTCCCTTTGATGGGTCAGCTTTGTTTGGCCCTCAAGTGAAGGAAACGTTGACCAGGTGTGAGCAGGACGGCAAGACTCTTTCTGCCGTAGGGGTCTGTTTTTCCACCCCTTCTAGACCTTGCCCCAAAGGGCAGAAGGGTGGCAAAATGTGGTTCCGCAAATCCCAAGGAGTCACGCCGGATTCACGTGGTCAGTTTACCCCTAGAGGTAGAGGGGGTAACAATAACAGACGCCGCTCTAGAGGCAGAGGGGGTCCACAAAACCAGGGAAGCAGAGAGCCTCTCTCTGACAAGCCCTTTCAGCATCCCTGAGATGTTGCCCGGCTGTCCATCCTTGGAGGCAGTCGGGGGAAGACTATCGCTGTACCCAGAAGCCTGGCGTTCCCTCACTCAAGACAGATGGGTACAGTCGATCATATCCGAGGGTTACAAAATTCCTTCGAGGAAAGTCCTTTCTATCACTCAAATTCCCTTCCAGATGTACCACCCGGTCTAAGGGAAATTGCAGAGTTAGAAGTCTTAAAACTACTGCAAAAAAGAGCCATTCAGCCAGTTACAACAGATCATTCAGAGCCCGGAATCTACTCAAGGTTCTTTTTGGTCCCCAAAAAGACGGGAGACTGGAGACCAATATTGGATCTCAGCAGATTCCACAAGTCTGTGAGGAAGACAAGATTCCGAATGGTCACTCTTCAGTCAATTCTGCCCTTCTTACAGAAGGACAACTGGATGTGCTCAATAGATCTTCAGGATGCGCTATCACATAAAATTCACAGACGCTCCAGGAGATTTCTCCGCTTTCGGCTGGGGTCCAGTCATTTCCAGTTCAGAGCCCTGCCCTTTGGTCTCACTACAGCCCCCAGAGTGTTCACCAAATGTATGGCAATGGTCACGGCTCACCTGAGACGTCAAGGATTCCAGGTGTTTCCGTATCTCGACGACTGGCTCCTTTCAGCCACCACCAGGCATCAGCTTCTTCAAGCCAGGGATTACACAATAAATCTTTGTTCTCAATTGGGCATCTCGATCAACTCCGAAAAATCATCCTTATTGCCCTGCCAGTCTATTACTTTCATAGGCGCAAACTTAAACACTGTTTGGATGTCAGCTACCCTTACAGATCAAAGAATCTCAGACATTCAAAGTCACGTCATGATCATTCTAGCCAACAAGAAGGTACAGGCCAGAATGGTTCTAAAGGTGTTAGGCCTCATGGCTGCGGCCATTACCCTTCTTCCCCTGGCTCGCTTCTATATGCGCCTTCTTCAATGGATGTTCACTCAGTGGTCTTACCAACAACTTCCAATGCGTCACCAAATACTGGTGACACAGATTTGCAAGAATCATCTTGCTTGGTGGATCACTTCTCCCCAGATTCACCAAGGCAGACACTTTGTACCCCCATCCCCGGTAGCCACTGTCACTACGGATGCCTCCCTGATCGGGTGGGGGGGGCATTATCAGGGCAGGATGGTTCATGGGACGTGGCAACCTTTCGAATACCACCTGCACATAAATGTCCTAGAGATGAGAGCAGTGCTTTTAACGTTGCAAGCCCTCAACGACTTTCTTCCCGTAGGGACAATTGCAGTCCACACAGACAACATGTCTGTAGTTTGGTATATCAACAAACAGGGCAGAACCAAGTCCTACCCCTTGTGTTGAGAAGCGCTCAGACTTTGGCAATTGGCGATCTCCTCTCATCGGTTTCTGGTAGCAAAGCACATCCCTGGGAAAACCAACATTTTAGCGGACAGATTGAGCAGAGCTATTCTCATGCCTCACGAGTGGTTTCTCAAACAATCTATAGTGGAAGAGATTTTTCTGGAATGGGGTCGCCCATGTTGCGATCTTTTTGCTACTCCCCAAAACAGCAAATGCCCAGACTTCTTCTCTCTCTTCCCACTGCCAGGCCATCCCCCCCAGAGACGCTCTGACCCAGGATTGGCCCCAGGGACTTCTTTATGCCTTTCCTCCATTTCCTCTGATCCCTCAAGTTATCCAAAAAGCAACCGTTTTGAGAGCCAAATTGATTCTCATTGCTCCTTATTGGCCTCGACAAATTTGGTTTCCGTTCCTCCATAGTCACCTTTTGGTGCAGCCGTGGCATCTGGACCCAGTGCCAGATCTTCTGATTCACCAATCCGGTCAGCTGCACCAGTCTATCCCTTCTCTCAACCTCACAGCATGGTTGCTCCACTTCCTTCCTTAGCCAGGCTTCCTATGATCTCTAACCCTGTTAGAGACATCATAGTAGCTTCCTTAAAATCCTCTACCAGGAGGATTTATACGAGCAAATGGAAACGTTTTTCTTATTGGGCTAAAGCCAAGAATATTGATCCCTTCACTGCTCCAGTTCAAGCAGTTTTGGATTTCTTAGCGGAGATTTTTCACGCGGGCTCCTCTTCTTCCACAGTTAGAGTTCAGTTGGCTGCTGTCTCGAACTTTCATGTCGGGTTCGCAGATCGCAACATTATGTCCCACAGGCTTTGTAGAGCCTTCTTGAAAGGAATTTTCCTCCTGAAGCCTCCAGTCAGGAGTCCTCCTCCTCAATGGGACCTAAATTTAGTGCTGACATCCTTGATTCTTCCCCCCTTCGAGCCAGCTGTTTCTTGTTCCCTGAAATTTCTTTCATGGAAAACTTTATTCCTGGTTGCTATTACATCGGCTAGGAGGGTGTCTGAACTTCATGCTCTATCTGTTCGCCCCCCCCTATTTGGTTTTCCACAAAGACAGAGTATCATTGAGAACTAATCCGACCTTTTTGCCTAAGGTCTCCTCAAAGACTAATTTGAATCAAGCCATTAATCTCCCTGTATTTTTTCCAAACTATTCAAACAGATCGGAACAAAAATTACATTATCTTGATGTCCACCGCCAACTCAGATATTATTTGGACAGAACAAAACAATTCAGGAAATCCGATCAACTCTTTGTTTCCTATGCTGATAACAAGAAAGGCCTTCCTGTCTCAAAAGTGACCTTATCTAGATGGCTTTCTTCTGTCATCTCTGAAATTTATCGGCTCAGGGGAAAACAGCTGTGCTCGAAACCTAAAGCACATTTAACCAGAAGCTTAGCTACTTCTACAGCCTTTCAAGCTAGACTTCCTTTAGACACTATTTGTGCAGCGGTCACTTGGGCCACTCCTCATACATTTGTTTCCCATTACAAATTGGATTTGGCCTCCAGGGACAGAGCCAGTTTTGGCTCTACCGTTCTCGAGTCTGTTCCATTGAGCCACCCAAGATAGAGGTGCTAGGGACGCGGTCCCATCAAGCAAGAATGAAGGCGAGATTGACAACTTAACATTGAGAAGTTATGTACCTACCATAACGTTCCATGTTAGTTGTCTTCTCGCCTTCTTTCTTGACCTCCCTCCTTCCCCAGGCCTGGACAGACCTTTCTCTACAAGGAATTACACTTCTGAAGACCGTACAGAGCTGGTCCTTCTACCATACTGCAGGTTTTTCTCTTCTTCTTTCTTCCTTTGGGAAGTTATTATGCTAGGTGCTATTGCCCTTTTGTCATCAAACGAGATCTGGGTACTTACCGCCTTGCATCATGGGATATGGGGCTGCCTCGAGCTGGTAAAAGTGACTCTCGAGCTTAGCAAGTGCCGAGTTGGAGCCGAGGATCGGTTCCGAACCCATCAAGCAAGAAAGAAGGCGAGAGAAGACAACTAACATGGAACGTTATGGTAGGTACATACTTCTCATTCAGCTTCCAAAACAAAGACTAAAGCAATTCTAAAGACAAAGAAACAAGTACAGCATTCTCCTGGACAGACTTCTATGCCTAAAAAACAGATGCTCAAAATGGCCGAAGACCTAATTACCTTTATCAGGGGTTCCCATCCCCCACCTGGCAAGAGGCCTAGGCAAAAGACGGAATATGAATCTTCTGATCAGGTTTCCATTTCCTCTGACTCCTCTTCGGAACAGGAATACTCTCTTCCTTCTTATTAGGATTCTGATGCTGAAGAATCTATCCCTTCAGCCTCACCGCCTGAGGATTATTCTTTTGGGGAAACCCTGCATACCATGAGGAGAGCACTTCCACTGGGAGAGCCAAGACTACTCGGAATCTAAAAGGCTTGGAGATTTTCTTTTACTACCTCAGCACAGGCCTTTGGCTATTCCTCTTGTATTAGACATTGTACATGATGTATTTTCAGAGTCCGGACTTTCTCCGGACTCTTTACCTCCTGCCCCTGTTAAACCAGGCAGATACTACAGGGTTCCAAATTCACATAAATTTCTTTATAAAAACCCTGCTGCTGACCCAGAGACTATTTCTCAGGGTCCCAAAGGGGTCAAGGTTTCTACTGCAAAAAACCCTATCCCCTCTGATAGAGATTCAAGGCCACTAGACAGATGGGGAAAAAGGTTTACACTTCTGCTACTTTAGCTGTGAGAGCTTTAAATTGTCAATTTCATATGCTTAAATATCAGCAATATTTAATGTCACTGCTAAAACAGAAAATGTTGTCAAATTCTGACTGCAGAAAATAAGGAAATGCAGGATTTATTGCATGCAACTGAACAAGTGGGAAAAGCATACATTGCAATGTGTTTTTGATTCTCTGGAGGCCTCTTGCAGGGCCGCAGTTACGGGTTCTGTCATTAGGAGGCATGCTTGGTTAAGGAACATAATCTGCCTGATTCATGTTAAGTAAAATTAGATTCTCCATTACAGCATGTTACCTTATTTGGTGTTAAAGCAGAGGAGGTGTTGAAGAAAATGGAGGACAAAGCGAAATCTATGCAAACAGTAAAGGATTTCTTACAGGTACAGCCACCCAGATTTAGCAGGAACTGGCCTACAAAGAATTGGTCCTTTCCAGCGACAGACAGGCCACAGAAAGGCAGATCCCAGCCCCAGGGCTCATACAGGCCTAAACAGTGGGGCGCTTCTACCTCCAAAAGCGGAGAAGACAAATCACAACCATACAGGAAACTGTCCCAATGACTTTCCTCTGCCAGCACCAAGCACTTATCTTTTGGCAGCCCCCTTAGGGGGAAAACTAGCACTTTTTTCTCAAAATTGGCACATGATCACCCAGGACAAATGGGTCTTGAATATTGTGTCCCAGGGCTACAGGTTCCACTTTCACACCCTGCCAACGGCAAAAGGTATGCCAGACCTGGCACACAATCAATGGGCAGAGGCACAAAAACAAATTTCATCCCTCATGGACATGAGGGCCATTCAGCAAGTACCTCAGCAAGAGCAGGGACAAGGATTTTACTCAAGACTTTTCTTGGTACCCAGAAAAAACAAAGCGTGGAGACAAATACTGGACCTGTCTATTCTAAATACATTTCTGGATGTTCCAAAATTCAAAATGTTGACTGCAGCAGCTTCTGCCCATGCTGGGCAAGAAGGCTTGGCTTGTAACTTTGGACCTAAAAGAGGCATACAGACAATCCTGCAGAAGATACCTCAGATTTTAATTACCCTCATTCCTTGTCTGCAACAGGAGTTTCGATGGTGGGCACAGGCCTGTCACCACAACAAGGGACAGCCATTCACCCTACCCACAGCCAGGCAGTCAATAACAGATGCTTCAGACTATGCCTGGAGGGCCCACATGGTAGGAAAATGTATTCAGGGCACATGGCCCACAAGCCAAAGGCATCTTCATATCAATCAAAAAGAGATTTTAGCTGTTCAGAATGCCCTGACAGCTTTCAAGGATCTACTCCATCCAGGACAACTACTGATAAGGATGGACAATACTACAGTCATGTGGTACATAAACAAACAGGGAGGCACTCATTCCTACTCCCTCTGCAGACAAGCCATGACTTTGGGGATACAGCATTGACTTATCAAGTACATCTGCAAGCACAATTCCTGCCAGGAAAGAAAAATACTCTGGCAGACGAACTAAGCAGAAACCTCATGGATCCCCACTATCCACAAGTCTTCAGCATGATAATGAAATGGGGATGCCCAGACATAGATCTATTTGCCTCCACTCACAACTGCCAACTACAGAGATATTCTGCACAAGGACGTATCACAAGCAAGCATGGAAAGTGGATGCTCTTATCATTCAGCTGGAAAACCCTAACAGTATATGCTTTTCCTCCTGCCTCTCCTCCCCAAGGTACTCCTAAAGGTCAGACAAGAGAAGCCAAAAATGATTCCGATTGCTCCAGACTGGCCCCGCCAGCACTGGTATCCAATCCTAAAGGGCTTGTCTCAAAGCCCAGCCTGGACATTGCGTCTAATTCCTCATTTACTGACCCAACGAAACAGTCAGATCCTGCACAGCCAACTCAGAACCCTAAATCTGGCAGCATGGTGGATAATGTCATTCAGAGCACACCTCTCTCTAAAGCAGTGATGGATGTTATTTTGGAGGCCAGGAGGCCCAGTACCAGAAAGTCTTATGCAGAAAAATGGAAAAGATTCTGTGCTTGGAACCGGGCACAAGGAAATGACATGTTTGTACCAAATATTCCTCAGATTTTACAATACCTAACTGAGATGCTGGACAAAGGCCTATCCTTTTCATCAATTAAAATCCATGCCTCTGCCATTTCAGCTCATTACAATACGGAACCACCAATTTTTTCACATCCGTTGCTAAGACAGTACCTCAGAGGGGCCAAAAACATAAGACCTCCAAGGAGAGCACCAATACCTGCATGGGACCTCAATTATGTCTTTGAAAAACTCACGCTGCTGCCTTTTGAGCCAGCCAGTACAGCTGGAAAAACTCATGCTGCTGCCTTTCGAGCCAGCCAGTACAGCTGAAATAAAGTTCTTATCTTTGAAAACAGCTCTGCTCCTAGCAATTACCTCTGCAAGACGAGTCTCAGAGTTAAGGCACTCATGGTTGTGGAACCTTTTATTATTTTCCATCCAGACAGGGTTTCTCTGAGGACGAACCCGACGTTTATGCCTAAGGTAATGTCCAGTGTGGCCCTTAACCAAACCATTCATTTGCCTACCTTTTATCCAAACCCACAGAATAAGGGTGAGAAACTTTTGCATTTACCTGCGCTTCTATTTGGACAAAATTAAAGCTTTCAGAAAGACTGAGCAACTCTTAGTAGCATATGCTGCAGGATCACAAGGAAAGGCCATCTCAAAGCAGACTATTTCAAAATGGATAGGCCGCTGCATTCGTTTCTGCTATTCACAACACGGCAAATCAGTGCCTAAGGGCATTAGGCCTCATTCAACCAGAGCAGCAGCCACTTCAGCAGCCTTCCTCAGAGGAGTACCAACCAAAGACATTTTAGAGGCTGCAACTTGGAGTTCAGTGCACACTTTTACCAAGCACTACCACTTACCTCTCTACTCTAAATCCAGAGCAGGCTTTGCCACTGCAGTTCTGCAGGGCCTTATAGCCTCTCCTAATCCTGTTTAGACCCAGCCACCCAACCTCAGCTTTGGGATTCAACCCAAGTGTGATGACTGCAACAGTGAAACACTATGAACATAGTACATTTGTGTACCTACCGTAGATGTTCGAGTGTATTCACTGTTGCAGTCCAGGTTACCCACCCAACATCCCCCTTTTCTTTGCTGGGACTTATCTGTACTTCTCTATCCTATACAACCTATGTGGTGTATTTTCTTGTAGATGAAGGAAATGTTTATTTTTGTCCATGCATACTTATTGGCATAATTTTCAGCCTACCAATTTGGGGGCACCTGACATCTGAGGCAAGAAAATGGCGTCTGCTGCATCTTTTATACCCCTGGCACACTGATGTCAGGGAAGAGGCGACCGCAACCGACGCCGGACCTAGACTTTGGAATTCAGGCCGACTGCGGGTAGCCTGCCATCAGGATAACCCAAGTGTAATGACTGCAACAGTGAATACACTCTAACATCTACATTTATGGTAGGTACACAACTGTACTTTTTCTTCCACTGGGAAAAATAGATCTGTATTTATATTTTCCTGAGTTTTTCCATTTGGAATTTTGTCTAATCAAAAGAATTCTTCAGGAATGTGACTGTGATGGCATATATGATTCTCCGGATGCCTTTTGTAAAGTTCCACTTGAGAAAAATTCAGTGGTACCTGAAATCTCTCTGGTTCTGGCATCATCCCCTAACTTTTCAGATTCCAGATTTGTGAAAAGGGAGATTTTGTGGTGGAGATACCAGATGTCTCAAAATCCAGATTTCCCATTCTGCCTTCCTTCACAGTCAGTCACAGCAGACTCCTCAGACTTTGCTTGGGGAGCAGTGTCTGTGGGGATAAAAGTGCAGGGTCTTTGAAAAAAATGATAGACAGAAACACATATGCTCTCAACGGTCTCATTTTGTGGTCTGTCTGACCTCTACAGCTGTTATGACAGTGATGTGGTACATAAACCAGCAAAGGAGAACCAGATATTGGCTTTTGTTTACTAGCTGTGGTAATTTGGGATATAGCTTTTCATTATAGTCTCATTCTGTAGGCATCCTGCATACCCTCTGAGCAAAATTGTTTTTCAGACAAGCTGAGCTGGACTATGACAGACCCTCAAGAATGGAAAATTAATCTGGGGTATTCCAAAAGGTTGATATGTGGAATGCCATAAATTTATCTGTTTTCCTCCACTCAAATCACTTGGCAAAATTCTGCTCCAGGAATGCGTGCAGGAATACCTAGAAAACTGATGCATTTCCTTTCTTCTATGGACAGGAATGCTCCTGTATGATTTTTCCACCCTTTCCACTCGTATTCAGGGTCATTCTGAAAATTCAGAATGACTCTCAAAACTATCATTGTGGTGAGACTCCCTTCCTTTGGAAATGACCAGGGGTAATTACCTCAAGCTTCCTCAGGGAGTGGAATTGTTCACAAGACCAGTGGTGTTTGATGTATCCTGTCCTGGAACACGTACAACTGACTACTTGGGTGATGAGTTTTAATACCTTTTTTGATACCTTTTCTTTGAGGACATGTAGCAGGTGTTGGTTAGAAAAATCCTGTATTAGCAAGTGGGAAAAGGTTTTCTTTTTGGTTGGGGGAGCTTGCCTTCTGGGTAGATTAGCCTGGGAAAGTGGTGGGGGTGCTGAAAATTGGGTTAGAAAAGCTAACTCTTGCTCTGTTTTATCTAGCTCATCAGACTGACTTGAGGTTCTTTACATGAAAAAAGTACAGCTGTGTAAAATCTTACCATAACAGTAGATGTCCTTGCCTTCACCACTGCAGTATTTAGGACAAATGTGATTCCCTGCAGTGAAGCCCACCATCCGGCCAGTTTATCAAAGTCTACCATTGCTTTAAGGTACTCTGAACGTCGCCTACATGCACCTTGTGTAGCATAAGGTGACATTCAAGTTACCATCCTCAGAACTGATTGGCCCAGTAGGAACAGCAGTCTAAGGAATACCATGGAGTGCCCGTACATCCAGGAAGGAAAGAGTAGGGGGATGGAGGGAGGAGTGAATACTGCAGTGGTGAAGGCAAGGGCATCTACTGTTATGATAGTACAGTTGTGTAAAATCTTATGTCCTTACATTCACTGATGCAGTATTCATGACAAATGGCAGAGTGCCTAAGTTCAAGAAGAAACTTGGGAGGAGAAAGCAACAGCTGAGCCTTTTAAAAAAGCCATGAAGAATGACATCAGCAAAACCAGCCCTAGCTCTGGAGATGCAATCCAACTGGTACTGTTTGGTAAAGGTATGCACATATGTCCAGGTAGCAGCTTCAAGAATAGAATTAGCGTCTAAGCCTTTGAAGAAAAAATAAAAGCACCAGAAGAAGCCACAGCTCTAGTAGAATGAACCTTTACAGAAGGAAGGCTCGTACCATGAAAATTGTAACAAAAGGAAATAGCCTTTGAAATCCAAGTGGAAATAGTTTGCTTGGAAACAGCCAAACCTAAAAATCTAGGATGAAAGGAAACCAATAACTGATCAGATTTCCTGATAGCTTTTGTTTTATCCAAATAAAATCTGAACTGTCTGTGCACATCTAAGGTATGCAGCACCCTCTCAATGTCAGATTGCAGAGAGGGGAAAACAGTAGGCAAACTAATAGACTGATTTAAGTGCCAACTCATTAACCACCTTGGGCATGAAAGATGGATTAGTATGCAAGGACACCCTGTCCTCATAAAATATCCAAAAAGGTGGATAAGCCATAAGGGCTTGCAACTCAAGACACCAGTCTGGCAGAAGTAAGAGCTAACAAAAAAACGGTCTTCAAAGAACAATGTTGCAAGGAAGCTGAAACAGCAGGCTCAAAAGGAGCCAGAGTCAGTTTTTCCAGAATTAAATTAAGATCCCAGGGAGGAGGAACAGGCTTCCTGGGAGGTCTAATATTAAGGATGCCTTTAAGAATTTGCTTGGCCTCAAATCTAGAAGCTAACGGGTGAGTTAAAGGGAGACAAGCAGAAAAAGCTGATAAGTGGGCTTTAATAGAAGAATAGGCCAAACCAGCACTGAGCAAGTCATGCAAGTAAGAGAGAACCAAAGAAACATCCACAGAAAGTGGCCCAGGTCACGAGAAGGACACCAAATAGAAAACCTCTTCCATCCAGGAGTAAAATTTCCAAGTAGTAGTTTTCCTGGTCTCCTGCAGGACTTGCAGCAAGTCCTCAGAAAAAGGTCTATGAAGGATCAAATCCCTATCACCCACAGTGTCAGATGAAGGGTGGACAGGTGGAGATGGATGAGAGACCTCTTGTTTTGTGCGATTAGATCCACCCTGTGAGGTAACCTGTGGTGATTCTACTTGGCTAGATGCAGAAGTAGAGGGAGCCAGTGCTGTTGCGACCAAAAGGGAGTCACCAGCAAGATTTTGGGAGCATCCTGTTGAATCTTGAACAGGACTCTTGGAATGAGAGGAAGGGGAGGGAATGAATAAAGAAACATCCCCTTCCAAGAAAATGAGAGGGTGTCCACCTTCTATACCAGAGGACCTGGGACTGTGGCACAAAACTGAGGAAGTTGCCCGTTCAGAGGGGAGGCAAAGAGATCTACTTGGAGTACCACACTGGTGAACAATATCCAGAAACTCATCCCTGTGAAGCATCCATTTGTGGGATTGAGTGAAGGATTTACTCAGATTGTCTGCCACAACATTCTGATCTGAAGGAATATAAACTGCCCAAAGAGTCGCTTGATATTGGATAGCCAGATTCCCATACCAGAAGTGCAGTCGGCACAGACTAATATCTCGTACCCCCCCCCTGTTTGTTAATATACCACATGACTGTGGTATTGTCTGTGAAAACATTGAGAGGCCCCGGAGAGAAGAGAGGATGAAAGGCCTGAAGAGCCGGCTTAAGAGCTCTCATTTCTCTGTTGATGTGCTCCTTCTGCCGATGTGGTGACCACTCTCCCCATCCCACATCTGAAGCATCTGTGAACAGATCCTGAGAGGAAAGAGGGGGTTGAAAAGGGAGCCTTGGATTTAGAGACAACTCCTAAATCCACCACACAATTTCTTTCTTGAGACATGGGAGAAGAGGAACAGGGAAGTCTAGAGGATGCGCATGTTAAAGCCCCACCGACTTCAAAAACCACTGGAACTTCCTCATGTTGAGTTTGGCCAGAGGGACCATTGGAATGGTGGAAGCCATAAACCCCAGACCTCTCACCTGGCTGTAATGGAGGCCAGGGGAAGAAGAGTTTGAAAGAAAGAAATGTGAGTTAATGCCTTTGGAGGAGGCAGGGGTGCCAGCATCGGGACCTTTTTGAATCCTGCAACCCAGAAAGATATGATCCTGTGAGGGAGTCAGAGAAGACTAAGTTCATCATGAACCCCAGGCTCTGAAGAAGAGAAATGGTAAAATTTTGCAGTAGGACCTCTGGAGCAGAAGCCTGAATCCAAATAAGGAAAAATTTGGATCCCTTGAAGCCTGCAAAAGGCAATCACAGGAGCGAGGCATTTGGTGAATACCCTTGGGGCAGTAGAAGGGCCAGAGAGCAAAGCACAGAACTGAAAATGCCAGGAAGAAACAGAGAAATGCAAAAATCTTCTGAAAAAGAGGATGGTTCGGAATATGGAGATAAGCATCCTTAAGGTCCAGAGACACCAGAAAGGCCTTGGGGAGCAAGAAAGGAAAGGGGGACTGAAGGGACAACATCTGAAAGGAAGGCACCTTTTCAGAAAAGTATTTAGATGGGAGGGGGCCCTAGAATAGGTATCAAAGTACCTTCTTTTCTGGGTGCTAGAAACATTCTTGAGGGAAAACCCTTTCCTCCTTTGGGACACAGGCACCTCCAATACCCTGAGACAAGAGGTCTCTAAGAACCTCTTGGGGGGGGGGGGGGTGTCATTCCCTAGGAGGTTGAGGAATGCCTGTAAAAGGGCAGGAAATCCAGACCATGAAGTACCCCTGCCGAGTGATTGACAGAACCCTGGGTGATTCTGAGCCAAACAGGAAGAGAAAGGCAAAGAGAGAGGAATTTGGCTGGGAACAGGTGAATAGTCGGACAGCACCTGGTTTGTCAGGAAAGGAAGGCTTAAGAATCCCTGTAGTCTGGCCTTAGCAGGAGGAGGCAGTTTACCCTCCTTTTTACCTGTTAGGAGGGCGAGATTGCCTACGAACAAAGGCTGGCTTAGAAGGGTAGTTTCGCTGAAATTTAGGCGCAGGAGAAACAGACGTGTTTAACTCATTCACTCCAATAGAGCTCAGGAAGTTTGCACTGTAACTTCTAATGGGCGGAGCCTGAAACTTTTGACAGAAACAAATTGTCCTCACATTTCAAACAAATCTTCCATAACCCCTGTGGTGCTAGAGATATGAACAAAGTATAAATGGCAAACCCTTCGACACAAAAAGTATTTTTATAGTGGTATAGGGTTGCCACCTTCCTTCGTGGCTAAAACCGGAGTAAAGCCACACCCCTCACGTCACCAGTAACACCGCCCGCATTCTACCCATTTTGTGATGTCACGATGACACCACTCTGCAGGGAACGCCCATTTTTATTTCGAGAATAGTAAATTAGCCGATTTACAAACTCCGATAGTCCGTTTCCTTTTTGAAACAGAATACCAGAGTTTGTACAGTTCCGGACTACTGGAGAATTGGTTTGATTTCTGGATAGTTCAGAAAAAAACTGAGGGGTGGCAACCCTATAGTGGTAGTATTCTTTAGGTTCTAGGTACTAAATGGAATTTAAGTCACAGTAATTCAGTAACTACTACATTTGTAATATTTTGTAAACAGCTTACAATGTTTCACTCACCAAACACTCAAGTTGCACACACACTTTTTGCAGCATTTCTTTCATCTAGCTGTGAATGTTCATATGAGGCTAAGGAATTATGTCTTTGCTACTCGGTTAAGATATTTGGGGAAAATGTGAAAGCTATATCTATACAAGTTAATGTCATAAAAACAGTAGTTAATATCTCCTTACCTGAAGTAGAGAGAGGTCAAATATTAATGCAGTTAAGCTTGCCATTGTGTAAGCTTTAAGATTAAATCTTTTAAAACCTTGTACATAGCAAGATTTTGGAATTATTGATGCAAATATGAGCAAACAATATTTGACACCTAGAGGCATCTGTAGGAGTTGACTGCAGATGCACCTGGAGTAAAGCCTTCCCGTTGTCTTGAAGAGACTTAAGCCAGCAGCCGTTTCCCCAAACAAAAGTTTTATTATCTAGAGGAGCATCCATCAACTTAGCCTTAATGTCATCGGGTAAAGGTTGAAGCCTAAGCCAAGAATATCTCCTCAGAACTGAACCAAAAGCAGCAGCCCTAGAAGAGGCATCTGCTGCATCATAACTACATGTGATAGAATGATTAACTACCTGAGAGGATGCCCCTAGCAAGGAAAGAGAAGATTTATTCCATGTCTGGAAGTTCAGAAAAAAGCTGACAAGCTTGGGAAAGAAGAGCCTTGACATACCTAGAGATATGGATCTGATAATTAATAGCCCTAAAAGCTAGGGTAGCCGAAGTATAAACCTTCTTCTTATCCAGTCTATCCATGGTTCTTCTGTCTTTGTCAGAAAGCAGTAACTTGGATGAAGCAATTGAGACAGCTTATCGGAGGCTGCAGACACCACAGAGTGGTCGGCAACCGGGCATTTAAACAAAAAGGAACAATCCTCCAGAACCCTATAACCTGTCAGACTTCTTGGGAGCAGGGGGCGGAGAATCTGGCGCTTTAAGGGCATTGGAAAAAACATCCAATAAAGCAGCTAAGACAGGAGGAATGGCGGCAAGTTTAGGAGATTCCATCAGCAGTAACTCCTAGTACCTCTTGTAGATATTTGAAACCTGGGCACAATCCCTCCTTAAATTCCATCATCCTAGACAGTGTCCCCAAAGGAAATGTCCTCAGAAGGATCATGTAGAGTAAGAGAGTCATCCTCCTCAGACCCGTAGTCTAAATGAGAAGGAATCTGGGTAGAATAAGCAAAGGATTCATAATCGGAATCTTACCTCTTCCTCAGAAAAATTCAGCATTCCGGGCCTTTTAGGGGAAGAGGAGGACCAAGGAGGAGCAGGAACTGAAACCCCTTGAGGAGGCCTTAACGACAGTAAAGCACTAAACAACTCCTGAGTAAAAGGCCTGCCGCTCACTTTGTGGATCCCTAGGAGCAGGAGAAACCTGATTAGTTTTCTGCCTTTTTTTAAGGGGACATCTGTTCTAGAAACCTCAGAAGGACCAGACTCAAGATAGTAGTCCACAACTGTAGTAGGAACATCTTCCCTAAAGAGAAACTGTGGAACCCTTCTAGACCCCTCAAACGGTCAGCTGTGGTTCCCCCTGAATGCCCAAAACAGACTCCTGAAAAGCTTCACCGGACGTGCTGCCCACCAGATCCTCACCACTGCCCACCAGATCCTCACCAGTCTCCAACCCAGACATGGTAGATGAATCTGTCAAAACAACCGGGTGTGCCTCCGGGTTCGTAATAACCTCGAGTGAAACTCTGGCAGAGGCTGGACATTGGAAGATTCCAGTCTTACCTTTACCTTATACACCACCTTCTTCTCCAACAGCTGACCCTTGGGGCAGGAAGTTCCATCCTCAGTATCTTTAGCAAGAAGCTTAAAATGCTGGATACAGTGAAAGGGAAGAAAGCCTACTACGAACAGTTTTAGGGACAAACGCCTGACAAAGTGAATAAAATGTGTGGTTGTGAGCAGCACCTAGACAAAAGACCTTTTATTGTGGCAGTCTTTATGGGGAATCCAGTCTCTCTCATGCTGGCATTTTTACCCTTCCTGGATGACACTAACCCCAAACAACACAAAACAATAAATAAAAAAAAAAAACTGGGTACTTATCTGCAACAGTACCCAACTGGGTACTTATCTGCAACAGTGAGGACTTCAGCAAACCGTAGTAATCACCAGAAAGCCAACAAACAGAAAAATGGCAAAAATGGAAGGAGGCAACAGACCGACGGTTAAACCGCGTTCATGCTGACATCAAAGAAGTTCTGAGGATTGTATGCCTGAACATCACATTTATGTCCAACACTACTCAAGGAGCGTGTAGGTGACATTTAGTCTACCTTAAAGCAATGGTAGACTTTGGTAAACTGGTAGACTTTGGTAAACTGGCCGGATGGTGGGCAGGGAATCCCATTTGTCATGAATACTGCAGCAGGGAATCCCATTTGTCATGAATACTGCAGCGGTGAATATAAGGACATCTGTTGTACTGTTCTTGCAGAGGTCAGAACTGCATGCTTTTGTGATGGTCTTCATCATTAAATTTTCACAATGATAGGGTTTTCTTAAGGAAATAAGCCGATTCATTTATGCTTAAAATAGTATAGAGGAGTTTACCTTAAGCCAAGCTATTCATCTCCCTGCCCCCCCCCCCCCCAAGCTAAAAATGAGAGAGCGCGCATACTTCGTACCATGGATGCCCGGAGACCATTCTAGTACCATCCTTGACGGAGCAAAATCTTTCAGAACTTCTGATCAGTTCACGTCTTGTGAAGGTATGAAAAAAGTACTGCCTGTGTCAAAACAGTTTCAGTGGTTCTGTTGTGCCATTTATTTTTGTTCCCACCAGAATAAAACTTTTCCAAGCATGGTTAAGACTTGCTCCACCATGGCCTTGGGTCTCTCATATATGACTTTTTGGAAAAGGTTGTATGCTAAAAATATTCTGGAAGCAGCAGCTTGGTCCTCTCTTTTTTTTTTTTTTTTTTTTTTTTTTAATTTAGACTCCTTAATTATAGTACAATCTTTGCCTGGAACATACTCCCTCGTCATTCCTCCTCCCAGTAAGTTTTAGCTGTGGTTGTCATTAATGTATGGTAGTCTATCTCTGTGTAAGTGAACTTATAGTAATCATAGATGTTCGAATAATTAGTGCTGCAGTAGCTGCTCCCTCCCTCCACCCCGCCCACTTTTTTATTGTCTGTATTGTGTTTTTTTTTTTTTTTTCTCCTTTTCTGTTATGCAAGGGTGTTTATTGCTAGCATTGTCCTCTTAGGGCTTTAGCCTCCTCTCTGTTCGCACATAATCTCTGAAGAACTTGTGCCCAAACCTGATTTTTAGTCTCAAGTTGACTTAACAGCTTGGGTGTGTGGAAGGTGCTCTGAAGGCTTTTGAAGCTGACCAGCTGTTGAATCCAGAAGCCTTAGCTATATGGGTTGAATCCTGCAAGGATTCAATCCATATAGTTAAGGCTGCTGCTGCAGTGATTGTGAGCATGTATTATGGTAGATTTACGTGTGCAACTACTTCTTTTAGTTTGTTTATATTATTGTTCATCACAGAAAATCTACACAAGACATAACCGGCTCTATTTTGTCGGTGACTAGGACCCCTTCTCGAAATTTGTCCTCGCTATCTCAGACTAGCTCAGCACACCTTGGAAAACTTCCTGAAAAGCTAGAGTTCCGTCAAAGGTACTTTATAAAATCAGCATGGTAAATTAGAAATAGTTTGTTAGTTTTCTTCATTGACCTTTTGTAAGATTTGCAAGGGTGTCTTCCTTCCATTTTTTTATTTATTTATTTGTTTTTCAAAACAACATTCCTAATATCAATTTCTGCCGCAACATAGTTGACATTCCATAAAGGTAGGGTCTCTGTTCAGACAGACCCCTCTTGTGCCAAAGTCATTACCTCTACCCTCCACCACCATTGTTTGGACATTCACTGCCGATCGAGATTTTATGGTGAAAGGCCAGATGTTACCAGCAAAGAACCATTTTTTGTATTTTTAAAAAAAAAGGGGGGGGGGGGTTGGTCAGCAAATTTCTAAGCTTATTTTAGGTAGAATGCTGTCTAACTTCAGTTTTACCATAGTAAATGTACTATTCCTCTTGCTTTAGTTTCCATGACTCCTTCCACTAGAGCAGTTGCTACATCTACAGTCTTTGAGTGTAGCTCTGGAAGAAGTCTTTGCAGTCTGTTCTCTTAACATCCTTACGCTACAGGTTAGGGGTATTTATTTTGTAGCATAAACCTTTTAGGACCCCTTATCTGAGGGATGTTCCTCCTAGGAAGTCTGCCCTTGTATTTCTGCGAGACTCCATCCTGTCTGTTAATCAGGAGGGATTGCTGTGGCAAAGATGCAAGTGTCTGGCCAGATTTATTCTTAAAGCAAGTCTTCTCTACATTTGCTTAGCCTGGCTTTAGTCTGTTTTTTAATTTGTAAGTATTTAGACACCTTTTACTTGTTAGATAATGATCTGGCAGGACTTGCCACTGTGTGTTATGAGATATGGGGTGGTTCTTGGCAGCTTGGGAAAGTTCTGTTTTTCTTAAGCAATCATGTTAAGTTGTCTATCTCGCCTTCATTCTTGCTGGATGGGTTCGGAGCCGACCTCGGCTCCGACTCGGCCACTCTAAAAGCTCGAGAGTTGGTTCCACCGGCTCGAGGCTCCCCTTATATCCCACTATGCTAGGCGAGAGTTACCTCAGATCTCGTTTGCCGCTACAGCTATCGAGGTGTTGGTTTTCTACCGGTTCTTGGTAAGTGACTTTTCTTGTGAAGTTAGTCTATTAAAACCCCTTTAATTTTAATATTTTTACTTATTTCCCTTAGTTTAGAGGAATTCTTATCCCCTTCTTAAAATTCCTGTTTTTTTCCCTCAAGAACTTTAAGTTCTTCCCTTGGGCCTACAGGCCTTTTTTTCTTTCCCTAGTGGAGTGTGTGTGTTATTTTTCTTATTTAAAAAACCTAGTTAGTGGTTTATTATAATTTAAACTAGACAGGGTGTAATTAGTGTGTTTGTGACTGTGTGTGTGTGATTACACCTTTAGATATGTCTAAAGAAGCAAAGGTCTCCAGATTCAAGAAGTGTGATGCGTGCTGTCAGAAAATGTCTCTGACAGACGCTCACACTTCTTGTGTCTACTGTCTGGGACCTTTGCACCTGCAGGACTCCTGTGCTGTGTGCCATGGCTTCAGCCCCAGGGTCCTGCAGGAAAGAAAAAATAAGTTAATTTTAAGGGGCTTACTCAAGCCAGAGGATTCCCTTTCTGTATCTACAGGGAAGCCCTCTAAGGCATCTAGGTCTTCGGCTCCGACAACTGAGCCGAGACCTAAGGTTTCTAAACCTCTGTCTACATCGGCTCCGGCTGGAGCCGATGAGTCTCAGTCCACAGTTTCTGCGGTTCCCTCGGCTCCGGCTGGAGCCGAGGTATTAGAAATTCCCGTGTCGGCTCCGACCAGACCTTCAGAGCCGACAACTAGGAAGAGGTCCAGGTCACCATCTCTTGGCTCCGTTCATTCGGCTCCAGGATCTCCCCTGCTGTCTGAACGGAGCCAAAGATCTCACTCCTGTAGGTCATCGAGGCTGTCGGATCATGACCTTCAGAGGGTAGTGAGTCGACTTCTTAAGTCCGAGGCACTGGCCCAGATGCTTCAGAGCCCGACTCATCAGTCGATGCCTGCCCCGGTCCATCAATATATTCCTCCTTCGACTCTCTTGAGCTCGGAGCCGGGTCGTGTCGGAACCGAGACTGTGATAGCGTCGGAACCGATACAATTGTCTTCGGCTCCGTCGTCGGCTCCGATTTCTTCCTTGGAAGAATCTCGGCGCCGGACTTCCCTCGTCGGCTCCGAGGGGGTGAGTGGCATCGGACCCTTGTGCGACCCCCCCCCCTCTCGGTGCTTGGCTGGTGAGTTCGGCTCCGACATCGGCCTCGGAGCCATCACTGTCGGTGCCGAGGGAGGTTCTTAGCTTCTCGGAGCAGGGACCTCTGGCTTTGCCTGACAGGGGTGCATTCGAGGTCATGCGGAGTGTGTTAGAGCCTGGCTCTACTCCACAGTCGGCTCCGTCCGCCCCTCCCTCTACGGTGCCTCAGGTCAAGTCGACTCACTCCCTCATCCCGGACCACAGAGAGCCAGCTCCTCAGGAACCCCCTGTGGGGATTTCATCCTCTTCCGAGGCCTCTCCTGATTTGGCAGAAGAGCCCCCTCGGAAGAGGAAGTGTAAGAGGAAACACATTGACTCACCTGAGTCCATCACGTCTGACACAGATTTAGATGATTCTGAGGGTTCCCCTTCTGAAGATGTCTCATTTGCAGACATTCTAGAGATCCTGAAGCAGAGGGGAAATTGGCCAGCCCTCAACCCTTCGGAGGATGAATCTGTGTATCTTGAGGCGTTTGGCTCTCGCCCTTCCACCTCCTGGGTGTCTCCCCCCCTTGACCCCCTCATGCAGGTGGTTGCTAAGAAGGCATGGGCGGCTCCTGATTCAGTGGACCCCACTCCCAGGAGACCCTCCAAGTTCATAACTGCACCAGCAGACAAACAGTTCTTAACAAAAGGAGTTTCTGTGGATGCTATGGTGGTAGCTGCTGCCACTAAGAAGGAGCTAGCTGATCCTTCAGTACCTGTCCATCCACCTAACAAGGAATCTAGGTCCATGGACAGGTACGGGAAGCGGATGTTCTCGTCAGCGACATTTACCATGCGTTCGCTGAACTACCTATGCCATTTTACTCGTCTTCAAAGGGACTTGATCAAGGAAGCGAGTGAAATGTTAAAGGACCCTACAGCTGCGGATTTTCAAGATAAGATGAACACGCAGCTGGCTACCCTTAACTCCATAACCAACTCCTCCATGCGCCTTCTTTCTTACGCGGCTGATGGAGCGAGTAGAGCCGCAGGGACAGGTGTGGCCTTACGTAGGCATGCCTGGATGCGGCTATGCAATTTTGGACCCTTCAAGACGTCTTTCACTAACTCCCCGTTTGATGGATCATCTCTCTTTGGTCCTCAAGTGAAAGAAACCTTGACTAGATGCGAAACTGATGGCAAGACCCTTTCTGCCGTCGGAGTCCGTTTTTCTACTCCTTCTAGGCCTTACCCCAAAGGCCAGAAGGGTGGAAAGATGTGGTTCCGTAAACAATCTCAAGGGACTTCGCCTGACGCACAGTCGTTTTCCCGCCAGAGGCAGAGGCGGGAATAACAATGGTAGACGTCGCCCTAGGGGCAGGGGGGGTCCGCAGAACCAGGGCAATCGGGAAGCCTTCTCTGACAAGCCCTTTCAGCATCCCTGAGGTGTTGCCCGACTGCCCACCTTCGGAGGCAGTCGGGGGAAGATTGTCACTGTACCCAGAAGCCTGGCTATCCCTGACTCAAGACAAATGGGTACAGTCCATCATTTCAGAAGGCTATTCTATCCCTTTTCTTCGCATTCCAAACCAATCAAAAAATCCCTTCCAGATGTTCCAGCCGCTCAAAGGGATCTAGCGGTTTTGGAGATTTCAAAACTGCTTGCAAAAAGAGCAATTCAGCCAGTTCCAGCAGACCAGCAAGGATCCGGAATCTACTCAAGGTTCTTTTTAGTTCCAAAGAAAACAGGGGACTGGAGACCAATTTTGGATCTCAGTATCTTGAACAGATCAGTCAAGAAAACAAGATTTCGGATGGTCACGCTGCAATCCATCCTTCCCCTTTTGGGCAAAGGAAACTGGATGTGCTCTATAGACCTTCAGGATGCGTGCTATCACATAAAAATGAGCAGACGCTCCAGAAGATTCCTCCGCTTCAGGCTGGGAACCAGTCATTTTCAGTTCAGGGCCCTGCCCTTTGGTCTCACCACTGCCCCGGTGTTTACCAAATGCATGGCAGTGGTAGCTTCTCACCTGAGACGACAAGGATTCCAGGTGTTTCCATATTTGGACGACTGGCTCCTCACAGCTCCCACCAAGCATCTCCTTCTGATGGCCAGGGATTACACCTTTCGCATTTGTCAAAAGTTAGGCATTTCAATAAATTGCGAAAAGTCTGTTTTGTCGCCTTGTCGTGCTATTACTTTCATAGGCGCAAATCTAGATACAGTAGACATGTCTGCGAGACTAACACATCAGAGAATAACAGACATTCACAAACTGGTCTCACTCCTTTTCAACAACAACAGAATCAAAGCCAGGTTAGTTCTGAAAGTGTTGGGAATTATGGCGGACCATACCTCCTGCTTCCATTAGCCAGATTCCACATGCGGATCCTTCAATGGATGCTCTTTACTCAATGGTCATACCAGCAACTTCCAATGTCTCACACCATTATGATCACGCAAGCGTGCAAAATCATCTCATGTGGTGGATGTCTTCCCTCAGCTCTTGTTGGGAAGACCCTTTGTTCCACCCTCCGGTTGCTACTCTGACAACGGATGCCTCCCTGATCGGGTGGGGGGCATTATCAGGGCAGTTCGGTGTAGGGCACATGGTAACCAAACGAATGCCACTTGCACATAAATGTTCTGGAGATGAGAGCAGTGCTTTTAGCGTTGCAAGCCTTTCAAGACTCTCTTCCCTTGGGAGCGATTGCAATCCAGACAGACAATATGTCTGTAGTGTGGTACATCAACAAACAAGGCGGAACCAGGTCATACCCCTGTGTCGAGAAGCACTCAGATTGTGGCAATGGGCGATTTCTTCTCAGCGGTTTCTGATAGCAACGCACATCCCGGAAGTCCAATCAAATTGCGGACAAGTTGAGCAGAGCTATCCTCATGCCTCACGAGTGGTCTCTGAAAGACTCTGTTGTGAGAGAAATTTTCCTCAAGTGGGGTCAGCCTTGCTGCGATCTTTTGCTACTCCCAAAACAGCAAGTGCAGAGAATATTTCACTCTATTCCCTTTACCAGGCCAACCCAGCAGAGACGCTCTAGTCCAAGTTTGGCCCGGGGACTTCTGTATGCATTTCCTCCCTTCCCACTAATCTCTCAAGTGATACAGAAAGCTATCGCTCAGAAGGCCTCATTGATCCTCATTGCTCCTTACTGGCCTCGACAGGTGTGGTTCCCCTTTCTACATAGATTTCTTTTGGAGCGACCGTGGAATCTGGACCTAGTTCCAGATCTTTTGATCCATCAGTCGGGTCAGTTTCATCGCTCCCTCCCCTCTCTGAACCTCACTGCTTGGTTCCTCCAGTTCCAACCTTAGCCAGGCTTCCTCAATTATCTCACTCCGTTCGAGATATTTTGATAGCTTCCCATAAATCTTCCACTCGGAAGATTTGTTTGAGAAGTGGAAACGCTTCACATATTGGGCTCAAGGAAAGGACATAGATCCTTTCACTGCTTCCATCCAATTAGTCCTTGAATTTCTAGCTGAACTCTTCCATGCAGGTTCATCTCCCTCTACTCTTAAAGTTCAATTGGCAGCTATTTCTAACTTTCATGTGGGTATTTCTGAATCTGCCTTAATGTCCCACAAGCTTTGCAAAGCCTTTTTGAAAGGAGTTTTTCTTCTCAGACCTCCTATAAGAAATCCTCCTTCTCCTTGGGATCTAAATTTAGTACTTGCTTCTTTGATTCTTCCCCCTTTCGAACCTGCAGTCTCCTGTTCTTTAAAATTGCTATCATGGAAGACTCTTTTTCTGGTAGCTATTACTTCAGCTAGAAGAGTTTCAGAGCTTCAAGCACTCAGCTGTCGACCTCCTTATCTATTGTTTCATAAGGACAGAGTATCCTTACGAACTAACCCGTCCCTTTTGCCTAAGGTGGTCTCGACGTCAAATGTAAATCAAAGCACTGAACTCCCTGGCTGTTTTCCAGAATATTCCAATAGGTCTGAACAAAATTACACTGCCTGGATGTTCATCGTCAATTGAGGTACTACTTGGATAGAACAAAACAATTCAGAAAATCTGATCAGCTGTTTGTCTCCTATGCGGAAAGCAGAAAGGGACTTTCAGTTTCAAAGGTATCATTATCCAGATGGCTAACATCTTTGATTTCCCTTGTATATGAAATTAGACACCAAAAACTGCCTAATAAACCTAAGGCCCATTCCACCAGAGCTTTGGCTACTTCTTTAGCCTTCCAAGACAGACTGCCTATTGACACCATTTGTGCAGCGGCTACTTGGGCTACTCCTCACACTTTCATTTCTCATTATAAGTTGGATTTAGCTTCTAGGCATAGAGCTAACTTTGGTTCCACTGTTCTCAGGAGTCTGTTCCGTTAGGCCACCCGGGACAAGGTGCTAGGGACGTGGTCCCATCCAGCAAGAATGAAGGCGAGATAGACAACTTAACATATAGAAGTTATGTTCTTACCATAACGTTCCATGTTAGTTGTCTTCTTCTCGCCTTCTTCTTCGCCCCACCCTCCTTCCCCCTGGCCTGGACAGACCTAGAGGAGTTGTGATTGTGACCTCTCTTTCTACCACCTCTTTCTTAGGCATATGCTGTTGTGCATATTTCCTGGATCAGGATGTAGGTCACCCTTCTTTCTTCCTGTTAGAGGTGGACTCTGTTTAGAGTTATTCTGTTTCTATTATAAGCTGGGGTTAGCTTACAAACGAGATCTGAGGTAACTCTCGCCTAGCATTGTGGGATATAAGGGGAGCCTCGAGCCGGTGGAACCAACTCTCGAGCTTTTAGAGTGGCCGAGTCGGAGCCGAGGTCGGCTCCGAACCCATCCAGCAAGAAGAAGGCGAGAAGAAGACAACTAACATGGAACGTTATGGTAAGAACATAACTTCTATCTAATACTGCTGGCCATAATTGCTATTATGGAGGATGGGATCTAACCTGCTGTTACAGATACGTCATTACGAAATGTACTTCACTCTCATTAACTACATTCTCTCATGGTTTTCTGGGTTCAGATCATGGGGCAGCCCCCCCCCCCCAAAAAACAAGGTTAACATGGATTTTCTGTCATAACCAGCCCGTGTTGTATTCTGGCGGCTGTCGTCTCATTGAGTTGGGGAGCTCTCATGGAGTCCTCTGTAGTGCAAGGCAAGGCAAGTGAGCTTACATGCTCAAGTTAGACATGGTGTCTCTTCTTAAAGCTGTTTAACAGAATGTTGATAGCCATATGGTTTGCAGTTGTAGTCCATGTGGTATCTCACATTGTTGAGGACTTGCAAAACTTTGCTCCAACGCCTGCACGCTTAGACATGAAAAGCAGCCCCTTCATTGTTTTTTTTTTTTTTTTTTTTTTTTTTTTTTTTTTTGCATCTCAGATTTAACAATCCTGCCTGTTTTCCAGTTGAGCTGGCTGGTTTGCTAAAGTTCTATATTTTTGGGGACTCTGCTTTGTAGCCATCCTGTTCAGGACTTGTAGGTAACGGCTAGCTGCTTCTAGAGGAACCTCCCCCCCCCCCCTTACTTGGGAAAGGTGTCTTCTGACTTACTTTCATCTCTTAATTGGTTACAGGGTTGGCCTTTCTTGTTTGCTTTTTTAGTTAAGCCAATTTCATTTTTTATCCCTGGTGCGGAGTCTAAAGTTGAAAAGAGCCCTTCATTCCTTAACGCAAATCATTTGCTCAAGTTTGTAATGTTGCATGATCTCAGGCAGGCTAACAAGCTTTTCATCTGCTGTGTTTAAATGTCAGAACTCTTTCATGTAGATCTTAACCAAATGGGTTGACTGCATCATTTATTTTCTTAATAGGTGAATAACTCCCCCGCCAATCAGTGTGGCTTGTAGCCAGTCCATTTTGAAGAATGTAATGTAGCTATTTTTGCATTGATTACATAGTTGTTCTTTCACACAGTCACCAAGCACTGCTTGTTGAATTGTGATTCCAGGTCCAGGAGTTTTATTTTACTTAGGATGTGTCCTTTTGGGCTTCCATCTTCTACTTCATTGAAAAGTGATTTCATACAATGTGTTTTTGGTCAACTGTTGGAAGGTGTTGTCCATGATCACTCAATGTGGTGAGTAAACGAGTGTTCTTACATTTAAGATTTTTTTTTCTCAAGTCTTGAGATTTTGGGTATGTTTTTTTACCATCAGAATATGTTAACCAAAACACAGATAAATTGCATGAATCTTGAAGGAAATTAAAAATGGTTAAAACTAACTTTTTTGTTTCAATACTTGACAGCATATGAAACCTTGTCTGACGAGAAGAAAAGAAAGGAGTATGATCAGTTTGGCCATCAAGCTGTTAATGGAGGTGACCAAGGAGATTACCAGCGTCCATTTAGTTTCAATTTTAACTTTGATGACCTCTTTAACAATGACTTTTTTGGGCAGAGCCACCATGGTCATCATAAGAAACATTTTGACAGCCACTTCAGAGCACATCAAGAAGCCCAAAACAGACACAAACAACATTTACATGAATTTTCCTTTGGAGGAGGTCTCTTTGATGACATGTTTGAGGACATTGAAAAAATGTTTTCTTTTGACAGTTTTGGCAACACGCACAGGAGTACAGTGAAAACGGAGACCAAGTTCCAAGGCACTCGCAAACAGCACTGTAGGACTGTGACACAGCGCAGAGGAAACATGGTCACAACCTATACAGATTGCTCTGGGCCGTGAATTCTTGCATCATGAATTCATGGTTTTGTAACTTTGAGATAATGGCCTTGTGTTGACATGGCAGAATGCAAAACCAATAAAAATTGCTGTTTTCCAACTGTATAATATCCTGATTTGACATGCACGCTAGCAGTACAGCACTGTCCTACATTGTTGGCTGTTTCACATGTGCACTGAGCATGCTTGGTGTCAGTTGCACATTACATATGTTTACTTAAACAGTATGGAAAACATACTTGCCGTAAGTAAAATGGGAGGGAACACTTCAGTTTCAAAATAAGAAATGCATTTTTTGTTCATACCTGAATCTGTAGCTTGTCATTTGTCTTAATTTGCTGACATTTTGCTGATGTAATTACAGTATCGTGATCATATCAGCAGCATTGAACTCCAGTACTCTGTATTTTGTATATTGTCAGTGTAATAAGGGGTCACCATCTTATTTTTTACTAGCAGCTCTTCAAAAAGATGCTGTTAGGTTTTTTAGTAACACATCTTAGCTTGACCGTTTTCTTTAGAACTTTGAGATGTCTTCTGCCTTTTAAATGGACCCTTACATTGTTGTACTATAGTAGTTGATTGTATCTGATAATCTGGCTAGTCCTCATGGACAGAGTGCATCATCTGTGCTCATTGGGCTATGGTGCTGTTTGGGCAGCTGTTGATGAAGGAATCTGGTTGTGGCTTTCATGATAAATGGTCACAAGGTGTGTTACTGCTGTCACAGTGTGTCTGCCTAAGGACTTGAATAAGTCCAAGATATAATACAAGACTGCTGTGTTCTCAAATATCTTCAGATGGAATCTTGAGATACCATGCTAGTTTTAATCAAAATTAGGCCTTTTTCCTCAGTGTGGGCTATAAACTTTGCTTGTCACAGCAACCTAGTCCTGTGACTAAGTGGCTTTAAGCCAAGTGCTCCAGGTATAATAAAGATTTTTAGAATTAAAATGCGTATTGCATTAGATATACCTGTTTGTCATTTTATTTGTAGTTTTTAATGTCTTAAAATGCCTTTTGTTTAACCTTTTTGACAAAGTGTGTGGAAGTGTTTGACTAGAGAGCGAGAAAAGAAAAAACTTCAGTACACCTTTTGTGTTTGCTCCACTGCTGTGGTATTAGGTGTACCCATTGCTGTGGTATTAGGTGTACCCACGATAAAGAAATGCCACTTATGTACACCCTTGAGTTTAATGTTCAAATACTATTGAGTAAATGATCAGAAAAATGATTCGTAGTAAAAAAATAAAACTTGGCAAACAGTTGCTTGAAGCTGCATAAACTGATGCAAACATTTTTTTCCTGCTGCCTTTTATGAAATCTTGAGTGTCAAGACCTTACTTTTCTAATATCCTTTCATCTTTCTAAGAAAGTTTCAACTCTGCTAGCGTGTGTGAAATTGATTTGGAGAAAAGAATGTTTTATTGGTTTTGCTAAATTTGCACAAATGTGTGTGATATACTCAGGAACAGCTATGGTTTAGAATGCACAGCTTGCTCCTGCTTTCTTGTGTGCATTTATTCTGAGTAGCGTCATTGTAGTGTCCTGCATCACACTTTTGTTACCTCATATCTTTTCCTCCTAGTACAGCCTGTAAGATTTTTACATGGTCTGTCATAAGTGCAATATTAATAGTTCTAAAAAAGACAAAAATGTACTATTTAGTTTTGTGTATTTATTCGGATGCAGGTTCTTGCTTTGTATAACTTGCTGAAACTTAATTGTCCTTGCACTTTTCCATAGCAACATGAGTATTAATACTTAAATCTTCAGAAATTTTGTGAAAATGGAGATTTGACTTCCAAAATGTGACATAAATTGAGAAATAAACACATTTTAATCCATTTTTGAGTTAGTGTGGTTTTTGCAAGTGGTTTCCTGATTTTGCTGCTTTTCATATTTTTGCAGTTTTTGTCACCCTTAAATTATGAAAATGCCATAAAAGACTATACTGGTATCTAGAGAATATCATGCAGTTATTTGCAGATGCTAGAAAGTAAATGAAGCAGCAGTACAATTGTTTTGTTGTGCATCTTAGAAATATGTTTTGTCCATTTATATTATAAATTAGCATCAGTGTTTGTAAGTTAGCATCAGTGTTTGTAAGTAGCAAAAAGAGAAATTGTCATTGTATCACAATTGGTACCATGTCCCCTTTTGAGCCATAAGTCTTTATAGGCTCTAGAATCTGAGGTTCTATCTCAAAAACAGTGGCATCTGAGCGGAGCATGCCATTAAAATCATGTTTGTTTTACTGTTGTCAGTGCCGTGCTTTTGGGAGTCCATGTAAAAGTCGCACATTTCTCAGAAGGAAGAGTTTTATTTTTCTTTAGTCGTACTCACTTTCAAAATCCTGTGTTTTAGTAAAAAGTTTTCTTTACCCAGTAAAATGGGGAAAAGAAAGTTCAACCGTTATTTCCCCAAACAACTTATAATGTCAAGCGTATGGCATATTAAACTGTAATTTGCTTACCCTTTAGTAGTGCACCATAATTTCTTGCAACTGCTAGAAAGACACAGCCCAGCTAGAGTCTACTGTATAATGCATTATAGTGGCGATCAATGAGGTATATGCAGAGGACCCCTTTAGGACATTCAGCTGCATAACGTTAGTTTATTTAATGTATTTAAAGTTTTTTTAACAATCCGTATTTTGCGATTACAGTTGAAGCTAACCCAGCCCTTTACTGCAATGGACACAGCAGAACAGCATTTTTTATATTGCGGAATATTGCATGGTGTACAGTGGAATATGTTTGAGAAATTTGCTTCATCTACTTCAGTGTGAGGAATATCTAGTCATTTGATCAAGAAGTTCCATTTAGGCCAATTCAGGTGAGCCCTTGAACTTGTGTGTCTTGACAGTTCACAAGATCTTTAATAGGAAACAAGATTTTCGTGGTTCCTTCTTGCTATAAGATCACATCAACCTTGGCTGTACTGAAGTTCTTTTGCTGGGGATCACAATTACAACTTTCTCAACTCCTGACAGTTGCAGATATAACGGGATGCAGACATTCACCCTTTGGTCTACTATGTTCATGGTCCTTATTGTCCAATTCCATTTTAGTGGCGGCGTGCTTCAATGTCTTGGACACTGCAACAGCTTTACCAATGTGCCTCATGCCAGGATCAGCATGAGAGCTATGCAGTGGTTAAGTTGGGTATTGGCCTCAAATCCTGGGTCTCATGTCCCCTTTAAAGGGCCAACCAGTTGCATCATTAGTGGCAGCTGACCATTGGTCATATCTGTGTAAACCCCCTCCTTGTTATCTCTTCAGTCATCAGATTGGTTACTTGCGATGTCCCTAAACTAAACTAAGGGGCAGTATACTGTGTAGATAGTTTGAGGTTTCTAGTCATTTCAGGAGTATAGTCTTCATAATCGGGAAAAGCCGAAAGACCCAACAAGTCTTCATTTCAATGTTATGTGAGCAAAATTTGCTTATTCAGTTCATGATTGCCACACACACACTTATTGTAGCAGGGACCTAATGTTGTCTATGTGTTGGAAGGCCATAAGAATTTAGCAGTGGATGTATCCATTCCCTTTTTTACATTGCCAGCCACATTTCAAGGGAGTCCATTTCCCTTGCAGAAAAATATTTCTTTCCCTCAGACCTCCAAGGAAAGATGTCAGATTACTGTGGGCAGTTGGGCTTTTTTGGCTGTGCACCCAGAAGCTTGGGAGGCAGTCACCTCAGAAGCTTGGGTGTTACATTTATACTGTTTTATTCCATTTTTAAAAATTCCACATTTCAGTCCCAGTTGTCTCCCGGACATTCCACTTCTCCACTGAAAAGGAATGGATTGATTTTTCACATGACCTGTTTAAGGCTGTAATAGCTTTCAGGCCACAGTCATTTGTGGGACGCTACTCCTGTTCCTGTTTCTGTTTCTCCTACTACTATCCAAAAGAGTCAGATTATTCATCTGAGGATGATGAAACTGAATCACTCTTGAGCACAACTTGGCCTGTTCATTCCAGATCCACTTGCCAGGTATAGTGGCTTCTGATAATGAAGATTCTCTTTCTCCTGACTCCCCTGTTGAAGCTTCATTTGGGGAAACATAATATGAAACATTTTGAATGGGAATCAAAAGCAGATTTAGGAGATTCAGCAGATGTACTATAATCTCATGGAAATTGGCACTTCAGCTGTACTGCCTGTCCTGGATGCTTTTCGTGATGCATTTGCAACCACTTCTACTGCACCTGATTTACAGCCACCATCCCCTAAAAGGTCTGCTAGATTTTTACTAAGTTCCTGAAGACTTGAAAGTGATCTTACTTCAGGTAAAGATGGCAAAGCAATGGACAGATTGGGGAAAAGCGATGACCTTTTCTGAGGAACCATGCAGTAAATAACGGGCTTTATCTATGGTGGCTGAGGCCTCCCAAGTGGCTAAGCACAGCAGAAAATGCAACTGTGATGCAGTAGAAGCTTCCTTCAGGGCAGCACCTACAGTTTCTGTGATCAGGAAGTGTGTGTGGTTACGTTCTCAGCCCCTACCAGAGGGTATTAAGACAAGACTTTTGAAGTCTCCTTTAATCAAGGACCTTTTGTTTGGTCCAGATGCTGATGGTCTTTTCAAACAATTGCAAGAACAAGCTAAAACCATAAAGGACTGTAGACAGAACTTGTCACTTCTCTGAAGACATACTAAAATAACTACCCTGCAAAACTCTCATTTTGCTCAGAGTGTCTAGACCTTCTCATAAGATGAAGAAAATGCGTAGGAAAAGAATACAAGACAAGACGGGGACTTCAGATCTAGGAAGCCTCCTGGCCCAGAGAAGTCTGCCTGACTACCCTCTGTCGCCTTTCCTACCCTTATTCAGAAACCTCAACTCATTGCTAAAAATATGGCTACTCCTCACTTTAGACAAAGGGGTTCTTTCCATCATTCAGAGCAGGTACAGTACAAGTCCTCCATTCAATGGCTCCACCACCGTCCTCCTCACAATCACACAGTTCCCATCATTCAAGTCTTGCTTGAGCAATGTGTAATAGAATCACTGCCCCCACAATATGTGGAAGGAGGGTTCTATTCCAGATTATTCTTCATTCCAGGAAAAAAGGAGGAGACTGGAGACCTATACTTGATCTCCCCACCCTCAACACTTTTCTCCGTGTTCCATCTTTCAAGATGCTGTTTCTAATAAATTCTGCTACCATTCATTCTTTCACAGTCTTTCCTGGTATCTCTGGACCTAAAGGATGCCCAGTTCCACGTTTCCGTTCACCATGCTTATAGGATGTTTGTAAGATTTTTGATTTGTTCATCACACTTTCAGTTCTCTGCTTTGCCTTTTGCACTTTCTACAGCCCCCAGATTTTTCACAAAGTGTCTCATTCCAGTCATAGCTTAATGCAGGACTCTGGGAATCCAGATATTACATTATTTGGATGACCTGCTCATACAGGCATCTTCTCAGCAGATACTCATATCAACTTCACCTTCTCCCTACTTCAGTATCTGGAGTTTACAATCAACCTAAAAAAGCTCACAATAAAACCAACTCAAGACCTACGTTTCTTGGGATGCAGACAAGAAGCCAAACAAATGCAGGCTTTCCTGCCACCAAACAAAGTGCAGATTCTCACTGGTTACTTTCTTTTCATCTTAGTACTGTCCTGTGAGGGAGATCCTCAGAGCAGTGGGGGGTTCATGACAGCAACCAACCTCATGGGCCCTTTGCCTGACACCATGTGAGGAAAATCCACTGGTACCTGAAATCCAATGCAGACACTGCAACAGCAGTTGCTCACAGATGCATCTGACAATGAATGGAGGGGCATAGACTGGTAACCTTGTGAGTTCAGGGAGAATGGCCAACAAAGCTAAGATCAGAACACATCAGTTACAGATATCTCCCTTCTTGGACTCCAGGTGCCTTAAGTGTTCACAGAAAACACAATGGTCGTGCGATGCACAAGCAGAGGGCACCAGATCTATGAACTTTTCAGTTTGCCTCTCTTGGTATGAGAGCAGACCACAAAAGCAAACCTGTCTCTCTAAGCAATTTCCATTCCATCACAGGACTGTGTCCTAGCAGACTTTCTAATCAGATCATGGAAAGATCTTCCTAGACAGTCAACAAATGGAGGGTGCCACATACAGGTCAATGTTATTGACAATGTATTGACATTAATTTACCAGGAAAGTCTGACTGGGCACAGGTGCCTTTTTTCATTGGAGGCCCCAAGAGAAAAGCTCCGAAACATATTTAATGCAATCCGTATTTACAATGATGCATTATAGTGCAGATATATCAATTTCACTATCCCTCACTCTTGGGTCGTAGGATTTGAAATCAGATTTGAGCCGGCAACATTGTAGACAGCTTCTAGGTTCAAGCTCCTCCCACTCCCATGATCCCTTGCTGCCATCCAGCCCTCCAATCTTGTTTGTCATGCTCTGCATCAGACGTGGATTTTCAGGCTAAAGTGTCCAGTGGGGATAAGTAATATTTTATTTTTCTAGTTCTTCCCTTTTTGGTATTCAGTGTTAGTGCTTAGTCTTTCCTAGTATATTGTGGTAGTTTTTAGTCCTTCCATCCCGTTTGGCTTCTTTCTAGTTCTAGCTGTGTGTTTTGGCTGGTTACTGCTGTAGTCTTAACTTTAAAAGTTTTTTGCTTCTACAGTTTTTAGTGTTGGTTATAGTGTGATGGGTTTTTCTTCCTGGTTTCACCTTAGCATTTTCCTTCCCAGTTAATGAGTTGGCATGCTTCTTAGGATTTGGTGTTTTGTCCCAGTATGTAAGACGAGCCTGTTGGGTTCAAAATGTGCTCCTCATGCAGTCAGAAGATGCCTGTGTCCAACTTGTACGAGGAGTGCCTTTATTGTTTGGGTGCCGACCACCTGGAGGTTGAGTGCAACATGTGTCTCATTCAACTTCAGGGCTCTTCAGTGAAACTTTTTTTTTTTTTTTTTTTTTTTTTTTTTTGAAGGGTTTGGGCCAAGTGGGTCATTGGCCCAGGCCCCAGCCAAGTCTGAACCGTCTGATCACAAGAGGAAGTCCCCCTATCTTCCTGAGTCGTTGTCTTCATCTAAAAAGGAGAGTCTGTCAGATCCCACTTCCTCAGATCCGACCGCAGCCTTGGCCCAGTTGGATCCGATGTCCTCTGATCCTAGGACCTGTGACTTCCCCTCCCCATCCAGGTTTCTGGCTCCGAGACCACCTGATCTGAAGTCGCAGGAGTCTACTCCTGGATCTAAGGCCTCCAGATCTGGCCAGATCTGGGCCAGCCATGGATCTCGCTTTCTGAGTCGTGTGGGATCCATGCATTCGGATCCTTACTTGCCTTTGGATCTGAGGCGGTCAGATCTGGGATCAGTGTTGTATCCCATAATTGTTCTAGAGAATTCCCTCTGGTTCTGGCTAGGGGCAGTCCCCTTCTGCTTACTAGCACAGGAATCCATCTTTGGATTAACAGGGGATGTCCTTGAGCTCCAGACATCTATCCCCAGCTAGGTCCTCCGCATCATCTAGGTCCTCAAGGAGCCTGCTTCCGACAGATATGGACAGGATGATGAGGTTCTTTCTCAAGGCTCAGATTGAGTTGGGGCTTCTTGTGTCCCCTGCTCATCTGCCCAGAGGTGCATATCCTACCCCTTCACTGTCTTCTCCTCGTCCGACTCCATTGGTTTTGGACATTCAGGCCCTGAGTCGCATAGGGGAGGAAACAGGGGTCCCAAAGAAATCACTCTGTCTCTACCCTGTCAGAGTCCCTGATTGTCTGTGCTCACCCTCCCCCTGGGCATATGGAGTCCTGGTCCCGACTTGTCGCCCTGGAGTCCTTGGGTGGGGGCTCCAGACCATTTCCTTGGACTGGTCCCTTCTCCTTGGTGCTTCGGCCCTCGACAGCTCAGGTCCGGTATTGTCCAGAGCCCCGGAGGTGCTTGGGTGTTTTGGTCCCACTTCTCAGGCGGGCTTGCCCGCTGGGAGTGCTGATAGAGCATATTCCAGCCCTCTGGCCTTCTGAGTTGTAGAAAAGACCTTTTTCTCCATGAGAGTTTCCCCCTGGCTTCCCAGGGACCATCCCAGCCCCCAGAGTGGACTTTTCTTTCCTGTTCCCAGTCATCCCTCTCGAACTAGCCTTCAGGTGGGGGTCGCCCCCTTTGGGGTCTCCCTCTCTTCCAAATCCTCCCCCGAGCCCCCACTGGAGGAGGTGCCGCGGAATGATCATGCGGTAGGAGGTACCTAGATTCCCCTATGGAGTCTGTCACTGAAGATATGGACCTCGATGAAGGGGACAAGTCTCCCAGGTCTCCACCCGAAGATGTCTCCTTTGGGGACATCTTAGAAATCCTCAAGCTTAAAGGAGGATGATTTTCCCTCCCCATCCTTCGAGGAGCCTGTGTTCTTTAAGGCTTTCTGTATGGGACCATCTACCTCCTGGGTCTCAGTCCCCCCCCCCCTGCTGACTAACGTATAGACCTTATCGCCAGCAGAGTATGGAAGGAGCTGGATACTGTGGAGCCTGTTCCCAAGCATGCCAATAAAATTCTCAGCCCCCCCTTCCGATGAACAGTTCAGGTCATCTAAGACTGTGCCAGTCTGTGCTATTGTGGTAGCTGCCACCACCAAGAAAGAGTTGGTGGAGCAGAGTATGTCTGTTCATCCCCCTAATCAGAGTCCCAGGCAATTGACAGACACAGAAGGCGAGTCTTCACCTCAGCTGCTATTGATCTGCAAGCCCTTAAATACTTGGCACATTTCACCCAACTCCAGAGGAACTTGGGGAACTTACTGCTTTCCTTTCTGAGTTAGTGCCTGCCGGTTAGCTAAGTAAGGTGTCCCCTAGGCGGTCTACGCTCACTCCTCTAGGCTGTCTACGCTCACTCCCGTAGCTAATTCCTCAATGAAGCTGATTGCCAATGCTGCAGAAGGCGGCTCTCAAGCGGCTGGTACAAGCATCGACATTTGGCGTCATGTCTGCTTGTGCCTTTGCGGATTGGTGAGTCCTTTAAGGCATCCTTCACCAACTACTCCCTTCAATGGATCGACCCTCTTTGGCCCTTTAGTCAAAGAAACACTTGCCCGCGGTGAGCAGGAAGGCAAGACCTTGTCAGCTGTTGGGATCAAATTTTATACCCCTCAGCGCTCCTTCTCCAAGAGGCAGCGAGAGGCCAGGAAAATATTTTGCAACTTGCAGTTGGTCTTTCAGGATGCTCAGGATGAACCCTCTTTTAGACCTCGGGGAGAGAGTTCAGTGGCAGACACCGCTCCAGAGGTAGAGGGGGTCTGCAAAATCAGGGCTCCAGAGAACCTTCCTCGGAGAAGCCTCCCCAAGCACTCCTGAGGTGCTGCCTGACTGTCCTGCCTGGAGGCAGTTGGGGGTCATTTGTCTCTGCACCCTTTGGCCTGGGCAAACATTACAAAAGATTGCCGGGTACATTATTTCCAGGGGCTGTTGTTTTCCCTTTTCACATTCTCCTTCAATCAGGAGGTACCTACCCAATGCACCACCCCATCAGAGGGAGTTAGCTCAGAAAGAAGTGATCAAACTTCTTCAAAAGGGAGCCATCCAAGAGGTCCCACAGGGCAAAGAGAATTGGGAACTTACTCTTGCTTCTTTTTGATGCAGAAGAAGATGGACCTGCATCCAGTACAGGACCTTAGTGTACTACTTCTTTCCATTAAGAAGTCCAAGTTCTGGATGATCATTGTCCAGTCCATCCTGCCTCTTTTACACAAGGAAGACTGGATGTGGTCTGTGGATCTCCAGGATGCATACTATCCTATAAAAATAGGTGCTCCAGGAGACATCTCCACTTTCCCATAAGGACTGATCATCAGTTCAGGACCCTGTCCTTTTCTCACCACAGCCCCCCCTGGTATTCACCAAATGCATGTCAGTGGTGTTAGCTCACCTGAAACGGCAGGGATTGCAGTTGTTTCCTTACCTCGACGATTGGCTTTCTCACAGCTCCCACTAAGTATCTGGCCACAGCCACTCAGTACATGCTTTGTCTGTTCGATCAGCTAGGGATTATAGTGAATCTCCTCGGGATTATAGTGAATCTCCTCAAATCAAATCTGATTCCATCCCAAAATTTGGAATTCATCGGGATTCAGCTGGACATTGTCAGAGATGGCAGCGCTCCCTCTCCGCTGTGTACATCTCATCAGATCTCATGTCCAATGCATTCTAGATCTGACTTTTTTCCAGGCCCACCTTATTCTCGGGGCCTTTGGGTCCATGGCAGTAGCAATATGTCTGGTGCCATTAGCCAGGTTCTACATGAGGGTTCTCCAGTGGACTCTAGCAGTCCAGTGGTCTTCCCTGTCTCAGACGACAGCCTCAATCCGTCTCAGTCCAGTTTGTAGGCGTCATCTCCTTTGGTGGGTTCAGTCTTCCAGCCTCTTAGCAAGCAGACCATTCACTGTTCCTCCCCACAGTGCCACCTTGACCTTGGATGCTTCCCTGTTGGTGTGGGGGAGCATTTAGGGAAAGACTATCCAAGGCATGTGGTCCTCAGCAGAGACCAAACTGCGCATAAATGTACTGGACATGAGAGCAGTCCTCATGTTGCAAGCCTTTCAGGTCTGCCTCCCTCTGGGTACCATTGCAGTTCACACAGACAACATGGCTGTGTGGTATATCAACAAGCAAGGGGGCACTTACTCTTATCTGCTTTGTCATGAGGCCATGAGGGTATAGGAATGGGCGGTATCCTCTTTTCTTCTTGCAACACGTATTCCCAGCGAGTCCAGCTTATTGGTAGACAGGCTCAGCAGTGCAATCATGAGTCCTCACAAGTGGTCCCTGAGTCCTGCAGTGGCAAAAGAAAGCTTCTTTCACCGCAGTCAGTCAAACTGCGATCTGTTTGCCTCCCATCACAACCACAAATGCAGCCAGTATTTCTCCCTGATTCCCCCTATTGAGAAGTCCCCCAGGGATGCTCTGGTTCATGATTGGCCCCCGGATCTCCTTTACACCTACCCTCCTATACTTTCATCTCAAGAGTTTTTCAGAAAGCTACTATGCTTCAAAGCCACCTTGATCCTCATCGCCCTCTTTTGGCCTAAGCAGGTGTGTTTTCCCCTTCTATTTGAAGCACCCCCCCCCCTGGAAACTAGATCCCCTTCCGGATCTTATTTCCCATCCCTCCCAGCTTCCGACCCCAACCTTTACTTCATCTGACAGCATGGTTTGTCCACTTCCTGTAATCTTGAATCAGCCCCGGCTTGCTTCTCCCATCAAGAACATTATTCTTGCCTCTCAGAAGTCATCCACCAGGTAGGTGTATGCGTGTAAGTGGCAAAGGTTTTCTTTTTGGGCCAAGCAGTGAAATCTGGACCCCTTCTCTGCTTCAATCTCCTATCTCCAACTTTCATGTTTGCGAGGTACCTATCTTTTCCTCTTGCCTTTGCAAGGCATTTTTGAAGGGCGTTTTTCTGCTCCAGCCTCCTGTCAAGGATCCTTCCGCTCCTTGGGATCTTTTCTGTCTGTTGCAATCTCTTACACAGAGTCCCTTTGAGCCTGCTGCTACATGTGACATAAAATTCTTGTTATGGAAGATTGCCTTTGTGGTAGCCATAACTTCAGCAAGAAGAGTTTCAGAACTGCAGGCTCTTTCTATCAAACCACCTTACATGGTATTTCATAATGACAGAGTGGCCCTTCGAACTAATCCTTCCTTCATGCTTAAGGTAGCTTTGGAACAAATCTGAATCAGTCAATTCAATTGCCAGTTTTCTTCCCTAACTTTTGTATTAAAGGGGAATATTTGTTGTACATGCTGGAAGTTCATAGACAGATACAGTTCTACTTGAATAAAACAAAAGGTTTCTGCAGATCTGACCAGCTGTTTGTGGCATTCTCTCTTAGCAGAAAGGGTCAGCCGGTCTCCAAAGTTACTATTCTCATTTGATTTCAATGTGCATTTCATTTGCTTATTCTTCTTAATGCTTGTTCTTTCTAGGTCCAATCAGAGCTCATTCGACTAGAGCAATGGCTACGTCAACTGCCTATATATCCTGTCATTTCGTAGATGAAATGTGTGCGACAGCCACCTGGTCTACTCCTCATACTTTGTCTCCAGGAACAGGTATTTCTTTAGCTCCACAGTTCTTCGACATGTCCTTCCATGAGGGTGCACAGGATTTTGGGTAGCTGGGGACTCTGACCCAAGAGGAGTAGTGACATGGATAACATCAGATAAAGAGCTATTGTACTTACCATAACTTGTCATTTGTGTTATCCTATATCACTATTCATCACTATCCCTCCCACCTTACCCTGTACCGTGGGACCTAGAGGAAGCGAAGATGTCCTGTCTTAGCTGCTTTTCTGTCTTTAGGGCAAACTCGATCTGAGGGGTTGGAGGCAGCAAGGGATCATGGGAGTCGGAAGAGCTTAAACCTAGAAGCAGTCTGTGAGGTTGCCGGTTCGGATCTAATGTCTGATCCTACTACTATGAGTGACATAGGATAACGCAGATGCCAAGTTATGGTAATTGCATAACTTTTTTTCAATGCATACACAGAGTAAAAGTGTAATAACATTTGTATTGATATTCACAAACATTAAATTTGTAAGCCTTGTCCTGAGACTTTACAGATAGAAGAGTGGTGTATAAGATGGGCAGGAGTAATTTTAGTAATACAGTAGAGTTTGGTATTAAACGAATATAAGCAAATTTGAGAGTTAATAGAGAAGTACTGCAATACCAGGCTACAACTCTTAACACACTTTTCGGCCACCAAACCAGGACCGAAACACTAAAGGTGGAGGAGTGTCAATATTCACCAAGGATATTCACACCACCAGGCTAGTTGCCCAACGCAATGTGTCTGAAATTCTCCAGGTGCAACTAACACCAGGTAAGACTGCAGTCCAAATTGTAGCTTGCTACAGATCCCCCACCATACCCCAAGATTCTCACTACACCTTTCTAAACATACTGGAAAATATTAAGATAGAACCAAACACCCTAATACTGGGTGAGTTTAACTACCCTGCCATTAACTGGGAAAACTACTCCTGTACCAACACCTTTGCCCAACGGGTCTTGGAATTCATAAATTCCAACGCCCTGGATCAACTAATCCATAGTCCCACCAGGGGCTACAATATCTTAGACCTGGTCATTACCAACATGGGAAATCGATGCTCCACACCTATGGTCACCCCCTCATTAGTCAGTTCTGACCATAAGCTAATCACCCTTAACATCCACATCCCCCCCCCCCCCCAGTAAGGAAACCTCCGTAAAAAACTTCTCCAAAGCCAACTTCATGCTACTCAAGTCAGAAGTGACAAACTTCATGACACCCATGCAGATGGGAACTGAAAGTTCAACTGCTGAATCCTACACTAAGGCACTATACGACCACATCCACTCATGCATAAATCGTGCCATCCCAAATAGAACCAAGATGCCCTCATCCAAAAAAAGGAAGCCAATCTGGTGGTCCCCTGCCATAAACAAACTTTACAACAAAAGGAAGAAGCTGTTGCAGAAAAGAGGAAAATCCCAGGATGCAAAAAACTCCCTTACCAGCCTCAGTAAGAAACTGAGATCCCTCATAAAATCCTCCAAAGCTAGTTACGAAAATAAAATTGCCAAAGATTCCAAAGACAACCACAAGGCATTCTATAACTATGTCAAGAATCTAAATGGCAATGCTCAGATCTGCTCTGAGCTAAAACAGAATGGCATTAAATATACTGATCCCAAGGATATTGCCAATATCCTGGCAGATCGATTCAGTGCCAACTTCACCCCCCTCTCAGTCCCTAAATGGCCCATCTCAATACAGGAAGATTGCCAAATTCCAGTAATGGCCACACACAAAAAAAAAGTACTCTCCAAAGCTAAGAATACAGCATCCATGGGACCAGATGACATCCTGGGCTGTGTACTACATGAACTACAATATGAACTGGCACCTCACCTAAGTGCCATGTTTAATCATAGCCTCACCTCAGGTTTCGTGCCCACTGAGTGGTGCAGAGCTACAGTTATCCCACTCCATAATGGGGGGATCCACCTTGGATCCCGGAAACTACCGTCCCATCAGTCTGACGAGACTTCTCTGCAAGGCCATGGAGCGTATTATCATGGAACTTATAAACAAAGACATTGGCAACCTTCAAACACTGGACCCCACCTAGTTTGGGTTCATGAAGGGCCGATCTTGTCTCCTGAACCTGATTGACTTCTTCGAATCAGTCTCCAGAGCCATGGACAAGGGTAAGTTGGTCCACACAGCCTATCTAGACCTTGCCAGGGCCTTTGACACCATTCCCCACTCTGGAATCATAGATAAACTTACTAAGCTGGGCATTAATCCCTACGTCACCCAATGGGTTGCTAACTGGCTTACTGATAGAACCCACACTGTAAAAGTAGCCGACTCCAAATCCAGCTCCAGACAAGTGGAGTACCTCAGGGTTCAGTCCTGGGACCGCTCTTGTTTGGCATATACTTCTCTGAAGTACAGGCCAACACTAAGGGACTCTGGCTAACAAAGTTTGCAGATGACTGCAAATGGGAAGCCATTATTGAATCCCCAAATGATGTGGATACTCTACAAAAGGCCTTACAGAAACAGATGCTTGGTGCCAGAGCCATGGGCTCAAGCTCAAAGCCAAGAAACGTGTAGTTATCCCCTTTGGAAAAAAACATGTATCCGTGAATTACCATATAGCTGGCAGTACACTAAACATCGAAAGTGTGATGAGACTTAGGGACACAGGTGGACAGTGGTCTCACCTTCGATAACCACATCGCAACAGTCAAGAAATCCTTCTGTGTGGCACACCTCATCACTAAGGGCTTTTCATCCAGAAAAAAGGAGGTCATTGTCCCACTGTACTCATCCCTCATTAGACCCATTATAGAATACAATGCCCCGTTTGGTATGTACCTGTCAAGACATCTGCAACAACTGGAAAGGCTGCAGAAATACCTCACTAAAAGAATCACAGGCCTAAAGCAGATGCCCTACGCTGACCGCCTTAAAAAACTCCAGCTATACTCTGTCGCATATCGTCTACTCAGAGGCGATCTCTGCTTAACATACAAGGCCATGTCAAACCCAGAGCTGTTGGACATGCTACACTTAAAGAAATCCCAATCCCTCCGAGCCACATGCTCCAGGGATCTAAACCTTGTCATCACAAACAAAACATGCTGGCAGGATAGGTTCCTGACCCAGAGGCTCCCCAGACTCTGGAATAGATTGCCCATACATGTCAAGCAGAGGGCCTCTTTGGCCCTCTTCAAAAGGAACCTTTTCGATTAGATGGGAGAAAAGGAAATTCACCCCGGGGATCACGTCAGTCACCCTGCTAGACAGGGGTCCAGGGAAGTAAATAGTGTGGGAAGAAATAGCCAGGGAATTGTTATGGCTAGGCTTGTATAGGCCGTAGGGCTGATAGCCTAGTACCAACCTATGAACCTTTGGAATAGTAATTTGGTTGTGCTAATTAGAAGTAGGTATAGTTTAAGAATACAATAAAGCACGGTATTAGAAGAGGATAAGCAGTCTAAGTAGTTCAGTGCTTTAAAGGGAGTTATAAGAAAGGTGATGAAGGGTGTTAGAGGGCTGTGTCCCAGATGGAGGAGCATGCACAAAGCCAGGAGACAGAGAGGAAACCTTTAGTAATGGTGTGAAAAGATGGTGTGTGATAGACCTGACTGATAACAGGAATTTTATTCCAAGTTCTAGCTACACTATTGGAATATAGACAGACTCCAGCAGCCCTTTGTGGTTTGTAGATGGTAAGCAGTTTATTATTTCACCTAAGGGGGTGATTTGGAAGATGGAATTGGAGTTGGGGTTATAATTGCTGGGCAGGTGGATGAGGTATGGATGAATTTAGGGGATAAGGCGAGTGAGTATAAGAGAGGTAGTGAGGAAGCTCAAGCCATTTAAGTGTTTTTAATGCTAAACAGTGGTGGATCCGGTAAGGATTGTTGCAAGTGAATCTACCAACTTTGTTATACTATTCAAGTTTAGAACTGAGGCTTTTAGATTGGTTATGATGGCTTCATGTAGGAAAGATGGTAAGTGGTGGCAAGAGTTACCGTGGCAGAGTCTGTAAGGAACTTCTTTACTCTATATAGAGTGCCTAGTTTTTGATGGATTTTCTTGATTCTTTTGTGGGTATGTGAACCGAATTTAAGATGGTTGTGATTGTCATGCCAAGTAGATTTGTATGTGGGGGTAACTTCAATCATAGCATTATTTAAAGAATACATTTTAAAGTTTTTTCCCATGAAAATGGGATTTGGGGAAAAAATAGAAGTAATTCATTTTTTTTTTTTTTTGGTGAGGATTTATTAATAGGCAATTATCAAGTAGCCAGCTTTCAACAGAGTTAAAGGCTTCTTGAGTAATTCTCTGAAGATGTAGTAGAAATGCATAATAGGGTAGAATCATCAGCATATTGTATGAGGGAAGTTTGCTGAGATAATTTATGTAAAGTGTTAGTGAATATATTGGAGTAAAAGGCTGATAATGGAGACCTGTGGCACACCAGTTTTGGCAGAAAGGAAGGGAGAAAAATTGGAGAGCATTTTAACAGATTGCTATCTATCAGTTAAGTATTTGTTAAACTATAGTAGCATGGGTTGTGACATCCCGGGGAAATACGGTATGTGAAAATTAATAAGGTTATGGTAGTGTTATTGGTGGGTCTTAAACCATGCTGTGTGGGGGTCAGGAACTTTACCTAAAGAATATGTTAAAGTTTCTTGTGAATGCAGGTCTCCAGAATTTTTGGCTAAGGAGATAATATGCAGTAGGTATGAAACTGGTTATATCAGATGAGTTTTCACCTTTATGAAGGAAAATGAAGATTTTTTTTTATGTTAAATTGAGCGACTATTTTGGCAGGAGTGTTATTTGGGGCAGGATTAGGAGTGGTGGATGTTCTAGAGTGAAATACATTATTAATAGAAGACCAGAATTTTTTTAGGGTTGTAAGACTAATTGGGTTTATATCACAACATCGAATCATCATAATTTCGAATCACGTAACATCGAATTGAATACATCGAAACAGAAAAAAGCAGCATGTGGAGTGTATATTAAAAATAAATTGCTCCATGCAGGGGGCAAGACCCCCTGCACCACCCACACCCCCTGCCACTTAAATATCTCATTAACCCAGAGTACCTTCTCATGGCGCCTGTGTGCTTAAACGCGGGCATGCCATGAGAAGATACAAATGTCAAGCCGTTACCCCGAGTGCTTCCACAAGCGAGAGAAAGTGCACTGCAGGTTTGTAGTTCACCTATGAAATCGTAACTGAATATGTAATTTACCTTATCTAGTTGCGATTCAGTGTGTTTTTACATGAAGGTCACATTGAAGTTTTTTTCAGAAAATACGTTTTAAAAGTTCTTGGTAAACAAGTGGTGGCAACCATTCGGATTCTTGCATTCCGAGCCACCACTTGCATAACACCTCCACCCCCAGCCTAAACTTCTTTTGTTTTCCCCTTATAAAAAGAGGGTCCAGCAGCAGGTATTTCCTTTCTTTCTGCGAAGAACTGGAGATTTTACCTGCTACTGGATCCTCAATTTAATTTTTGCTAGTCAAGGATTTTACAGACCGCCATATAGGCACTACCGGGAGTTCTCATTCATCCACTGTACTGTATAGTTCCCGGTCAGCTCAGCGCTCAGGTACTGTACTTGTTTTTTGAAATTCTGTACTAATTTTTGCTCGCAAGAGCAGTTTAACACACTGTCATGTAAAGCAGCGCAGTCAATGCAACGTTTTTAATTTTCTTTTTTTTTTTAAATGACATTGCCGCTAAATGCATTGTTTGCAGTGGTACCCGTCTTCCTGATTAGTAGCGAAGATAAAATACTGGGTATGTCATTGTCAGGTGAATGTGATCTAGTCCTGCTTTATGTCTTGCAAATTTCCTTTGAGTGCAGTACCTTAACGCCTTTTGTGTTTATAGAAATAAAATTGCATGGGCTGGAGTCGGTACAACTAAATACATTCTGTCTGTTAGGGACTTTGATTATTCTGTCAGATGTAGGAGATTGAATATGTATTCTCTCCGCTGCAGGTGTTTTAGGAGAAAAGCAATATTCATTGTTATGGTGAAATGAAGTTCGGCTGTTGCATTATTTGTGTGCCCTGTTGTGCAATTTGCAAAGACATTTAATTGCGCCAGATGACTTGGGCTCAAGTCACGTCCGATTTATTAAAGCAGAGTTATTTGCAAATACCAGAGCACATGATGAGGAGGCTCTGCAGCTTGCTGTCACTTGCTTTCGTAGTTGTTCAGCATTGTAGTCTTATTTTGCAAACAAGCAATATTTCATTTCCAGGCTGCATCCGTTTTACACCAAAATAAAAACTGGTGCTGCATCCGCTTTTACACACCAAAATACATCAGTGTGCTTGTTGATTTGCTTTGTGCCTAAAATCGAGAAAAGACTGAATTCAACATATCTTCCAAGTGCCACCAGAGTGTTTCACTTGAAAGACTTAACCAGTTACCAGACTGTTACAGCACAACACTTGATGGGACACTCTTTTCTACCACCCCTGGAGGTAAGACGTTTTAAGGGCAGTGATAGTCTCCCTGTGTTCTCTTGTCGAGGTAGCATTGGCTGACAGGTGTTTGACAGCAGCGATGCATTGCAAGTACTGTGTACTGATGCCGGGGATATTTATTTTTAAATTAAAAGTTATAAACAAGGAATCGCTGTGCACATGCTGTGGCCCTTTTGCATTTGGTTTTAGTAGTTTTGCGGCTGCAGACTTCAGGCGGAGCTCTGGAGCTGAACACCCCCCCTCCATTTTACATAAGAACTGCCGTTTATTCTGTAGCATGTATTCAAAACATTTTAGTATAGTTTGCAGATGTGAATTCTGATACTTGCAGTGTTTAACTAGCGATGTAATATACATTATAACATTTTTAGCAATGTTTTGTTGTTTACTGTCTCATTTTCACCCATTTTGAATTATTTATGCACTTGTATTCCTACACATACCAGCCACAAAATGACTTATTGGTGTTTTCTTTATTGCTGTGCGGTAATAATTATGCGAATCTGTGACTTCATAGCCTCTGAAATTTTATTTAAGCTGAATCAATTCTTATTGCAGCATAAAATGAACAAGCAAGAGTAGTTGGCATTGTAGTCATTTTATTTTTTTGTATTCTTTATATTTACAGCCTCTAGCATATCTTTCACAATTTTTAAAAAAATATATAAAGTAGTTAAATGTGTTTGCAGTTGTTTAGAATGTGGTTATTGTACTACTGTGTAATTTTAGTTTTCATAAGTAATATCTGCATTTTAAACCTGTACCGAACAGCTGTCTGGGTACTTTGCTACTTGGAATTTCTTTTTGCAGCATAAAATGTCCTTTGCTTTTATCTGATTGGTGTTTTTGTATATGGAAATATACAATAGAGCTTTCAGTATTATTAAAAATGTAGGCTTTTGTGATCAGATGCTGTTCTTCTTTGGTTTATCTTTTGCCAGTATTGCACTAAGTAGAGCTGACATTGTGAAAGGTGTGCTGTTTATGTTTGGGGAAATAAACTAAGAATCCTTTGTACAGTTTTTGCCAGTCTGTTTGTGTTATTACAGGTAGTATACGTGCTTTTGATGCAGAAGGCTCTGGGTTCTACTTCCACAGTATGTAGATGGATTGCTGATACTGTACTGTGTTGTACTTTTTACTTTGGTGGAGATACCTAGTAACTGTGAACTTATCAGTTTGCCATCCATTCCGTAATGCAATCTTACTAGCACAAACTAGCTATGCCATTGATCAGTAAGCCATGGAAAATGACTTTTTGAGGTCCTAGCAAACATTTGGAAATAAGTCTTCTAGGTGGGTGTTGTGTAGTTGGTGAGAACTGATATGTGCACATTATACTGCATGTGTCATGTGGCAAATGTTTGATTTTACAGCTTGTGTGTACTCGGCTCTACTATTGAGGTCACTGGGGCTAACTAGGATGGGCTCTTCCTCTTTCATGATGGGCTGTCTATGGAGCAGTACTGTTTCTGTGGGGAGTTTCTTCATTCAGAATCTGCTGGAAGTACTCCTATCTGCCTTTTATGCCCTGTATACTGGTGAGCAGCTCATTGCTGGCTTGTATTCTAAATGGTTTCTTCATTCAAATACTGCTGGAAGTACTCCTTCTAACTGCCTTTTATGTCCTGTAGAGTGGTGAACAGATTGTTGCTGGCATCCATTATAAATGGTGTCTGATGACTATATTTTTTATATTTTTGAGTCTGCCTTGCAGCTTGATAAAGTTTCTTTGTGCAATCTGCTGAATCACGGTTTAGAAATAGAGTGCCTTTGATGTTTTCTTCTTTGCTACTGTGACCTCTCTTAGCCTCTTTTTTAAACAAAACATATTCCTTCCTTAGCCTATTCCATCTTTTCTATCTCTCACCTTTTCCGGCATTCCTCCTTTCTTTTGATAACTTCTTGGACTTCTGCATTCCACCATCATCCTTCCTTATGTACTTTATTTCCATACTTTGCTCTGGTTATTTATTTATTTTTTTTATAGTTTTTGCACATGCTGTTTTGAGATGCTGCCATTGTTTTTTCAGCTCCACCTACATCCTCTTCTTACTGAGGTGGTAGAGTCTGAGGTATTTCTCTGAACTCTTGTGCATTCACTCCAGTTTCCAGTTCTTCAGCTTACTCTCTGTTGACCTTAGAGCCTTCTCCGGCCACTGCTTGCAGCATTGATTGCAGGCATTAGTGACTTATGGTGTGGACTGTTTCACTGAGAATGATTTTGCAACCTCTGATTCTGCCCCTGTGTTCTTTCCTTACTAGGAGGTGAATTTTGGTTACACTCGTATGTGAATTTGTGACTGCCTGTCTTTGTGGACCATATATTAGCCAACATTAAGCTATCTGCCAGACAGATGACGAGAATGGCTTTTCCTTCTTTATTTCTATTAGCCCACCCATGTGGGGCAAGGTAGTCCTCAAATCCTGTTTTATGTGTTCTGCTATAAGTGTTCAAGTCTCCCAATATCTACACTAACTCATATTGCCTGCTTTATCTAGGAGGCTCTGCAACTGCTGTCTGAATGCACTCTTCTCCTCACCATCACAATTTTTTTTGTAATCTTTATATTTACAGCCTCTAGCATATCTTTCACATTTTTTTTAAATTATATGAAGTATTTAAATGTGTTTGCAGTTATTTAGAATGTGGTTATTGTAGTACTGTGTAATTTTAGTTTTCATAAGTAATATCTGCATTTTAAACCTGTACCGAACTGCTGTCTGGGTACTTTGCTACTTGAAATTTCTTTTTGCAGCATAAAATGTCCTTTGCTTTTATCTGATTGGTGTTTTTGTATATGTAAATATACAATAGAGCTTTCAGTATTATTAAAAATGTAGGCTTTTGTGATCAGATGCTGATGTTCTTCGTCTTCCCTTGCTGCAGTCCTGACTATTGGGTAGCCCCAGTCCCCCCAGTCCCGAATACCAGAGAGAAGAGTATAAGTCGGCGTGGGTCATAGACCCCAGCAGACTGGCCAGGGTACTAATGAGAATTGCTAATCGCATGACCGTGTCATTCCCTTTTGCCGCATGGTCCGGGTCAATGCAGAAGCAATTTCTGCGAAATTGGGTTGGCGTTCTGAGAAAACCCGAAAACCGAGTCGGGCGGAGTTACAAGTAAAGTAACCCCGTACTGGTTTTTTTGGTTTGCTTTTCTCGATGTAATGTGTCAGAAAAGTGAATAACTGTATTTTATTTTTGTGAGAGCAGATACCGCGCCAGGTTACATTACATATACCTGTTTTTGTTTGGGGGCCTGACGTTGTTGGTTGTGGTTGCCGTTCTTGTGCTAGATTTAATAGCGCACTATTAAGGAGCTTGAGGCTGCCTTAGTTGTTGTTTAGAGTTTTGCAATTTATACTTATATACATGCCAGCGCCGGCCTTTATCTAAGAGCGCAAGGACAAACAAGTGAGTGAAGTCTAGGGGTGAGGAACCCGGACGCCGGGGAACCGGAGAGGCTCAGGGGAGCAGGGGTTAGAAGGCTTTCTCCTAGTCTCTCAGGGCAGATAGGCAGCTGTTACAGGATGCCAGATCTCAGGAGTAGGCCAGGAGGAGGCCCTTCTCAAGTGTTTCTCAGGCCCTCTTCCCAAGGTAGTTAGGGCCTCTCCTTCTGTTTCCAGAGCAGGTAGTTTTAGAGGATGTTCTCCCGGCTTCTGTGGGCTTCTCCTGGCATTTGGACTGTGCTGAAACATATGCTTGAATATTGGCCAAGATTTGATTACTCTGATTAGGTTCTATGCCCCCACCCTGATAGAGGCCTAGAGATTCGGAAGTTATGCCCCTAGTTTTGAACGGTGTTCACAGGCTTCAGGAGTTTTCTGTGAGACTTGCAGAGTTCCTGCTTGTTTGCATTCTGATGTGGATGATTCTTCTCCCTGCTTCTCCTGATTCTTTTTCAGATGCTTCTACTCCTTCTCCATGACTTCCTGAGGAGCACTCAAAGGCCAAGATTACTCTGACTCCTTAAAAGGCTTTAGATTCTCATTTTGCCTCCAAGGCTACCATAGCTATGTTTCCTGTGTTAGTGTGGTTTTTGATGTTTTGAAACTTCTCTGAACCCCTGATTCCTTGCCTCCTGCTCCTGTTAAGCCTGATGGGTATTATAGGGTGCCCGGAAGCTCATAAGTATGGTATTAGAGTCCCAGGGACCCAGGAAACTGCGCTCAGGTGCCTAAAGGTGTTAAACTTTAAAAACCTAAAATCCTGTGCCCTCTGACCGGAGGCAAAGGGCTTTGGATGGTGGGTAAGAAAGTATACTTCTTCCATGAGGGCCATGAGAAGTTGAATTGTCAATTTCATATGCTGAAATATCAGAATTATCTCACTTCACAATTGATTGGAAAGAGTGGATGCTTTGGCGGGAAGGTATTGAAATTATGAAATTGCTGGATTTTGGTTCCAGTGGAAGGACAAAGTGATACAGCATTCTTTGCAGTGTGGTTTTTTCCTGGAGGCAGGCCTGCTCGGGGTGGCTGCAGTCGTAATTGTTCTTGGTTGAACATGCATGGTTGAAGGATCAAATTTAGCTCTTTTCTTAAAGACCAGGTTTTGGATGCTCGCAGACAGTCTGATGTGTTGTTGGAACCAGCCTTAAAGAGCAGTTTTAAAAAAAATGGAGGACAAAGCTAAGTCTATACGGTTGCAGGTTATGTTTACGGAGTGTCCTGTCCGGCCAGAGTAGAAATTGGCCTGCCTGTGCCTGGACATAGTCTGCTTAGATCTAGCAGTCTAGCAGAGATCTAGGCGTGGCTTGGCAGGAGAGCTTCCAAGATTCGTTTAGGCCTAGATCAGACAGTTCACCTGTCAGACTTCTGGGTGAGGCAGGGGTCAGTCTCTTCCATGCCACAGTCAGCAATGACCTGCCCTTTCAGCCAGTGGGAAGGTTGAAGGCAGCTCCTTTAGGAAGGAAAGATTGTCTCTTTCAAAGAACAGGGTTTGTCATGATAAGACAGTTTGGATTTGGATTTCGTCCATCACGGGTACAAATTTTATTTCCACACAATGCCCCTCAAAGGCATGCCAGATGTTCCTCCTCCACAAAGAAAGGCTCTCAATAAATTTCTCACGATTAGTCAGATGGTTCTATTACTCCAAAGACTGTTCCTAGGCTTGGTTTTTAGGGGAATACTGGAGATCAGTACCATTCAGGGGAACACGTGGTTTATTCTTTTGGATTATCTCTCCTCAACACTTATCTGGACAAGACAAGTTTGCTGGGTTTACGTCTCAACAACTGTTATTTGGACTGGGCAAGGATCACTGGATAGTAACTTATGATGCCAAAAGTATTGTTAACAATGTGCCCTGGATTAAGTTGCGGAAAGTATCTCGAGTTCGGCTTAATGATTTTTTGTATCAGTTCTTGCATAAAGGTTCTATCTACAGTGAAGGGGCTCACAGGAGTTCTGGCATTCAGATCTCTCCTTTGGGCTTCAGGCATTCAAATTTCTCCTTACGCAGACGACTGCCTGATTCTGGCTCAAGAAAAACACCATCTACAGCATCTGGAATATGTCATAGCCTTACTTTGACTTAATTGCCCGATTCTTGGCTCAAGAAAAAGAACACCTTCTACATAGCAGTGCTAAGATGCCTAGGGTATTCTGTGAACGAAATAAAGTCCAGTCTAGTACCCTCTCAAGACATGTGCTTTCTGGGTGTGTGAGACTGAATACAGCAGCCCAGATGGCCTTTTTAACCCCGGACAAACAACAGAGTCTGTCACTTTACTTCCATCTCATCTATCTCTATCAGTCCGTGCTGACTGCAAGGACAGTCCTTCAAGCATTAGGGTTCATGGCATCTTGTATGCAGGTGCTTCCCAATTGTATATGAGAAGCTGCAATGGTATCTCAAAATGTATGGACACAGCACTGCCAAGACACTGTCATTCAAACTGTCATTCAAATAATACCTTGCCTCAAAAAGGAATTCTTGTGGTGGGCTCAGGAATGTCACCTAAACTGGGACTCAAACTGTGACCTCGCCAGAGGCGAAGAGTCAGATTTTAACGACAGATGCCTCGGACACTGCTTGGGAGAGCCATCTAAATGGAAAGTGGATACAAGACAAGTGGCCTGCCAGACTACAGCATCTCAACATCTCACATGAACATATCAACATGGAGATGTTAGCAGTCCAGTTTTTGCATTGATGGCGTCAAGGAGTTATACTACTTCCAGGGCAGGTGTTGATTCTGACAGACAACACAACTGTCATGTGGTACATCAACAAGCAAGGGGAACACATTCTTATCCTCTATGCAGGCAAGCAATGATTTTATGGGAGACAAGTGCTAAGCCTGCAACTGACTCTTCAGGCAAGGTTTCTGCCAGGAGCACAGAACTCCCTAGCAGATGTATTAAGCAGACAAATCATGGATCCCCCTACGAGGAAACTGATCTTCATGTATTTCAGAAATTGACAGTGTCATGGGGAACTCAGACATAGACTGTTCCGCTTCTCCACTAAACCACCAGCTGCCAAAGTATTGCACAAAGGGGTTTCATCACACAGCTTGGAAAGTGGATGCTCTGTCTTCCAGTTGGAAAAACCTTCATGTCTATGCGTTTCCACCTCTACCTCTTCTTCCAAAGGTATTACTAAAGGTCAGACAGGACAGGCCAAGGATGATTTTGATAGCTCCAGATTGGCCTCGGCAACACAGGTACGCACTTGTAAGGAGGCTTGTAAAGAAGCCTCCATGGCCTTTTACCTCTGATTCCTCATTTGTTATAAAGAAAGGACGGTCATCTGCAAAATCAAAAGCTTCATCTCACCCATCTCACAGCTTGGCATTGAAACATGGAAACACGTAGCTGTCTCAGCTTCTCAACAAGTTTTAAAATGTATGGAAGAAGCCAGAAGGCCTAGTAGAGTGAGAGTGTAGGAGAAAAAAAGAGAAGAGATTTTACTTTTGGTGTACAGCAAAGAATTTCTTAGAGCCAGAGCCTTCCACTTGAGGTGGCTCTCACATTCGCCTGCTGCTGGACAAGTTTGTTTGTCTTTTCTTCCATAAAGATTCATGCTGCAGCAATTTCAGCTCACTATGATTGTGACCCACCTTGTTTTCGTGATCCTTTGTTCAAGCAGTTTCTTAGGGGGGCAAAGAATATAAGACCCCCAATTAGAGCTCCTACTCCTGCTTGGGATCTCAATTTTGTGTTGGAAAAACTTACTCTACAACCTTTTGAGCGGCAGCTACTGCTGAATTGAAATATTTGTCATGGAAGACGGCTTTTCTGTTGGCTATTACTTGCAAGAAGGGTGTCTGAGTTGCAGGCCCTATGGCAGTAGAGCCCTTTTGATTTTCCATAAGGACAGGGTATCATTACGCACTAATCCTTCCTTTTATGCTAAGGTGGTTTTTCTAGTGTGGCTTAAACCAAACTATTCATGCCCTACGTTTTTGTAGATCCTCAAAATAAAGGGGAAAAAGATTTTTGCACTTTAGATGTACACAGGCACTATGCTATTATTTATTTAGGACTAAAAGATTTTTTTTTAAGCAGTCTCAGCAGTTACTTTTTTTTTTTTTAAGTTCACAGGGCAAAAAAACCCAAAAAAAACAAACTATTTTCTAGGTGTGATTGGCTTTTGCATTGCATTTTTGTTATTCCCATCATGGCAAAGAGGTTCCAGCTGGGATTAGGCCTCATTCCACTAGGGCTACTGCCACTTCAACAGCATTTCTAAGGGGGTGGCAACTACTGAGGATATTCTGGAAGCAGCTACTTGGAGTTCAGTGCATACTTTCTCTAGGCATTATCACCTGCCTATATACTCTAAGTCTAGAGCTGGTTTTGCCACAGCTGTTTTACAAGGCATGTTGTCAGCTCCTGCTACTTTATAATTTGCCAGCCCAGCCTCCTCTGCTCTGCTTTGGGATTCTACCCAATAGTCAGGACTGCAGCAAGGGGCAAGGGAAGAACATAGTACAGTTTGTACCTACCATAAATGTAGATGTTAGGATTCCCTTGCTGCAGTCAATTTACCCTCCCTCCTTCCCTCTGTGTTTCAGGGTGGTTGTGTAGGTGCCTTTACATGCTTATATTTTTGTATATATATATTGTACATGTTTATTGGTGCAGGTTGTTTTGGGACTTGTCTTTTGGGTCTTCTGACATCTGGGGCAAGAAAAGACTGAGGAAATGACGCCGGGTCATGCATTAGTACTTGAGTACTGGCCTGACGCATGGACGCGCTGATGACCGACGCCAGCCTTATACTCTGGTATTCGGGCCGACTGGGACGCTGGATTCATACCTAATAGTCAGGACTGCAGCAAGGGAACTTCTAACATTTATGGTAGGTACAAAACTGTACTTTCTTCTTTGGCTTATCTTTTGCCAGTATTGCACTAAGTAGAGCTGACATTGTGAAAGGTGTGCTGTTTATGTTTGGGGAAATAAACTAAGAATCCTTTGGACAGTTTTTGCCAGTCTGTTTGTGTTATTACAGGTAGTATACGTGCTTTTGATGCAGAAGGCTCTGGGTTCTACTTCCACAGTATGTAGATGGATTGCTGATACTGTACTGTGTTGTACTTTTTACTTTGGCGGAGATACCTAGTAACTGTGAACTTAGCAGTTTGCCATCCATTCCGTAATGCAATCTTACTAGCACAAACTCTTGCTATGCCACTGATCAGTAAGTCATGGAAAATGACTTTTTGAAGTCCTAGCAAACATTTGGAAATAAGTCTTCTAAGTGGGTGATGTGTAGTTGGTGAGAACTGGTATGTGCACATTATACTGCATGGGTCATGTGGCAAATGTTTGATTTTTCAACTTGTGTATACTCGGCTCTACTAATGAGGTCACTGGGGCTAATGTTTCATGTTGGTTGTAGTGCATACTTGGAAGGGCTGCTCAAGGGGTTGTTGATGGAAATGTTGCATTCTGGTGCTTGTGCATAGTAGGGCAAACTGCGAAAGGGGTCGCTGGGGAGATGTTGCATTTTGGTGTTTGTGCATACTCAGACTTAGTTTATGGAAATGTGGCTTAATTTCAGCTTTCGTTAATTAAGTTTGCAAGGGAGCATCAACATTTCAGGAAATGTGTACATTTCCATCTGCATTTTCATGTTTTATGTTTTATTGTTCTTATGTTATGCACTTTGTTTTTATTTCATTCTTGACATATATTTATGGCGTCCGTTCACTTTGTGGTAATCTGGAAGCACTCCGTAGGTAGCTTATTTTGTAGTTTAGACATGCAAAAGCAAAGCTTTATTTATATTATTAACAAAAGAGAGGGAATATTACAGGGAAAGCTCAACTGGCATGGTTCTGACCTGTTGTACTATATACTGTGACATGGTTGTGATGTTTACGGTGCAACAGGCAAGAAAATTGGTGGTTAATGGGGGTTGTATGTATGGGCCATGTTGATGTTATACACACACACACACACACACACACACACACACACACACACACACTGTGAAAAGTCAGCATTAGACTAGATTTTGTTTTCGCTTGGACTGGAAATTTGTTAGCAGATAACCTGAAAAATACTGTAGTTAAACAAATGTAGATAGTTAATTATGTACACTTTGGTTTCATTGTATATGTAGTGGGTGGCACAGTGGCACAGCACATAATGTGGGTGTGGGTGTGAGTCTGTTGCCTGGACATTATATGATTGCCTTCAATACTTGCCTTATTTTCTGGTGTGTTTCCAGGGGGATTCAATATTGGTCAGCATGGGAGTACAAGGGTATCAGACCATATTACTTGGCAAATGATGGTCTGCACCTGTGTTCGTGTATTTGATATTTACTGTTTATTCCACAGAATTTTGTGATGTAGACAGACAATTGTAATATGACTCATTCCTCATTGCTTGGTCTGTTGCTAACAAATAGGTGGAAGGATGGGCTCAATAATAACTTTTATACTGTTTTTGCTGAGTAAGTGAATGGCAGAAGACAAGCTATCTAGTTTGACATTTCTGCATGTCTTATTATTATTAATATGTTTATAGTGAGTAGTTGCCTGAGTGAGATAAAGGTTATTACAGAGTGACTACTGACAGCATGGAGCTACCATATTTTTATGCATTTCTCCTGGCTTTGTCAGTCATGTGTGGAATTTAGGTGGGAGGAAGGGCACAGTAATATGTAAGTGTTATACTATTTGACTGACATGTTGCCTTGATGTAGCTCTCCACTCAGTCTCCCTTCCTTCAGGTGTAGTCAGTGTATGTAGTTGAGGGTAGTAAATGTATGAAGGTCAGGACAGCAATTAGTGAGTTACTTCAGTCCCTCATCCCTTAGGTCCATTGCTGAACACATGTAAAGAGAAAAGGCAGAGTGCTGACACTGAAGGAGGTCATGAGACCATAGTGGTATCAGCAGTCTGAGTGGGCAGCCAGCACAGCTATGGGACACTACAGATAACCAACATCTGGAGCCCCATGCCTGTCCTTGGCATATTAATGGAGTGGCGGTCCTTACCCTGCTTTTTTCTCTTTACATGTGCCCTGGCTGTGCACCCTTGTCAGTGTCCACCCATGCTTTATTTCAGGTAAGGTAAGACTGTCTTCTGCTGTTCAGACGTTTACAGAATGCGTTCATGCATGGCTTGATGCACAGGGTCGGTGGATCTACAATCTGCCATAACAGCATCACCGCGGAAGATGTTCACCTGGTCAGAACGGATGGCATTCACCTAACTGAGGAGGGCATTGCGTTGTTCTTGACCAGCCTCCACAATGGCGTGAGGAGAGCCATGCAAGATTGCTAACATGCAGCTTTTAAGAAGAATGGAAAACACACATGACCAAGTCGGACCAATATAGTAAGTAAAACACTGTTATGAAATGTGTTGTGTAAAATTCATTTCTCTGAGCTTGGCAAACAACTCTTATGGGAATTATGATTTTTTTCATCTTTTGGTAAATAACTTTGCAAGGGAGCATCTGAATGTGCCAAGTAACATCTCATTTTGAGGAACGTATTGCTGTTTCCAACATGGTAAAATAACTGTGCCTGTATGTTTGACACATGTGCAGATATCAAAGTTTGTTTGAGACTTACGGTTATGGAAATTATGATTTTTTTCATATTTTGGTAAATAACTCCTGAATGTGCCAAGTAATATCTCATTTTGAAGACAGCATTGCTGGTTCTAACATGATAAAATAATTGTGCCTGCATGTTTGACACATGTGCAGATATCCAAGTTTGTTTGGGACTTACGGTTATAGAAATTATGATTTTTTTCATATTTTGGTAAATAACTTCGCAAGGGAGCATCTGAATGTGCTAAGTAATACCTCATTTTGAAAAGATTATTTATAGTTCTAACATAGTAAAAGAATGGGGCCTGTATGTTGTACTCATAGGCAGATAGCAAAGTTTGTTTGGGACTTAGGTTATGGAAATTATGATTTTTTTTTCATATTTTGGTAAATAACTTTGCAAGGGAGCATCTGAATGTGCCAAGTAATATCTCATTTTGAAGACAGTATTGCTGGTTCTAACATGATAAAAGAATTGTGCCTGTATGTTTGACACATGTGCAGATATCATGCGCAGATATCAAAGTTTGCTTCGGAGTTAGGTTATGGAAATTATGATTTTTTTTTCATATTTTGTAAATTACTTTGGAAGGGAGCATCTGAATGTGCTAAGTAATACCTCATTTGAAAAGATTATTTATAGTTCTAACATGGTAAAAGAATGGTACCTGTATGTTGTACTCATAGGCAGATATCAAAGTTTGTTTCAGACTTAGGTTATGGAAATTATGATTTTTTTCATATTTTGGTAAATAACTTTGCAAGGGAACATCTCATTGTGTGAAGTAATACCTCATTTTGAAGACAGTGTTACTCCTTACAACATGGTAAAAGAACTTCAGTAACACAAAGCGATATCCTTGGCATCCAAGAAGTTTAATGTTCACACCAAAACGAACCAAGACAGCAAACCAACATTTAAAACAATAAAGATTCAGATAAAAATTCAGTAAGAAATTCAGCAATACTAAGCGCTTTCACCCGCTCGATTACCTGCGGGTTTCATCAGAGTACATCTTACACTTCATTGCACCAGCTTATATACTGCCAAAATGACCAATGTTTCAATTAATCTTAGTTAGATTGATTAATGATGTAATTCCTAATTTGCGTGTTTACAAAAATATAGGTGTTCTTTTAATACATCTAAGACAACAACAATAAACTGCTAAAAAGATTCTTTGTTTGTATAGTTTAAGTTGAGGGCTGTTTAAACAATAATAATAATAATTATTAAAAACTATCCTAGGTGTGTTATAAATATTTTAATCCAGCATATATAAGTTAATTTTATATACATTAAATATTAAATATTAATAAATATAATGTAAAATAAAATGAATATATAAAAATACCATCAAATCATTCATTATAATGTGGATGTTGCTTTGTAATTTAAATAATATATTGTGTAAATACCAACATGAATAGATAAACAAAATTAATGATATTAATATTAAATATTACATAATAATAATTGCATCCTTACATTGATTAATTTGTCGTTGTATGATGGTTTATACTTTCTTGTTTTCTAACAATTGTATAAATACATATAATTGTGTAAATGTTAATAATACAAAAAATTTTTTATATATATATATTAAATAAATACATTCTAATCTTAAAATGTTTAAAAAGTTTAAAATATATATTATATGTAGTTCTTAAAAAATACATACAAAATAATGTACATAGACTCTCGCTCCAACCATATTTGAATATAATATGTAAAATTCCAATTAAACAGTTATAGACTTTTGTTTCAAAATACTTGCAATACTAATATGGCCATTCAGACCCGGTGTTGTACTAGCATTACAACGTAGTTGCCACAAACATTCTTTAGTTAACAATAAATTATCCAAATCCCCTTCTTTTTTACATTACATTACGACAGTAATCATCCCCACTTTCAAAAAAGGAATTTGGTGAAAGGCCAATTAGTTAGACTTTCTCGTATTATTAGTGAAGACCAAAATTTTGAGGTTGAAATCCAATACTTGCAAGATATGTTTAGTGACAGAGGTTACCCACTAAATTTATTAGACTCCCTGACCAAAGAAGTTTTGAGAGACAGGGATACAAAGTACAAACCTATAATTATTAGTGGAGAATATATGAGGCCGAAGGAACAAGAGTTAAATAATAAGAAGGATTCATTTATTTTACCATACAACACAAACTCTAAAGCAATAATGACAATATTAAACGACACATGGAAAAGTGTAATAAATAACAGCTGGGAAGTCAAAGAAATACTTGGCTTATACCCAACAGTTACACACAGTAGGGGCATGAATATGAAAGAGATGTTTGAAAGCAGGGTACAAGGAGAGACTATATCCAGAATGAAAAAATGTGGATTTTGTAAAAGTTGTAAATATATAAATGATGGACCTTATTGTACCGTGTACAACTATGGAAAAACACTTAAATGCCCAGGTATATGTAACTGTAACACTAAATGGGTTATTTATATGGCCAGCTGTATTTCATGCCCAGCCTATTACATAGGTAAGACTAAGAGAAAATTACACAGTAGAATAATGGAACATGTTAGGGATGTGAAAAACAAAAAAGAAACAAACGCCCTCTACACACATAGTACCACATGTGTTAATTATAAAAGATTCATCTTTTTTATTATTGATAGAATTTACAATCCCGAGGAAAAAGAAGGGGATTTGGATAATTTATTGTTAACTAAAGAATGTTTGTGGCAACTACGTTGTAATGCTAGTACAACACCGGGTCTGAATGGCCATATTAGTATTGCAAGTATTTTGAAACAAAAGTCTATAACTGTTTAATTGGAATTTTACATATTATATTCAAATATGGTTGGAGCGAAAGTCTATGTACATTATTTTGTATGTATTTTTTAAGAACTACATATAATATATATTTTAAACTTTTTAAACATTTTAAGATTAGAATGTATTTATTTAATATATATATATATAAAAAATTTTTTGTATTATTAACATTTACACAATTATATGTATTTATACAATTGTTAGAAAACAAGAAAGTATAAACCATCATACAACGACAAATTAATCAATGTAAGGATGCAATTATTATTATGTAATATTTAATATTAATATCATTAATTTTGTTTATCTATTCATGTTGGTATTTACACAATATATTATTTAAATTACAAAGCAACATCCACATTATAATGAATGATTTGATGGTATTTTTATATATTCATTTTATTTTACATTATATTTATTAATATTTAATATTTAATGTATATAAAATTAACTTATATATGCTGGATTAAAATATTTATAACACACCTAGGATAGTTTTTAATAATTATTATTATTATTGTTTAAACAGCCCTCAACTTAAACTATACAAACAAAGAATCTTTTTAGCAGTTTATTGTTGTTGTCTTAGATGTATTAAAAGAACACCTATATTTTTGTAAACACGCAAATTAGGAATTACATCATTAATCAATCTAACTAAGATTAATTGAAACATTGGTCATTTTGGCAGTATATAAGCTGGTGCAATGAAGTGTAAGATGTACTCTGATGAAACCCGCAGGTAATCGAGCGGGTGAAAGCGCTTAGTATTGCTGAATTTCTTACTGAATTTTTATCTGAATCTTTATTGTTTTAAATGTTGGTTTGCTGTCTTGGTTCGTTTTGGTGTGAACATTAAACTTCTTGGATGCCAAGGATATCGCTTTGTGTTACTGACATCCTTTTTGTGGCTTCTGTGTTTACTTCATCATGGTAAAAGAACTGTGTCTAGGCACTGTACACACGTACAGATATCACAGTTTGTTTACTCTTGTACAAATATGAAAATTCTACATTTACAATACTTCTCATTATTATGCCCATATCTTTGCGAGGAAGCATGGTAATCACACAAATGATGCGTCATTTTGAAGCTGGCATTCAGATGCACAACTTCTACACTGATATGTAGGCTCTGTCTGATACAGGTGATGAGATATTATGCGTTGTTTATTTATCAGTTATAAGAAATAATATATTAATCATATTTCTGCGAATATCTCATGAAAGGAGCATCACACAGTAATGGTTAAGGTATCATTTTAAAGCGGACATTCATACTAACAAATTAAATTCAAATTGTATGGGTCTGCATGGTACATAGACCAAGATATTGTGCTTTGCTTTTCCAAAAAGGTAAAACATTTGCATAATATCAACATTCCTTGCCAAATATTTAATAATGACTTTGATATGCACTATCAGCATTTACACTGTTGGAAAGGTCAGTGTCTGCTGAACAACTTTCGCGTTTACATTTTTAGTGTAGCCCTTATAGTTAGAGTTATGAACATTTGTTTTCTGTATAGTATTACAAATGGATTTTCTGAAAATGAGCTCAGGCTGCACTGTTGTTCCTATGGTGGAATTAAGCAGGCAGCTTTTTCTGAGCTGCTCCGGAGTGAATGAGATATACCACTTTGGAGATCACACTTCAGTGCACAAATGGAAGATTTCCATTTCCTACACTGTAGTGCGATCTCTGAGTTGGTATATTTAAGTAGCGGGGGTGTGGGGTGAAGGGGTTCTTGCCCTCCTGCCTACACCTGTCCCTGTTGGAAACTGCCATTGACAGCCTTTCGATGTTTTCCCGGTTCGATGTAACAAGTTTGTTGTTACGTGATTCGAAATTATGATGATTCGATGTTGTGATATAAACCCGACTAATTTAGTAAGGGGTTACCAAAGTAGGTTTTCTTTTCTGCGATAATCTGTCTTTTAGCATGGTTACATAGTTCTTTAAAGTTTTATTGGTTTTCGGGAGATCTGTTTATCCATTATTTCCAGGCCCTATCTCTTTCATACATTAGTTGCCTGCTTTGAGTAGATAACCAAGGAGTATGGTGGTTTATTCTTTTTGTTCTAGCTGGAGCCCAGACTATTGGGGGTTTTCAGGAAAAGTGAGTTAAATCTGTGTATAGGTTCATCAAGTGGAATATTTGACAGGACAGACCAGTTAAAGGAGCTTAGAAGTCTGTTAAATGTATCAGGGTTAAAGTTAATGAGGTTACGGGAAGTTCTAAGTAAGTGTTGTTTGACATGATGGGTACCAAGTCTGTTTGCATATACAGGGACGTGATCACTGAGGGAATTAGAGAGGGTGCAACTGGAAACATATACTTAGTGGAATTGGACACCAGTATCCAGCTGAGAACTGAACCACCATTTTTGGGATAGTAATAATGTGAGGGAGTCAGTCCAAATAGGGTTAGGCTAGTTGATGGATATTTTGTGGAGATAATCTGCCAATGGAAATTAACATCACCTAGGATTATCTTTTCATTAGAAATTGTATGGGAGATCCAGTTTTCGATGTTTTATAGGGTTGTAGCAGTATTAGTTAGAGAAATATAGAAAACCATAAGCAACTATGTATTGTAATGTATTTAAAGATGGGAGATGAGGGGTTTAACATTGTGGAATTTGGGAACAGGTTTATTGTAGGGCAAGATTTCAAGATAGAGTATAGTAAAGCTACTCCGACACCTTTTTTGAGTTCTGTCAGCCCTGATGATGATGATGATAAAGATAAAACCAGTGAGTGATATTTCAGAATCAAGTATATTGGGTTTTAGCCATGTTTCAGTTATGGCAAGAATATCTGGTGGTTTGTGGGAGATCCAAGCGTGGAGTTCTGAAATTTTATTATAGATGCTACAAGTATTTAAGGAAATTAATTTAAGTCCTTTGGATGAGTTTGAAATATGTGGATCAGGAAGAGTAAGGATGCATAAATATTTGAGAGAAGCATGGTATGTAGCTTTATACAGAGATGTGTCAGAGAAAGAGGAGATGGAACACTGGGATATGAATATAGGAGAAGTAGGAGTAGATAGCTGAGTGAGGTGGATAGTGTAAGTTGTGGTCACCGTGGATAGTTAATAAATGTTGGAGAGGAAAGAGAAAAGTGCTTAAATGCAGACTGCTGGTTTAGGAATTTTGTGTGTATTCTTGTGCCCAGGGTATGTCTGTATTTATGTATATGCCTTTAAGATGGGTAAAGATTTTAAGAATGTACGCTTTTGGACCAGGACCTACTGTCCTTAAACTTGGAAAACAGACCCACACTGTCCTTTTCTTGGAAAGGGAGGTTCTTGTGTGCCTTCACTCCACTCCCCCTTCTTCCCAAGGTCTTAATAAAGATCCAAAAAGAATACCTAAAGATCTTACTGGTGACTATTGACCAAGACATCATTGTGATTCCCTCTTCTCTTTTTTCTAGCCAAGGGACATTACCAGAAGCTACCTTCTTCAGTGGAATTGCTCACACAACAGAAGGGCTCAGTACTTCATCCCAACCTGTCATCCCTCAAGCTTACATTATGGATGATGGGATTCTGATCCCTTTTAGACACCATTTTTTTTTGAGAACATGCTTAAGGTTCTCCAAGAGGCAAGGAAATCTACCAATAGGAAATCTTACATAGCAAAATGGAAAATATTTACTTTGTGGTGCCTGGCTAAAAACAGGAGCCAGTATTGGCTAATACCCCAATGATCCTCTTTTATTTGTGCAAGTTTTTTGAAATCTAACCTTGCATTCTCATCTATTAAGGCATACATTTCAGCCATATCTCCTTGCCTATAACTGGATTCTCCTTTTCTAGCCAGAGTAGAGGTAAAACAATTCTTAAAAGGTATAAGCCACACAAAACCTCAAAGAAAAGCTATTGTGCCTGCTTGGGATCTTAATTTTATGATGGAAAAACTCCCTTTCCCTCCTTTAGAACCAGTAGCCTCTCTTAGATTCTGTACTTGGAAAAACATTTTTGTGGTACCTCTTACCTCGGCCAGATGAGCCTCCAAATTACAGGCCATTATGGAATCCCCTCCCTTCCTTATTTTTCAGAAGATAGTGCGTCTTTGATGGCCAATCCTTCCTGTATTCCTTAAGTGGTAAATGAACCATCTCTAGGTCAGACTGCAAATATTTACACCTTCCCAAATCCACAAAACAAGGGAGAAAAGGATTCTACATTCTCTTGATATGCATAGACAACTCATATTCTACCTGGATAATACTTCAGATATCCGTAAGTTAAACCAGCTGCTTGTTGCATTCCAGGATTCCAAGCTAGGGAACTCGTCTAAGCAAATTATTACTAACTGGATTTCTAAATCTATTACCTTTTGCTACACTCTATGTGGCAAATAAGTTCATAGGAATTGTGTTCCATTTATGTATAAATCCTTAACTTCTCCAGGAAAGGCACATTCTACTAGAGCATTCACCTCATCTGGAGACTTTTACAAGGGAATTGACTGTAGAACAATCCTAGAAGAAGCTGCGTCATCTGTTGCACATACCTTTTCCAAACATTACAGAGTAGATACGTTTTCTAAATTCAAAACCACCTTCATCAGGTCAGTTCTGTCTAAATTACTTGACAGCTCTATTTCTCATCCAACCACCCTTCACACTGTATAAGCTTTGGAAATCACCCAACAGTTTGGAATACTACAACAGTGATTGAAGGAAAGAGATAGTATAATTGTGTAAGAACTTACAGTAGATGTCTTGCTGATCACTGTCCCAGTATTCTTTCCCACCCTACTTTCCTCCTCTTTTCCTTCTTTCTCATGGACCAAGTGGGACCACTATCTCTTTGCCTCTCCCCTCTTAGCTAACCAGTTTATTTTGTTTCTCAGGCCTCTACAGACGTACTGGCTTGGAGATAGTGTGAGGAGTTATGGTCATCCATCCTCTTATGTACCCTTATACCTGCAGGCTTAGGTCTTACATCGGATGTGTGGTTCTTTGGAAAGTTTTAGCTTTCGTACCCTGGCCAGACATCCAGGTTATTTGGGAGATATTTAATTAGTTTGGAATACTGCAACAGTGATCAGTAGTACATGTACTTTATGGTAAGTTCTTGCACTACTGTACTTTCCAGCTCTGGGAAATTCACCCACATTGCTTCTATTCTGCATTTAACCCATATACTCCTCTACTGTTTTTCTGCATACTTCCAGACTCCACATAATTCAAAGAAGTGAAGTCCTCCTTTTAGCTCCCTTTAGGCTCAGCAGATGTAATTCCATGTACTTAATCTTAGCTTTTGACTTTATGTATGCCTATAGGCAAAACTCTGTTACTGTATGTTTTTGACCTATTTCACCTAATCCTTCATTCACTCGAACTGTCAACTTAGCTTCTCTTTTTCCAGTAACTTGTTAATACTTAACTGTGGAATGTCATACCTCCGTCAGCCTGCATACATTCTTAAATTCCTGTACATTTTCTGTAAATCCAGTTAAAGCACATAAGCATAGCAAATGTAAATATCTTGTAAAAAATAAATGATATTAAACAGATTCAGTAATGTGCTCAGCATAAAGTCTTAATGTTAATCATTCCCACTGCTCTAGTAGCCTTTAGGTATTATGGGTTGATTTCCTGCGCAGGAAAGAACAGTTGGACAGCTTCACAAAGCTCTGGCTCCCCTCCTATCTTCATTCTGACTGCTGAATGACTAGCCCCAAGAAATTGTCAGAGTGAAAATTTCTTCAGTACTTTCTTGCTGTCATGAGGAGAAACAACTCAGGGGATTCACAAGAGCAGCAATTAGCTTAAAGCTTAATTTCTGGGAAATAATTCCTCGTTGGGAACCCTTCCATATAGATTGTTGCCCTTTTAAGAAAAGATTTAATTTTCTGTCTGAAAGTACTATTTCCCTTTGTGGAAATTTCTTGTTGGGGACCACTGTTTTTGACTATTACTTATTTAACTAATTTGGGTTATCTTCGTGCTTGTGTAAACATTTTATATGATGTAAATCATTCTTTCATTCCTTACTGGTAAGACTTCGGTTCTATCCTCAGAACCAACACAGCCGTTACCAAGCTCGTGCCAGCCAAAAACTCTCAGCTAAGACCTACCCACAATGCCCCCTCTCATAGTCTCTTCAGATCTTGTTTGCCGTGTTCCTTGTAAGACGTGCCAAGCCTTTTCTCAAGCTAAGTGTAGCATTTTTTTGTGAATTATCTTTATAATTACCTTCACCTAGTCAGTTTTTCCTAAGAATTATCTTTTTGTCTTTAAATCTATATTCTTTATGTCTAAAACTACCCTCTACTTTTGGTAGCTCTTTTTATACCATTGTTGGTACTGTCCCTCTCCCTACCTTTGGTAGGCCCTTTCCTACCACTTTGTGGTATTTCTTAGTACCATTGTTGGTACTCCTCTTTTTTTTTTTTTTTCTGTTAAAAAAAAACAAAAAACCTTCTACTTCCATAACCTTGTTTGTTGTTGGTTTGGTTGGTTATATTGTAGTTTTAAAACCATAGTGTAGTTTTTCATGATGTCTGATAAAGTGAAACTAGAATTTAAACAGTGTAATAAGTGCGGGCGTAAGATGCCCAACTCAGACGGTCATGCCCGGTGTGTTTATTGTTTGGGTATTGACCACATCGATATATCGTGTGATATTTGTTCCAGCTTCAGCAATTGTACATTGGCTGAGCATAAGAACAAGCTGATTCTGAAGGGTTTGATGAAAACACCTTTCCTAAGCATAAGGATGTGAAGAAACACAAAGAGAAATGGAGTCACTCGGTTACAACATCTCTGTCCTCCTCGGCACCGAGTCGATACCGGGCTTCTCCCGTGCCTTCAGCGCAGACTGCTTCAGCACCAGGCTCCATGTCTTCTCCCTCAGTGCCGCCCTTGATCCTGACTCCAACCACTGTACCAGCTTCGGCACCACCCCCCTTGGTGCTGACCTTGGTTTTGACAAAGGCTCCGGCTACTGTACCTGCATCGGCACCATCCCCGACCACAGTGCCAATGTCTTATATGGTTCCTTTGACACTGACACCATCAGGTCCGAAGGTCGAACACCTTCCCAGAACCCACTTATGACCCCTTTTTGGGACACCAGTTTAGTCCATTTCTTGACAGAACTGAATCTCCTTAGGCAGCTTCCTTCAGATCCACCAGAAGTCTTACAGAACAAGATGTAGTGAGGGTTGTGGACCAGCTTTTGGCAGCTAGAGGATTACCCACCCCTGCTAGGTCTTCCTTCCCTCTTGGAATGGAAGCTATTATGACATATTCATCTGTATATCCTCCTCCGGCCTCCTCCCAGATTCCGGAGACTTCTGTACCGATGGCCATCCCAGTGCATTCTGTCTCGGCTCCGACAGCGGAGGCTTCCCTGTAAGCACCGATTACTCTTGCTGCAATGGCTCCATTGGAACTGGCACACTTGGAGCAGTGATTGGGCTGTTGGCACCGTGGCTCCTAGTTCGGCACCTATTTTGTCGGTGGCGCTATCTACGGCCATGGCTCCTCCGGCAGCTACCGGTCCTCTCAGAGCTCCTCATCTAGAGGTGGGCTCCTCAGGGCAGGGTGTGACCCCGGTTCTGAGGTTGTCCTTCTTGGTTCTGGGCTGCCATCCCTCCTCGGTCTGGCCCACTTTCCAGGTGATGGAGAGGGTCCTTGCCTCAACAGGCCTGCAGTTGGCACCATTGGCATCGACACCAGAACCCCCCTATAGCATGCAGCTGTCCCAACCCCCTACTGTGGGATCACTTGCATGGGAGTCGCAAGACATTCCCTTGAAGGGAACTCTTTCTGCGGAATCCTCCTCAAATATCCCATTGGGGCACCACCCCGGAAGAAACTGTGCAAGAGGAAGCATCTTGATTCCCCTGAGGAATCCATCACCGAAGATACCGATTGTGATGAGGGAGAAAGGTCCCCATGGTCTCCCCTGGAAAACATCTCATTTGGAGACATTCTCAAAATCCTCAAGCAGAGGGGAGACTGGAAGTCCCCCAACAATTCTTCAGAGGAATCGGTGTTCTTGCAGGCCTTCCATGCTCGGCCGTCTACTTCCTAGGTGAGCTTGTTAAACTTATTGTGCAGCATGCCTGGAAGGCCCCGGACAACATAAAACCTGTCCCCTGGAGGCCAGATAAAATTTTATCCACCCCTGAAGACCAGCCCAATTGGTCCAAGCAGCTGGTAGTTGATTCCATGGTCATGATGGCAGCCACCAAGAGGGAACTGGCAGAAGACAGTTCCACTGTTCATCCCCCCGAACAAAAAGTCAGACTGGGGAAGCGGGCCTACACTTCAGCGACCTTTGCCATTTGGTCGCTGAATTATCTGGCACACTTTACTCACTTCCAAAGAGACCTAATCTCAGAAATGTTTGTCTCTTTGGTGGGGGTACTGCCTGAGGAGGTGCATGATGATGTTGCCTCTCAGCTAGCTTCACTGGAATCCATCTCGACTCCTCGATGCTCTTGATCTCCCACCACCAAGGGGTCAGCTCGAGCAGCTGCATCATGCATCTTCATGAGACGGCATAATTGGATGCGTTTGTGTGATTTTGCGGACCACTTTAAATTTTCCTTTTTCAATGCGCCTGTTGACGATTCTTCCCTTTTTGGTCCCAAAGTAAGAGATACACTATCACATACTGAAAAGGACGGAAAGACCTTGTCTGCTGTGGGCATATGTTTTTCCACCCCCCCAGAGATCCTACTCCAAGAACTAGAGTGGAGGAAAATTGTGGTTCAGGAAGTCCCAAGGATCTTTTCGTGACACTCGTGATGAGCAATCACCCGGGGCAGAGGGGGCAACTCATCCGGAAGACACCCCTTTCTGGGCAGAGGGGGTCCACACAACCAGCGCGCTAGAGATTCCTTCTTTGGCCGATCTTTCCAGCACTCCTGAACAGCGGCCCGATTGCTTTCCCTGGAAGCAGTCAGGGGTCGATTTTCCCTGCACCTACAGTCCTGGCAACTCATAATAATGGATGCGTGAGTGCATAAGAGAGACTAATATCCAGAGGCTATCATATCCCATTCGATCCTACTCCCAGACCGGTCAAACGAATCCCTGATGTCCCATTCAGTCAGAGGGAGGCTGCAGCCTTAGAAATTGAAAAGCTGCTAAGAAAAACAGTCATCCAGCCAATCCCACCAGACCAGAGAGGATCCAGGTTTTACTCAAGGTTCTTTTTAGTGCCAAAAAAGATGGAATGGAGACCAATCCTGGATCTCAGCTTTCTAAACAAATTCTTAAAACCTCAAAAATTCCGGATGGTCACGGTGCAGTCCATCCTCCCCTTTCTGGGGAAGGACAACTGGATGTGCTCTATAGATGTCCAGGACACGTATTACCACATAAAGATGGACAAACACTCCCAGAGATTTCTCCGCTTCTGGCTGGGAGCCAATCACTATCAATTCAGGGTACTGCCCTTTGGTCTCTCGACAGCCCCCAGAGTGTTCACCAAATGCATGGCAGTCGTAGTAGCTCATTTCCGACTACAAGGATTCCAAGTGTTCCATATTTAGATGACTGGCTCCTTACCATCACGACCAGGAATCTTCTCATTCTCAGTCTCACTTACACTCAAGGCCTTGCTCTTCACTTAGGTATCATGATCAACATGGACAAATCACAAATATCTCCAACAAGGGCACTGGAATTCATTGGAGCGATCTTCGACACAACATCTGGTCAGTCTTGCCTTCCTCCTCACAGGATCTCAAAAATAAGAAGCCAGATTCAAATCGCCCTTCCACAGACATTTGTACCAGCACACCTTGTACTATAGCTATTGGGATCTATGGCAGTAACCATTACCTTAGTTCCACTGGCAAGGTTGCACATGAGACTAGTACAGTGGCTCCTTTCATCACAATGGTCGATCTTAACCCACCCACTCAACCGCGTGATATGCCTTACAAGCCTTTGCAAAAAAGAAATGCTTTGGTGGATGAAGCCAGAATCAAATCTTTGGTGTCGACCATTCTGCCTTTCCCAGCCTAGGGCCACGGTGACCATGGATGCTTCCCTGTTAAGGTGGGGTGGGGTGGGGGCATTTCCAAGGAAAGACAGTCCAAGGCACCTGGTTCCCCATGGAGGCCAATTTGCACATAAATGTCCTGGAATTGAGGGCAGTTCTCTTAGCATTGTAAGCGTTCCACACATCCCTTCCTTCCGGGACCATTGCAATTCAATTGGACAACATGTCAGTCGTCTGTTACATCAACAAACAAGGTGGAACCAGGTCTTACCCACTGTGTTGGGAGGCCATGAGAATTTGGCACTGGGCGATGGCTTCCAACCACTTTCTCATAGCAACACACATTCCCGGGAGTTCCAATCTTATTGCGGGCAATCTGAGTAGGAACATTCTGATGTCTCACAAGTGGTCCCTCAGTCCTATAATAGTGGATCAGATCTTCCGCCGTTGGGGCAGGACTTGCTGCGACCTGTTTGCTTCTCCCCTAAACAACATATGCAGAAGCTACTTTGCCTTGATGCCCCCTCAGGGGGAGTCACCGAGGGATGCTCTGATGCACGATTGGCCCCTGGGTCTGTTGTATGCCTTTCCCCTGTTTCCTCTCATCACAAAATTCCTCCAGAAAGCTCAAACATTGAGAAGCAGAGTGATCCTTATTGCCCCTTATTGGCCCCATCAAGTCTGGTTCCCTTTCTTATGTCCTCATCTGATTCACAGCCCGTGGATCCTGGATCAATCCCAAAGTCTGCTGTCTCATCCTTAGGGACTGATTCACCCCAATCTCCACAGCTCAAGCTCACAACTTGGTTTCTCCACTTCCCATGATTGCCTGGCTACCTGATATTTCATTTCATGTTCGTGAGATTCTTCTGGCTTCACACAAACCTTCCACCGGGAAATTTTATTCTAGTAAGTGGGCTAGCTTCTCTAGATGGGCCAAAGAACATAACATAGACCCTTTTTCCATACCCATTCAGAAGATCCCACAATACCTAACTACCTTATTACATGCAGGAGCTTCAGTGTCGACAATTACTGTGCATTTAGCAGCTATTGCAAATTTTCAGAATGGAATTGACAATTCTGTTATATCACACCGACTGTGCAAAACTTTCATGAAAGGAGTATTACATGTTAAACCTCCTGTCAAGCCTCCTATAGAGCCTTGGGACTTGACACTGGTGCTTCAGTCATTACAAAGTCCTCCTTTTGAGCCTTCTAACTCATGTGATTTGAAATTTTTGTCTTGGGAAAACTCTACTAGTAGCCCTTACCTCAGCGAGAAGAGTATCTGAGTTGCAGGCTTTGAGTGTCAAGAGACCTTACTTTATTTTTCATAGGGAAAGTTTGTCCCTACGTACTGACCCCTTCTTTTTGCCCAAGGTCATTTCTGGATTTTCCATTAATCAATCTATTGACCTACAGGTTTTATTTCCTCATCATTCAAATAGAGGAAATACCTTTTCCATACCCTTGATGTTCATAGGCAACTTCTTTTCTACTTGGACAGAACTAAATCTTTCAGAATGGGTAGGCCTGTCTCCAAAATGACATTATCTTCTTGGCTCAGAAACACCATTACTTTCATCTACCACCAGAACAAAGTATCTGATATTGTTAATCCTCTTTCATTCCTTACGTATGGGTATCGGTTCCGAGCTCGGAACTGAGCCGGCCATTTTCCAAGCTCACATCAGCTTCAAACTCTCAAGCTAAACTCTTACCCACAATTCCCCTCTTCCTGTTACTCCAGATTTTGTTTGCCGCGTTGCCATCCGGTCGTGTCAAGCTACTTCTCTTGAGCTAAGTACAGTCAATTGTTTAATTGCTTTACAAACTACTTTTCTGTCAGAAAAGTTGATATTTTATTGTCTCTTGCCCTATCGCATCTAGCGTTTATAATTTCCTCAGGTTTTTTTCTGTCCTTTACTTACCTTTTTTACCGCGAGGTAATTCTCTCTTTACCATTATTGGTAATCTTTTTCCCTTTCTCTTTCATACCTTCGGGTACTCTCTTGTACCATTTTTGGTACTTTTCTATTAGTTAATATGGCAGATAAAAAAGGTAGTCCGGGGTTTAAGCAGTGTTCTGATTGTGGGCACAAACTGCCTACTTCTGATGCACACTCTTTATGTGTTTATTGTTTGGGAGCTTCCCATTTATCTGTTGAACCACCTTGTACTATTTGTGAGAACTTTTCTAATAGAACTTTGTTAGAAAGAAAAAAACAAGCTGATACTGAAGGGACTTCTAAAATCTCCCTTTTCAGAGGCTATTTCTGGTTCAGAGGTCTCAACCCCTGCTAAAGCCCATAAGAAAATGTCTGTTTCTACTAAGGCTAAATCCTTGCCTTCGTCCCCGGCTGGGGACTCTCATCAACCAAAACCTAAAAAGGCTAAAATTTTGGCTCCAGAGCTCTCTCAGTCAGCCCCAGTGCTTTCGGTGCCCAGACCTTCGGCTCCATTAGTGATTTTGGCTCCGTCCTTTCCTGCAGTCTTCTACATATCGGCACCGAGGGGCTCCTTGGTTCAGACCATTACCACTGTATCGGCACCAACCGTTCAGTCGGCACAGACCTTGACCGCGTCGGCTCCGAGATCTTCCTCGGAACCGAGGCCTTTATCGTTGACTCTAGTTTTGTCGGTTCCAGCTTCGGCACCGACAACCACTTCGGCACTGATCCCTGTGTCGGTGCAGACAATGACATTGGCACCGATGACTTCTTTGGTGCAGACTACAGTAGTTCAGTCTTTCTTGGCGCCATTGTCCTCGGTGCGGTCAGATGAGATGGGCACTGAGTCTGCCTCTTTTGTGGACAGGCCTGTGTCTCCCTCAGTCTCTCTGAGGTCCACTAGAAGCCTTTCCGAACATGATGTGTTGCGTCTTGTGGAACAGGCATACTTGGCCAGAGGTATTCCACCCCTCAGGAACTATCCTTCCTTGGGAGGTGATCATCCATCTCCAAAGACACCTTCTTATTCTCCTCCTTCATTGCCTTTGAAGTCCATGGATATAGTACAGTTTTCCCCTTCTGCGGTTCCCTTTATGGATCTCACTAAGGAACTGCAGTTGCCTTCGTGGCAGGAAAGTTTTTCTGCGACCCAGGATGTCAGCTGTGACATGCATAGCTTGCTGCTCCACAGCCATCCAGGGACTCCGGGTTGGCAGGCTGAGCCACTTAGGGAAGGAGTGCCCCCTGTACTAGACATACACTCCTCTCCAGGTGGACCAGCCTTCCAACTAATGGAGAAGACTTTTGCTGCTGCTGGCAGTACCGGCCTGCTTATACCTCTGCCCTCCTTTGGTACATTGGTCTCACAAGCCGCACCTAGCGGACAACGGGTGCAAGGGCCTCAGGACATATTCCTTCAGGAATCCCCTTTTCCGTTGTCTTCCCCAGCTTCTCCCACTGAGGAGGTCCACCGGAAAGTTCGTGTAAGAGGAAGCACATGGATTCCACAGAGGAGTTCCTCACCAAAGACACAGATTTCGATGAGGTGGAAAGATCTCCATGGCCACCCTCTGAGGTATCCTTTGGCAATATCCTCGAAATCCTGAAACAGAGAGGTGACTGGCAGTCATCAAATCTGACCCCTGAGGAATCTGTGTTCCTGCAGGCCTTTCGTGCCCGGCCCCCTACCTCCTGGGTTACTCCACCTGCCGATGAACTTGTCAAGTTCATCGTGCAGCGTGCTTGGAAAGCCCCTGATACTGTCGAAGCTATTCCCCAGAGGCCAGATAAGATCTTGTCCCCTCCTGCTTCGGACCCCATTGGTCCAAAGGTCTTCCTGTAGATGCTTTGGTGGTGGCGACCACAACAGAAAAGGATGTGGCGGAAGAAGAAAGCCAGACTGTCCATCCACCTAACAGAGAGTCCCAGGCCATGGACAGAATAGGGAAGCGCACCTTTGCTTCAGCGACCTTTGCTATCAGGTCCCTAAATTATATGGCACATTTTACCAGGCTTCAAAGGGATCTGGTTTCTGAGCTCTCTGAAACTTTGGCTGGTGCAGTGTCTGATGAGGTCAGTGACAAAGTGGCCTCCCAGCTGGCCACCATTGAGTCTATATCTAACTCCTCTATGTGATTGATATCTCATGCATCAGAAGGAGCAGCTAGAGCAGTGGGTTCAGCTGCGGTCTTGAGACGACACGCCTGAATGCACTTGTGCAACTTTGCGGAACCTTTTAAGTCTTCCTTTCTTAATGCCCCCATTGAGCCCTCCTCGTTGTTTGGGCCCAAAGTTAAAAGCACACTGGCCAAATGTGAACAGGGCGGTAAGACCCTTTCTGCTGTAGGTGTCCATTATTCTTCACCTCAACGTGCTTTCTCCTGAAACCAAAAGAGTGGGAAGATATGGTTCAAGAAATCTCAGGGTCCTTTCCGTGACACACAGGCTGAGTTCTCCCCCAGAGGCAGAGGGGGAACTCACAGGGAAGACGCTCCTTTTGGGGCAGAGGAGGACCGCGTTACCAGGGTTCCAGGGATTCTTTCCCTGGTCAATCCTACCAGCACTCCTGAAGAGCGGCCCAACTCCTTTCCTCTGGAGGTGGTTGGGGACGTTTCTCCTTGTACCCTTCTGCCTGGCTAACCATCACCACCGATTCTTGGGTACAAAGGATCATAACCAGAGGTTATCATATCCCCTTCGATCTTTGTCCTGTCCCTTCAAAAAATCTTCCCAATGTTCCACCCAGTCAAAGGGAAGAAGCAGCATTAGAGATAGAAAAGCTGCTAAGAAAAAGAGTCATCCAAATAATCCCTCCAGACCAGATAGGATCCGGATTCTACTCAAGACTATTTTTGGTGCCAAAGAAAACCAGGGACTGGAGACCAATTTTGGATCTCATGTATTGAACAAGTTTATGAGAGTACAAAAATTCCAGATGGTCACTATACATTCTATCCTCCTGCTTTTGGAAAAAGACGATTAAATGTGCTCTATAGGTCTTCAAGATGCGTACTACCACATAAAGGTGGACAGGCCATCAAGAAGATTTCTGCGCTTCCGTATGGGAGCCAGTCACTACCAGTTCAGAGTACTGCCCTTCAGATTCTCTACAGCCCCCAGAGTGTTCACAAAGTGCTGGCAGTTGTCACAGCTCACTTGCGACTTTAAGGATTCCATGTGTTTCCATACCTAGACGACTGGCTCATTTCCTCCCCCACCAGACATCTACTGAAAAAAGCCCTGGCATACTCTCTCCTCGCTGCTCAAAAGCTAGGCGTAACCATAAACTGGCAGAAATCCAATCTCACCCCATCTCAGTTGACAGAATTCATAGGGGTTATCTTGGACACAAAAAAAATGCAGAGCTGCTATTCCAGAGCACATAATTTTAAGGATAAAGCAACAATTAATTCCAATCCTTTCAAAGGAAAATTGCACGGCTCACTCGATTCTACAGCTGTTGCATTCCATGGCAGCCTCCATCACAATTGTTCCCCTAACCAGGTTTCACATGAGGCTTCTACAATGGCTGCTGCTCACCCAATAGTATCCTTTTCAGCATCCTCTTTCAGCCATGATTCGAGTAACCCACAGGTGCAAACAGGATTTAAATTGGTGGATGACACGCAATCTCTCACAATGGTCTTGCCCCTTCTCCCCACAGGAACCCAAGGCCACAGTGACCACTGATGCTTCCCTGATGGGGTGGGGGGGCTATGTCAGGGACAGACAGTCCAAGGCACTTGGTCCCAACTGGAGGCCCAACTACATATAAATGTTCTAGAGCTGAGGGTGGTGATTCAGGAGTTGCAAGCATTCCATCCCCTGCTGCCGTCTGGGACAATTGAGATTCAATCAGACAACATGGCGGTGGTCTGGTACATCAACAAGCAAGGTGGAACCAAATCTTACCCCCTTTGTCGAGAGGCCATGAGGATATGGCAATGGGCGATGGCTACTAACCGTTTTCTTCTAGCAACACACATTCCCGGGAGTTCCAATGTGATAGCAGACAGACTCAACAGGTGCATTCTTCATGAAAACTCATTCAACAAGGTCGGTGGCAACTTCTGCTGACTTCCATGACAGAGCTTCTTTACATGACATTTGTGCAGCTACAACTTGGGCTATGCCTCATACCTTCATCAGTCATTACAGATTTTATTTTAGCCTCCAGTGGAAGAGCATCTTTCGGCTCTATGGTGCTCAGGAATGTCCTTCCATGAGAGCCTCCCAGGAATAGAGGTAGCTGGGGACTCTGCCCCATGCATAAGGAATGAACGAGGATTAACAATATCAGATAAAGAAGTTATGTCTTACCATAACGTTCCATCTGTATTGTTGATCCTCGTTCAGTCATTACAACCCTCCCTCCTTCCCCCTCCTGTGTTTTCTAGTGGATCTCACCATCCAGTTCTCTTAGGTTATTTGACCAGAGGTAGCCTCTACCTTCTTTAACTTGCAAACTCAATCTGAGGTAACAGGGAGAGGGGAATTGTGGGTAAGAATTTAGCTTGAGAGTTTGAAGCTGACGAGCTTGGAAAATGGCCGGCTCTGTTCCGAGCTCGGAACCGATACCCATACGTAATGACTGAACGAGGATCAACAATACAGATGGAACGTTATGGTAAGACATAACTTCTTTGTCTTTACCATCCAGAATAAAGGCTCACTCTGCTAAATCGGTGCCTACTTTCGTGGCTTTTCATTCCAGAGCCTCTATGGATGATATCTGCACAGCAGCCACTTGGGCAAGACCTCATACCTTTGTCGCTCATTACAAATTGGATGTGGCCTCCAGGGGACAAGCATCATTTGGTTCTGTGGTGCTCAGGAATGTCCTTCCTTAGGGCCACCCAGGACTCAAGTAGCTGGGGACTCAGTCCTAACAGTAAGGAATGAATAAAGATTTACATCAGATAAAGAAGTTATGTCTTACCATAACGTTCCATCTGTGTTGTAGATCTTTATTCATTCATTACTTCCCGCCCTCCTTCCCCCCTACCTGGACTCCTGGTGAACTTTAGGATTTCCTTATTAGTTAAAGTGTTTGCTCAGACAGAGCCTCCTACTGTCTCTTTTATTACTTCTATACTATAATGGTGACCAAACTCGATCTGAAGAGACTATGAGAGGGGCATTGTGGATAGGGCTTAGCTGAGAGTTTTTGGCTGGCGCGAGCTTGGTAACGGCCATGTCGGTTCCGAGGATGTAACCGAAGTCCTAACAGTAGTGAATGAATAAAGATCTACAACACAGATGGAATGTTATGGTAAAAACAAAATGAAAACGCCAAAAAAGCTAGAACCTCCACTGAGTGACCTCCCAAACCTCTTGTATCAGAGGCACATGGGATATATGCAAATGATCCTTATGAACATCAGGTGTTTCAGCTAATTGGCGATTCTGAATGCCCATGATTTGTTTCGTCGTTTTAATGGACAATTTCAGGCCAATAAAACCAAACCCCACTAGCTGTGGATATGCATATTTCGGCCTTGTTATGACCTCGTCAGCACAAGCAGAGTGCTTGACTAAGCATAAGAAACACAGGGCTGTTATACCCAGCTGATGTCCATTATCATTAGGGTCACTGCAAAAATATCCCAAACAACAAACTAAAACAATAATTGAGAAGGTCACTAAAAAAATCAGTAAATACAAAATGAAAACTTCAAAAAAGCTAGAACCTCCACTGAGTGACCTCCCAAACCTCTTGTATCAGAAGCACATGGGATATATGCAAATGATCCTTATGAACATCAGGTGTTTCAGCTAATTGGCGATTCTGAATGCCCATGACTTGTTTCGTCGTTTTAATGGACAATTTCAGGCTAATAAAACCAAACCCCACTAGCTGTGGATATGCATATTTCGGCCTTGTTATGACCTAGAGAGCACAGCGCAAGCAGAGTGCTTAACTAAGCATAAGAAACACAGGGCTGTTATACCCAGCTGATGTCCGTTATCATTAGGGTAACTGCAAAAATGACATATCCACAGCTAGTGGGGTTTGGTTTTATTGGCCTGAAATTGCCCATTAAAATGACGACACAAGTCATGGGCATTCAGACTCGCCAGTTAGCTGAAAAACCCAATATTCATAAGGGTAATTTGCATATATCCCATGTGCCTCTAATACAAGAGGTTTGGGAAGTCACTCAGTGGAGGTTCTAGCTCTTTTGGAGTTTTCATTTTGTTTTTACTGATTGTTCTTTTAGTGACCTTCTCACTTATTGTTTTAGTTTGTTGTTTGGGATATTTTTATCCCCTCTCTCATCCCCTAAAGGGCCCATCTCTATACCGGAATAATGCAAAGTACCTGTAACCATGACTGCACAGGTAAAAAACACTCTCCAAAGCCAAGAACACAGCATCCATGGGACCTGACAACATCTCAGGCTGCATTCTACATGAACTACAGAATGAACTGGCACCCCACCCAAGTAGCATGTTCAATCATAGCCTCACCTCAGGCTTTGTGCCCACTGAATGGCACACAGCAACGGTTATCCCACTCCACAAAGGGGGAACCACCACGGACCCCGGGAACTACTGCCCCATTAGCCTGACGAGCCTGGTCTGCAAGGCTATGGAGCGTATCATCATGGAACTTATAAACAATGACATTGGTAATCTCCAAACTCAGGACACTACCCAGTTCGGGTTTGTAAAAGGCAGATCATGTCTCCTAAACCTGATGGACTTCTTTGAAGCGGTCACCAAAGCTGTAGATGAGGGTAAGGTGGTACACACAGCCTATCTAAATATTGCTAAGGCTTTCAACACCATCTCCCACTGTGGAATTATAGACAAACTCAATAAACTAGGTATATGTCACAAGATGGGTTGCCAACTGGCTCACTGACCGAACCTACACTGTGAAAGTAGCAGACTCTAAATCCAACTTCAGACCAGTGACAAGTGGAGTACCACAGGGTTCAGTCCTAGGTCCTCTCCTGTTTGGTATCTACTTCTCTGAAATACAGGCTAACACAGAAGGTCTTTGGCTAACAAATTTTGCAGATGACTGCAAACTAGGAGCCATAATCAAATCTCCTAACGAGTGGACATCCTACAAAAGGGCCTCACTGAGACAGATGCCTGGTGTCAAAGCCATGGCCTCAAGCTCAATGCCAAAAAGTGTATTGTCATCCCTTTTGGTAAAAACTCTGTACCCATGAACTGCCACATAGGCAGTTGTCTACTTAACACTGAAAGTGTGATAAGAGACCTTGAGACACAGGTGGACAGTAGTCTCTCCTTTGATAATCACATCACCACAGTAGTCAGGAAATCCTTCTACATGGCACACCTCATCACAAAAGGTTTCTCATCCAGGGAAAAAAAGAGGTCATTGTTCCCCTCTACTCATCACTCATTAGACCCATTATAGAGTACAACACCCCTTTTGGTATGTACCTCACAAGACATCTACAACAACTGGAAAGGCCACAGAAATACCTCACCAAGAGGATTACTGGCCTCAAACAGATGCCCTACGCAGACCATCTCAAAAAACTCCAGCTTTACTCTGTCGCATATTGCCTACTCGGAGGCGATCTCTGCCTAACATACAAAGCTATGTCAAACCCAGAGCTGCTGGACATGCTCCACGTAAAGAAATCCCAATCCCTCTGAGCTACATGCTCTAGGGACCTAAACCTTGTTACCACAATAAACCGAACATGCTGGAGGGATAGATTCCTGTCTCAGAGACTTTCCATACTCTGGAACAAACTACCTATCTATGTCAAACAGAGCTCCTCATTAGCACTCTTCAAGAAAAATCTTGATGATTGGATGGGCGATAGGAAATTCACCCAGGGATCACTTCTGTGGCTTTGCTTGACAGGGGCACAGGAAAATAATTTTCTTGGGTGGCAAAAGCCATGGTACCATTTGGCTAGGCTTATATAGGCCCTAGGGCCAATAGCCTAGTACCTACCTATGAACCTATGTAAGTGTATTTAATGTTATAAAAGGAGTGCTGGTAGGGAATATGAGTGCTGCTTGTGCTTTTGCTTTGTGAAGGGACTTGAATAGAGGTGTGTGTGTGTGTGTGTGTGTGTGTGTGTGTGTGTGTGTGTGTGTGTGTGTGTCTGTGTCTGTGTCTGTGTCTGTGTCTGTGTGTGTGTCTGTGTGTGTGTGTGTGTGTGTGTGTGTGTGTGTGTGTGTGTGTGTGTGTGTGTGTGTGGGTATACACTAGGTGACAGCTTTCCTTCCAACAAGCTCACTCTAGCAATGCTTACTACTTTTGGCATCTCATCCTCTGCTACAACATGGATACTCTTTCTGGTTTCACTCTTGCTTTTGTAGAAAGAAAACAACACTTACCAAGGAGCCCTTGCCATTGACACAGGTTCAGTCTACCCCTCAGCCAATAGTGGGTGAACCTGTAATGGCCACTGATTGTTCCTCAGGCACTCACTTACCTCTCTGGTTTCTTCCTTTTTCTTTCAGGCACCATGAACTGGGGATTCAGCTACATCCTCATTGGCTGTTCCCATCTCTGACACAGGCATGGGAGAACCCTCTTCTATAGGCCTGGGAGATGCTCCAGCACATTCTTCACTGGGTAACTGAAACTAGAGACCTTTTATCAGTTCAGACATCCCTTCCTTGAGTCAGTGCCCTTCCACAGGGCTATTTTTTATATATTAAATAAATAATCATTGTTTGTAACAAGAAATAATTACAGAAACAGTGTTGTCTATTTTTGTCCAGTTCAACTGTGAGTTGTCAGATTCGACGGGATCTGACCTAGGCATTGACTAGGAAGATCTTGTTTCAGGCTCTGGCTCCTCCCCTACCCATAACTCCCTGTGCTCCACCTAATCACCTGAGGTCTCATTCGCCATGGATGATTTTTGGGCCTAGGACAGCTCCTAGAACTTTGTATTACTTTAAAAGACTTTAATATCATTTTTTTTCTTTTCTCTTCTATACAACAGTGTTTTCTTTGGGCAATAGAATAGTTAGCAGATTTAGTAGTTAATAGTACAGATTTGTAGTTCTAGTGTTTTTGTATTGTACAGTTCTGTAGCTTTATATCCATAGTGTCTAAAGTATTTGTTCATGTAGTTTAAGATTTTCACCCTTGGTGCTATTAGACTGATAGTTTAGTGTTATTATTATTAAAGGTCCAACATATCTGAGACACAGGGTTTTAAAAAATGTATTGAGTGTGGGAACAAACTGCCTCACAGGATCCTCATCAAAAGTGCATTTAGTGCCTGTAGGCAGAACATTTGGAAACCCCATGTCAAGTTTACACTTCCTTCAGCACTGGAGCACTACAGCACAGGAAGGAAAAGCTGATAGTCAAGGGGATTCTTCCAACTGAGTCAACTCCTTTTAGTTCAACTTCGTCAGCCAGCAAGGAGAGGAAAACTAAAGAGAAAGAAGAAAAAATAGACAACCCAGCAAAAACAAGGAAAAGGACACCATATCTGGCTCCTACTCCAGGACCTGATCCTAATATTCCTCGGACCTTAGATGCATCAACTACTAAGATCTGTTTACCCAGTGTTCAGCCCCAGCTACTTACTGGAACTGGTAAGCCCCAAGCTACATTAGCCCATTATACAGGGCAAGAGACCTTCCAGTCCTTCTTATTTGTATTCTACTTAGTCCTACAGGAGTCTTTCAGACCAGGACATCAACAGAGTGATGAAAGGTCCCTTAGAGCTCAAATTCAGCTCTGAGTTCTCTTGGTACCATCGCCTTTGAATATACTAAGTACTGTGCTGACAACCCCTCATTTACCCATTCCAACACCAGTCTGGCCATCTGGTTTAGTTGGCTTGGTGCCAATCTGTCCCGCGGTATCCATGTCAAGGCTGATGGTTTTCTAGATCCCTCCCTGGTTTGGTCCCAATACATTTGGAGCCTGGAGACTCTCAGAGCAGTGTCACCAGCATCAGGGAGTGGGAGGAAGGGTCTACACTGAGACTCTCGGAGCCACCCCTACCTCTTGGTGCCTTTGCTTTTGATAGTTTCCACTTTGGAGTCGAGGCTTATTGATTCTGAAGGATCTTTACAAATGCCATCAAAGAAGATTCCGTTAGAGCCATTAGCGTCATCGGTTTTTAAGGCTTTTCAGAGAGTACTTTCAACTCCAAGGAATAAGATAACTTCATCAAAACCTGTACCATACGAACTCCATACCAAATCTGACTCTATTCATCATCATTGTTAGACAAGGACAGTCAGAACCAAGACGTCAGGAGTCTTATCTGATAGGCTTCCAGTCTGACTCAAAACCCTCTGACATTCTCAAGTTCACCGAAAGCAGATGTGTAAACAGAAGCTCTTTAACTCCTCTCTAGAGTCTGTCATTGATGACAGACTTTGATGAAGGAGAAGAATCCCCGAGATCCCTGCCTGAAGATGCCACCTTTGGTGAAATCTTTGAATTGATGAAACAGAAAGGGGGGAGTGGTCCACCATACATCCTTCTCTAGAAGAGTCCGTGTTCCTGCAGGCCTTTGTTTCTAGCCCATCAGCATCCTGGGTGGCACCTCCTATTGACCCCTTAGTCAACCTCTTGGCACAACGGGCATGGAAGGATCCTGACATGGTGGAAGCCATCCCCAAGAAGCCTGATAAATTCTTATCAGCACCTTCAGACAGCATTGGAGCAAGGGGCCAACCTGTGGATGCAATAGTGGTAGCTGCAGCAACCAAGAAAGAGCTTTTGGAAGAGAGCACTTTGGTCCATCCTCCTAACAAAGAGTCAAGGGCATTAAATCACTTCAGGAAACTGACATATCCTTCTAAATAGTTTGCATTATGAGTGCTGAACTATTTAGCACGTGTCATTTGATTTCAGTGAGATTTCACCAAAGAAATTTCCAAATTTCTCTCAGGGGTCCTGGCAACAGATAAGCAGAAAACAGTGGAATCTCAGCTATCAACCCGACAATTCTCATCCATCATGGCCATGCACCTAATTTATAATGCAGCCAATGGCACAGCCAGGGCAGCAGGCACCAACATTACAGTATGCTGGCACTCTTGGATGTGTCGTTGACTTCACAGAAAGTTTCAAGATGTCCTGCCCTTTCTTAATGCCCTTTATTATGGATTCACTTTGTTTGGTCCTGAAGTCAAGGAAACGCTTACTAGAAGTCCACAAGATAGTAAGAACTGTTGTGCTGTTGTTTTCTCTTTCTCCACTCCTTAGAGATCCTTTTCTAGGAATCAGAGGTCTGCTAAGAAAATGTGGTTCTGGAAGCCACAGGGATCTTTCCAAGAGACTTATAGTGACAGGCCTCCCTGTGGCACAGGAAGGGGGCATCAGAATGCATGTTGCCCTAGAGGTAGAAATGGACTGTAAAATCAAGATTTCAGAGGTCCTTTTTCCAAGAAACCCTTCTGTTGCCTTTGAGAAGTTGCCTGACTGCTGTGCTCTGGAGGCAGTCAAGGGCGATTGTCTCTGCACCCTCTAGCCTGGCAAAGTGTAACAACAGATTTCTGGATGCTCGACCTTATTTCCAGAGGCTATATAATTCAATTTTTCTGTCCTCCAAAACAGAAGAGGTTAGTTCTCCATGTCCCACCCAATCATTAGGAGCTTGCAGTAGCAGAAATTTCAAAGGTACTAGAAAAAAATAAAAGAGTCATCCAACCAGTCCCTATAGACTAGCGTGGATCCAGAGTCTACTCAAGGTTCTGTTTAGTTCCAAAGAAAACAGCGGACTTCAGATCCATTATGGGCCTGAATTATTTAAATCAATTTGTGAAACAGACAAAATTCTGGATGGTCACAATTCAGTCCGTTTTGCCTCTTCTAAGGAAGGACATCTTCATGTGTTCAGCAGATCTCAAGGATGCATACTGTCACGTAAAGATACAGAGGCATTCATTGAGATTTCTCTGTTTCAGGCTGGGAGCCAGTCATTATCAGTTCGGGGTGCTGCCCTTTGCTCTCACCACAGCCCTCAAGGTGTTTACCAAGATGATGGCAGTAGTAGCAGCATGGCTGTATCTGCTAGGGATCCAAGTATTTCCATATTTGGACGATTGGCTTCTAACAGCTACCTTGAATTTAACATTGTGTAAACACAGAGATCTCCAATTGTCTCAGGAATTGGGCATTACCATCAACATGGAGAAAGTCAACCTACTCCAACTCAAGCCATAGAATTTATAGGATGCCACCTGGATATAGTTTCTCAAATAATCACTCTTTCTTCTCACAGGGTGCTTTCTATCCACCTAACAGCTTCAACTCGTGTGTGACGTTATTTTCCTCCAGCCAGACTAATACTTTGAATGCTGAGATTAAGGGCTTCGACCATTCTGTTGATTCCCTTGGCGAGATATCACATGAGAGTTCTTCAGTGGACCTTAGCGGTGCAGTGGTCACAGGATCACAATCCTCTTCATTCAAAGATATGAATCACTCCAACTTGCAAAAAACATGCATCTTGGTGGATAACATACCCATCATTGACACAAAGCCTTCCTTTCGTGAAGGATCCCACTGTGGTGGTAGTGGTAATCGACACTTCCCTCCTAGTGTGGGGGGGAGCTTTGAGAGAAGCACTGACCAAGGCTTCTGGTTGCAGACAGAGGCAAAACGCAACATTAATATTCTGGAGATGACAGCGGTCCTCCTAGCATTGCAGGACGTCTGGGATGCTCCTTCCAGAGGTGTGATAGTTATTCAGACAGGCAATATGTCGGCAGCCTGGTATCTAAACAAACAGAGAGGAACACACTCCTACCCATTATGTTGAGAAGCCATGAGGGTATGATAATGGGTGATGTCTTCTCAATGCTTTCACATAGCAATGCACATCCCAGGGCATTCCAATGGCAGACATATTGAGCAGATGTATCCTGATGCCTGATGACTGGTCCCTAAACTCAACAGTGGCTGCAGAGATACTCAGTCACTGGACCTGGGGCAACCTTGCTGCAATCTTCTTGCCTTCTATCACAATAACAAGTGCAGCAGTTATTTTGCCCTATTTCCTCCACAGGGACAGTCACCAAGTTACACCTGTCCATCATTGGCTTCAGGGTCTCCTGTATGCCTTCCCTCCCCTTCCATTAATGAACAAATGCATACAGAAAGCAAGAATGTGCAAGGCCAGGGTAATCCTTATAGCCTCCTTTTGGCTTTGATAAATGTGGATGTGAGAGTGTTCAATCTCGCCGTTTGTTCTTACACCTGGGTTCGGAGCCGATCCTCGGCTCCGTGTCGGCCGCTTGGCAAGCTCTGCATCGAGAAGAAGCTCGAGACCAACCTAACTCCCACAATCCCCCTCTGCCTTTACCTCAGATCTAGTTTGCCGCTGCAACGTTCGCATCAGATTTGATGAGCTTGGGCCAACTCGAGCTAAGATTAATTATTTCTTATATTTCTTCTATTTTTTTCTAAAAAAATTGTTCCTTAAGTGACTGTGTGTGTGTGTGAGTAGTGTATCGAGGGTTTCTCGGTTCCGTATATAATTTTTATATACTTTATTAGAGTTTTCCCTCGGGGCCTACCCCACCCTTTAACTTTGGATTGACTACTGGATTGACTAATTTACTGGATTTGACAAAAATTGTTTTCTGGAATAGACAAATTTACTGGACTGGACATAATATTGGCTATTTCACTATTTGCTGTACCTAACTTTGTGACATGTCTGAGAAAGCTAAGTCTGGCTTTAAACGCTGCCAATGTGGGCAGAAGATGTCTGTGACTGACAATCATAGTTCCTGCGTCTACTGTCTTGGCCCTCTCCATCTGCAAGAAGACTGCTCAATATGTCATTCTTTCAGTGGAAGGGTCATGACAGATAGGCGCAGGAAACTTATGGACAGGGGGCTTTTGAAGCCTGCTTTTCAAGAGGCTCTGGATGCATCAGACCAGACATCCAAATCCTCGAAGGAATCGAAGACGTCGGAGCCCAGGTCATCGGCTCCGAGCTCTTCAGTCAAAGTTCGATCACCGGTTCCACAGACTTCGGGGCCGAGTGTTGAACTGTTGTCAGTTTCCGAGCCTCGAGTCTTGGAACCGGTGACGGAGCTCCCTCCCCCGGCACTGTTGAGGTCGGCTCCGTCTTCGATTCCTTCGACGCGTTCTTCCAGGCCCCTCTCCGACACTGATGTAGACCGCGTGGTGCAGAAATTAATGGAGAATACGGCCTTATCCAAACTCATCTCTGTCTCCTCCCAGTTGGTGTTGAGACTCGAAGGCCTTCCCTTATCTCCACCTGTTCCTCCTCCGATGCCTATCCAGTCTTCGGAGCTGGGAGAGGCTGATCTGGTGATTGTGGAGCCCTCGGTGCCAGAACCATCTTTTTCTCGGTCGGCTCCGTTCACCTCGACTCTGTCGGAACCGGTACCGGAGTCTCGGAGCCGAAGATCCATCCTTGGGTCCGGGACTGAGAGTCGGACCGACGTTTCGGTTCCGACATTCCCTCTCGGAGCCTCGGCTCGGATCGACTCGGCTCCGTCCTCGGGGTCGATGCCTTCGGTGCCTGTCTCGGAAATTCTTCCGATTTCCTCGGAACCGGGAGATACCTCGACTCGGGACCCGGGGGCCTTCGACCTCATGAGGAAGGTGTTGTCTACTCAGACAACCACGTCAGCAGAAACAGCTTCTCCTTCCCATAAAGGACCGTTATCCTCCTCTGCACCCACGGCTACATCTAAGCGTCGAGCACCAGTGTCTCAGCCACCCCTGGAGGGTGCCCCCTCTTCCTCGGAGGCTTCTTCGGACGCCCCCCCGAGGAAGTTCCGAGGAAAAGATTGTGTAAGAGGAGACACTTAGATTCTCCACAAGAATCATTGACATCGGACACTGACTTGGATGAGTCAGAAGGGCCCCCAAAGTCACCCTCAGAGGATGTCTCCTTTTCTGACATCCTGGAGATCCTAAAGCAGAGAGGTGATTGGCAATCCCTTCCCCCTTCTGAGGATGAGTCAGTTTTGCTGAAGGCATTTGGTGCTCGCCCTTCCTCCTCCTGGGTCACTCCGCCCTTCAATGAGTTGATGGAGCTGATTGCTCGAAGGGCGTGGGAGATGCCTGACACGGTGGAGCCAGTCCCTAGAAAGCCTAACAAATATATTACTGCCCCCCAAGATAAGGCTTATCTGACAAAGGGAGTGCCAGTGGACGCTATGGTGGTGGCAGCGGCCACGAAAAAGGAGATGTCTGAATCTTCCTCATCTGTCCATCCGCCTAACAGAGATTCTAGGACTACGGACAGGTATGGGAAGCGCATTTTTAGTTCAGCGGCTTTTTCTATGCGATCCCTGAACTATTTGACCCACTTCACACGGCTACAGAGGGATCTAGTCAAAGAGTTGGGAGATACCCTCCAGGGTACTACAGATGCTGCTGTTTCAGAAAAGGTTACAGCACATCTCAATACCCTTACATCTATTGCAAACTCGTCCATGAGGCTGATCTCATACGCAGCCGAAGGATCGAGTAGGGCAGCAGCTTCAGCGATTGCTCTTCGTAGACAATCCTGGATGCGCTTATGTTCATTTGCGGAAGCCTTCAAGTCTTCCTTTACTAACGCCCCATTTGATGGTGCCACTCTCTTTGGCCCCAAAGTGAAGGAGACCCTTACCCGGTGTGAGCAAGAGGGAAAGACTCTGTCTGCTGTCGGAGTCCGTTTTTCCACCCCATCCAGACCGTACCCCAAAGGGCAGCGTGGTGGAAAAATGTGGTTTCGAAAACCCCAAGGCTCTTTCCCAGGCACACAGGGTGATGCCCCCTCTAGAGGCAGAGGAGGGGGCAGAGGTGGAAGACGCCGCCCTGGCGGCAGAGGGGGTCCGCAAAACCAAGGTGACAGGGATACACCCCCTGGGAAACCTTTCCAGCACTCCTGAGAGGAGGCCCGACTGTCCTGCTCTGGAGGCAGTCGGGGGTCGCTTAGCTTTATACCCTCAAGCCTGGCAAAATCTTACATCAGACAATTGGGTAAAAAGCATTGTTACCAGAGGCTACAGAATACCCTTCCTATTGCCCCCAATTTCTCAGAGAAGACTCCCAGATGTGCCGCCCCATCTGCGAGACCCTGCAGCTATAGAAATTTCAAAGCTGCTAGAAAAAAGAGTAATCCAACCAGTCCCAGCGGACCAAAGAGGATTCGGAACTTACTCAAGGTTCTTTTTAGTTGCAAAAAAGACAGGGGACTGGAGGCCAATTCTGGACCTAAGCAATCTCAATACCTTCGTCAAGAAAGAAAAGTTCCGGATGGTCACGCTTCAATCGATCCTTCCATTTTTACAGAAGGACGACTGGATGTGCTCAATAGATCTGAAGGACGCATACTACCACATCAAAATGGCCAGGGCGTCCAGGGATCACTTGCGCTTCCGGCTGGGAGCCAGCCACTTTCAGTTTCGAGCCCTGCCCTTTGGTCTGACCTCAGCCCCCAGGGTTTTCAGCAAATGCATGGCAGTGGTAGCGTCTCACTTGAGACGCCTGGGATTCCAGGTGTTTCCGTATCTGGATGACTGGCTCCTTTCTGCCACCACCCAGCGTCAACTGATTCAGGCCAGGGGTTACACACTGCAGCTTTGTGTTCATCTCGGAATTTCCGTAAATTTCGAAAAATCTTTACTACAGCCATCACAGCATATCTCATTCATAGGAGCAGAATTGGATACGCATCGTTTAATTCTAAGACTTCCTCCAGAAAGGATAGCCTCACTACAAAGCCACATATCTCTTCTTCTGTCATCCAGGAAATCCCCAGCAAAACTGGTTCTGAAGGTTTTGGGTCTCATGGCAGCTTCTCTCATTGCGATACCATTGGGAAGACTGCACATGAGAGTTCTACAATGGCTACTGTTTGCACAATGGTCGTTCCAACAGCTACCTCTGACACACGAAATTCTAATCACAAAGACATGCAAATCACACCTAGCCTGGTGGCTCCGGACTTGCAATCTTTCCAGCGGAAGACCATTTGTGCTACCCACGCCAACAGCTACGGTGACCACGGACGCTTCCCTGATAGGGTGGGGGGGCATCTTTCAGGGACAGACAGTCCAAGGCGAATGGACCAATTTAGAGTACAATCTGCACATCAATGTTCTAGAGTTGAGGGCAGTGTTTCTAGCGTTGCAACACTTTGCGCCCCTTCTTCCTCTAGGGACTATTGCAGTTCAGACGGACAACATGTCCGTAGTCTGGTACATAAACAAACAAGGGGGAACCAAGTCTTATCAGCTATGCAGAGAGGCCATGAGAATCTGGCAATGGGCAGAGTCCACGGGTCGCTTTCTGATAGCAACGCACATCCCGGGGTCATCCAACTTCATAGCCGACAGGTTGAGCAGAGCACTCCTGTTGCCTCACGAGTGGTCCCTCAAACAGTCAGTTGCGAAGGAGATTTTTCGCAAATGGGGCCAGCCTTCCTGTGATCTTTTTGCGTCTCCAATGAACGCCAAATGCAGAAGCTATTTTGCCCTATTACCCCCTCCAGGGGAAGTCCCCAGGGACGCTCTGGTTCACGATTGGCCCCCGGGTCTCCTTTACGCTTTTCCTCCCTTTCCCCTGATTGCAAAGTTTCTGCAGAAAGCCAACAACCTGCAAAGGACGATTATCCTCATTGCCCCATTCTGGCCTCGTCAAATCTGGTTTCCCTTTCTTCTGGCACACCGCATTCGGGAACCCTGGATCCTGGACCCAGAGCCGGATCTGCTGACCCACTCGTCAGGGGCTCCCCACCCCTCGCTACTTTCATTCAAACTAGCAGCTTGGCTGCTCCGCTTCCCTACTTAGCCAGGTCTGATCTTCTTTCGCCTGCAGTTCAGAATATACTAGTGGCTTCTCATAAAGCTTCCACTACAAAGACTTACTCTAGTAAATGGAAGCGTTTTGTTCACTGGGCAAATACACAGCAATTGGACCCTGTTATAGCTCCTTTAAATAAGATCTTGGAGTTTTTGACCGAATTGTTCCACCAAGGAGCTTCTCCTGCCACCTTGAGAGTGCAATTGGCTGCCATTTCCAACTTTCATGTGGAAGAATGTGGGGCTCCTATTATGGCTCACAGACTTTGTAAGGCCTTTCTGAAAGGATCTTTCCATATTAGACCACCAGTTAGAACTCCTACATCACCTTGGAACTTGAACCTTCTATTATCTAAGTTGATGCTACCACCGTTTGAACCAGCCTCTTCTTGTCCTTTGAAATATTTGTCGTGCAAGACCCTCTTTTTGGTGGCCATTGCATCGGCCAGGCAGTGTCAGAGCTTCAGGCTCTTTCTATTAAACACCCTTATTTGATCTTTCACTCTGATAGAGTATCTCTTCGCACTAATCCGTCCTTTCTCCCCAAAGTTTGCTCCGTTAATAACATTAATCAATCCATTGAGCTCCCTACCTTTTTCAAAAACCATTCCAATAAGTTGGAATATATGTTACACAAGTTGGATGTTCATAGACAACTTAGATTTTACTTGGATAGAACAAAGGATCACAGGAAGACAGATCAACTCTTTGTAGCCTTTGCAGACAGCAGGAAAGGTATAGCAGTTACTAAACGAACCCTTTCCAAATGGCTAACTGATTGCATTATTTTTGTTTATGCTGCTTCGGAACAAACTTTACCTGTCAAACCCAAGGGGCACTCTACAAGATCGGTATCTACATCCCTGGCTCATGCAGCTCGCCTACCATTAGATACTATTTGTGCAGCTGCCACTTGGTCTAAACCACATACATTCATTTCTCATTACAAGGTAGACAAGGTTTCTAGGGACAGGGCAACCTTTGGTTCCACTGTGCTCAAGAACGTTCTCCCGTGAGTTCCTCAGGAACATGGAGCTAGGGACGCTACCCAGGTGTAAGAACAAACGGTGAGATTGAACACTGTCACATTTAGAAGTTATGTCCTTACCATAACGTTCCATGTGGAGTGTTCATCTCGCCTTTGTTCTTACATTCCCACCCACCCACCCTCAGGAAGAACGTCCAATTTGGTGTCTGGTTTGGTTTCTCCTGCTTCTGCCTTACACAGTGGTTGTGTATATATGTATATATATATATATATATATATATATATATATATATATATATATATGTATATGTTTCTTTTCAGTTATATTCTGTTTGACATGATTGTGTTTCTCTCTCTGTTGACTTCTGGTTTACTTGCAAACTAGATCTGAGGTAAAGGCAGAGGGGGATTGTGGGAGTTAGGTTGGTCTCGAGCTTCTTCTCGATGCAGAGCTTGCCAAGCGGCCGACACGGAGCCGAGGATCGGGTCCGAACCCAGGTGTAAGAACAAAGGCGAGATGAACACTCCACATGGAACGTTATGGTAAGGACATAACTTCTAATTTCCTTTCCTGTGGCCTCTACTAGTTCAGCCACCCTGGACACTGGGCCACTTTCCAGACTTCCTTTCTCACCCATCCAGATTGCCTCCTCTGGATCAGAAATCCATGAAACTAATCACATGGTTCCTCCAGTGTTAGAATTAGCTAGAGATGCTAGGCTTTCTCCTTCAGCAGTAAGCATTTTCACAGACTTCCTGAAAAATTGTACTACCAAGGTTTATCATAGAAAGTGGAAGAAGTTTTCTATCTGGAAATTTTCTAAAGGTCTATGCCCATTCTCAGCTCCAGTTCCTACTATTCTGCAATTTCTTTTAGAGTTATTTCAGGCTGGTTCTACAATCAGTGTACAGTTAGTGTCCATTTCCAGTTTCCACGTCAGCTTGAAAAATTCCTCCATAGCCTCCTTAAAAATATCAAAAGCTTTCTTAAAGGGAACCTTTCTTCTTAGGCCACCTATAAGAGACCCACTGCCTCCCTGGGACATTATGATTATATTACAGGGTTTTGACTCAATCACCTTAAAACCCGCGGCATCAATTGACATCAAATTTTTCAAGTGGAAAACTGTCTTTCTAGTAGTAGTAACTTCAACCAGAAGGATTTCTGAATTGTAAGCTCTTTCTTCTAAACCACCCTATCTGGTCTTTCACAAGAAAAGAGTTTTGTTAAGAACCAATGCTTCTTTTCTACCAAAGGTGGCTTCTGATTCTGCCTTGAACCAGTCTATTAATTTACCAATTTTCTTTCTAAAATTTTCTAGTAAAGGTGAATACATGTTACATATGCTGGACTTGCATCATTAGTTGCAATTCTAACTTCACAGGACAAGACCATTCAGGAGATCAAACCAATCGTTTGTCATTTTCTCAAAATGGAAAATGGAGAAGTCAGTTTCCAAAGTTACATTGTCCAGATGGCTTTCATACTGTATCTCCTTTGTATATATGAAAAAAGACTTGGTTTTGCAATCTAAATGAAAAGCATATTCAATCAGAGTGGTGACTGCGTCTACAGAATTTGCAAGCCGACTTCCTATTCATGATATCTGCACAGCAGCTACTTGGTCTACAGCTCGCAGCTTTATTCCCATTACAAACTGGATGAACAATCTGGGTCTCATTCATCCTTTGGCTCCACCATTCTCAGGTATATCCTTCCATGAGTCCACCATGTTCTTGGTGCTTGGGAATCTGTCCCACAGCTGAATCTGATAACAATAGACAACATTGGATATGAAAGTTATGTACTTACCATAACAATAGATCCATGTTGTCTGTTTTTTGTCCAGTTCAGTATTTCACCTGCCAACTCCCTCCAAGTTGTCATTTGTATTCCTGAGGACTAGGTTAGGATGAACTAGGCATCTCTTACATTTGCTTAAAATGTACTTGCTATTTGCTACAGGATAATTTGCTAGCTGATACTAGTTAATTTTATTGCTTATGATAGTAATTAGGATGTCTAAGAAGGGCAAACATAATCTAATGTAATTAGATGAAGCACAGGGAGTTATGGGTAGGGAAGGAGCCAGAGCCCTCAAGCTAGTCCGTTCCAAGGTCAGATCCCATCAGATCTGACAACCCAGAGTTGAACCAGATGAAAAACATACAGCATGGATCTATCGTTATGGTAAATATATAACTTTCGTTTAAGAGAGATGATTTTCCTACACTAGCAAGGTATTCATTGCAAGCTATAAATCCTGGTGACCAGAAGCTATTACAGTCGGGCATCCCTTGTAAAGAAATTTCTGTGGAAACTGAATCTGATGATTCTTATTTGACAGAGATGGGGCTTCTCCTACAAATTCTCAAACCCAACTCTGTGTAACGAAAATATTAACTCTTGGCCTGTTGTGGAGGAATTTTCTTTTAATCAGACCATAGCCAAGATGAATGAGGTATTTTATGGGAAAAACAGATGCCCCACCTGACTGAGAAGATATCTGTTACAAATGGATATTCCTCATTCCTCACCCACCCCCCCATAATGCCAACCGTGGAGAATGTTTTGATAATGTAATGCATTTTAATAATATAATACGCAGACAAATGTTGAAAGTATTGAGATTGACAACAAATGTAGACCATCTATATCAGGTTATAGATAATCTGTGTGGGAACTTGTTAGAGAAAGGTTATGCACACAAAGAGACTTAATGCACAGTTTTAGAGGAATGGAGAAATAAAGCAAAACCCTACTTTGGTCCCATACAAGATAGGGGATAAAAGAAAAGGACCCTGCAATGCATAGGTTAAGTTTTCCATTGACATACTCAAGAGATATTCATAATAAAGAGGAACTGGTACATTTTAACAGCTGATGAAAAGTTAAGAGAGATGGCAGGTTTAGCTCATAGATTTAGTTATAAAAAATTAAAATCTTAAAAGGATATGTTATTATAAAGATACTCGGGCGATGTAAAATGTAACAGTTATGGATCCTTTCTGGGTTTATAAAATGTATTTTTTGTACTTATATAAATAAAAGAGCAGTATATTTCCATTCAAAACAGGCAGAAGATATAAGTTTAACAGTTATGCTAGCTGCACCAGCAAAAAGTTGATGTACTTGGCAAGATGTCAGCTATGTCCAGCCTACTACGTAGGAAAAAAACAATTGAACTTTAAGGGAATGCATTTGAGATATGGAGAAATAAAGCTACAAATAATTTAACGAGGCATATTATAGTGTAAAATAAAGAACACTGGTTTAAGTTTTAAGTTTTACAATTTGTTATTAAATCAACAAGGTGATTTAGCAACACACACAAAACTAGTAAAGCAATACTGGATTTTTAGAACAAGAGGCTAATAAATATCCAAGCTTGAATGATATGGTTTCTTTAAAGCCATTCTTAAGCGATAGGGGATTGAAACCCTAAATATTTAATTGTATAATTAATTTTAAGTTATTAAATTGATGGTGTGATGTAATTAAGTGCTGACTGCAATATAAAAGGTGTTGCATATTTTCTGTATATACACTAGTCTGATGAAGCAAAAGTAAAAACGCATTTGCTGTTTTTCGTTAAATCTTTCATTGAGTATACTATTTTGGAATTGTTCTTTATGATGTGTTGACTGCTGCCTGTAATCATCCTGTTACCCAGCTGTCAGGCCTTGAAATAGCAGATAAAATATATAAAGTATTTCAGACTAATACATTTCTTCTATCACCTTAGAGCAGAACCACGAGTCAGACCCACTGCTTCACCTGCTGGTAATACAATGATCCTGAGTAGTAACACCTTCAGGTGACAAGGAAGACAAAGTGATGGACCATCTTGATAAGAGAATGTTTTCTTCTTCCACTTTAACTTTTGGAATTTGTAGTTATCAGGCATATTTTATATGAACAGTCCAAGAGAATTTGCTACCACACATTATATGGAATGCAGGTGTGCGCTGCTTAATGCCCGACTGCATTTATGTCTATACATTCCTAAGCAGACGTAAATGTGAATGGCCATTGTGCCAGATGGACATTAAGTGAAGCCCAATACAAAGTATAGGGTGTTTGCTTAACGTCCACTCCACTTAACGTTCTGTGGGATAAAACCTGTAACAGATGTTAAGCGGTGCATAACTGTAAGTCTTTTCTGAATCTAAGTATTGCTACCTTATCCCTGGTATCCAAACATGCTTTAAAGAATGTGTATAATTGTGCAGATACTGTATCTAGGGCCACTGTTACTGGAACAGTGTTAAGAAGATATGCTTGGGTGTGTAACCAAAACTTTACTGATGTAATGTCTGAAATATTTAGTCTGCTTAAGACAAGGAGGTATTGTTTGGCTCCCTTCCAGGTTGTCAGATAATTTGATGGAAGATGGAAATTGATTCAAGGAGTATCCAAGATTTTTTCATCTCCCCCAATACAAATCTTTTATGCCCCCCTCTTTCAGTAAAAAGCCAGGTAAGCAAAATCAGTCATATTTCCCCAAACAAGGAGCTAAAAAGAGATGGACAGAGGAAAATAAGAAACAGGGGGTCCTATCAGAAAAATGGGGCAGAGCAACAGTACAGAATAACTATGCCAGCATTCCCCCCCTCCCATATCTCCATAAACCTGACTCATAAGCTGGTTGTCAACATCCACTTTGGCAAAAGATTGTCACAAACTTGGGTTAGAAGTGATGCAGTAGGGTTACAGATAGTGCTAGATATAAAATCCTCTTTTCAAGGAAATGTATTCCCATGCTCCAAACCAAACAGTATATTTTCCTTAGGTTTTTTCAGTCTTTACTTACCAGAGGAGTCATAGAACCAGTGCATGTAAGTCAAAGGGGCAAAGGCTTCTCTCCTAGAATGTTTCTGATAGGAAAGAAAGGGGCTTCATGGAATCTAATACTAGATCTTTAATTTCTAAACCTCTGTGTGAAAGTACCAAAATTCAAAATCTTGACCTTGCAGAACCTGTCACTCCATTTCTTCGAGACTCAGAATTTGCTTATTATAACATTCTCATAACCACAGGCTTCAAAAATTTCTAAGATTCTCTGTTTCTGGCATTCTGGGTCATATGAGTTCTCTGCATTACCCTTTGGAATATCTGCAGCTTCAGGGGTGTTTACTAAATGTCTAGCTCCAGTCATAGCAGACCAAATAGCATTCACATATTTCCATTTTTAGACAACTTGCTTATCTTTGCAGAGTCTTTATTCAGATGTCAAGTTATTAACATGGGATCTGATGTCTCTTCCATTCATTCCTCAACTGATGGGTCCTTGGATCCATCTTTGGAACTTTAGACTTTGGATCCAAAGCTCAGGCTCCTCCCCTTACCCATAATCTCTTCATGCCCGTAACATTACCTTAGAATTCGTTTGCTGTTCCTTTGCTTTAGATGCAGATCTCCATCACCCAGGATTGGCCTAGTAACAGTGAAGTTTCTTCTAAGTGATTTCTTGACATTGTTTAATATTTTCTTCTTTCTTTTCTTTATTTATTTTGCCTTTTTCTCCTTTTGCTGCAAACGTATATAATTCTTTCCCTCATGTCCTTAGCCATCTTTCCACTGGTGTTTATCAATCATGTATCTTAGTTAGTTTTTTTTCTGGATATGTTTTCTGCTAATATTTTGGATTGTTCATATAGCTCTCTTCTATCTCAATTCTCAGCTTCAGATTTCTCAGTTTGCTCTCATTGCCACTGTACACAGTTTCATCAGTTTTGCATTCGTACCTTATCCTTTTCTGGAGTTCTTGCTCAGAGTCTGCCTGTAATGTCACATCATTTGCATACAGAAACGTTATTGTTATGTCCTCTCTGACCTGTTTGCTAATGTAGTCAATCACCATTGTGAACAGCAGTGGGCTCAGAGCTGAACCCTGATGCTCACCTAATCCCACCGGGAACCCCTCTGTAAGACAGAACACTGTTCGTATTTGAGTCATTGGTCCTTGTACATAGCCTGCACTAATTCTACCAATGTATCTTGGACTTTGAACAACCACAGCACTGCCCAAATCAGCTTTCTTGGGATCTTGTCATATGTTTTCTCCAAGTCTAGGAATGCCCAGTTGACTCATTCCTTATCTTGCTTTTTCCCAGCTATCTATTTCACTGCAACCATCAGGTCATTTGTGCTGCATCCAAAACTGAATCCAAACTGCTCATCTCTCATCTTACATTCTACTGCTCTACATATTCATTTATCAGTCACCCTCTTCAGAACTTTCATGCAGCATGACAGGAGTTTGATACCTCTGTACTGCCCACAGTTGTGGATGCCCCCTTTGTTCTTGTACATATGCTTATTCTCCAGTCATCAGGGATACACCTTTCTCTCCACAGTGTTATGAGTACCCTTAGGAGCCATTTCTCCCCTATCTCACCCAGCATCTTTATCATATCTGCTGTGACCTCATCTGAGCCTGCTGCTTTCCCTGACTTCATTTTCCTTAGTGCTGTTCTTCTTCTTCTAGGGTGGGTATATGATCTTCTCTCACCATAAGCTGTGCCTGGGGCAATTCAGCTTCTGTGGGGCTTTCTTCATTCAGAAGCTGCTGGAAGTACTCCTTCCAACTGCCTTTGATGTTGTGTGGACTGGTGAGCAGGTTTTGCTGGCAACCCTCATGAAGGGTTTCTGACTATCTTCTTTATCTTTCTGTCTTTGCCTTGAACCTGATATAATTTCTTTGTGCCACCTACTGAGTCACTTTCCAGAAGTTGGTAGAGTGTCTACGATGCCCTGTTCTTTGCTATTGCAACTCCTTTCTTAGCCAGCCAGTCTTCCTTTGTAGCCTGGTTGATCTTTTCTATCTACAGTCCATACCAAACCAGCGCTGTGGTAAACCACTTCAGAGAACCAAAAAAATCACAAGTAGAAAAACTCTAAAAAGGCAGGCATGCAGAGTAAGGTAATATACATACTGACGAAGAGATGTTGCTTGAAAACTTTGTGGATTTGGAATAAATTGTGGAGATTTTTATCTTACTCTATGTGTCTGCTTTTTTAGAATTTTTCTACTTGTGATCTTTCCTGTCTTCCATTCTACCACTTTTTTCCTGCACTCTTTTTCTTTTCAAGACTTCCTGGACTTCTGCATTCCACCACCAGCTTTCTTTATGTACCTTATTTCTTTATGTGGCTCAGCCACATATCTGTTCTGTAGTCACACATGCTGTTTTGTGGTGCTGCCATTCTTCTTCAGCTCCACATATTTCCTACTGTTCTTGGGGTGCTAGAGCCCTCAGTAATTCCTTGAACTGTTGTATTTTCTCACCAGTCAGTTTTCAGGTCTTAAGCCTGGTATCTGTTGACATTAGAGCTTTCTCTGACCACTGCTTGCAGCTGATTGTGGCAAGCAGTAGTTTATGCTGTGGGCTGACTGTTTTACTGGAGATGACTTTGCAATCACCGATTCTACCCCAGTGTCCTTTCCTTACTAGGAAGCCTACCTAAGTTGCATGTCGGCCACTCCTGCATGTGATCTCGTGACTGTATCTCTTTCTGAACCATTGTTGGCTACTATCAAGCCATTTGCTAGACAGAAGTCTGGAATGGTCTCTCCTCCTTTATTCCTGTTGCCTTACCCATGTGGACCCAGCTAGTCCTCATATCACTTTCCGTCTGTCTCAATATGTGCATTTAAGCCACTCATTATCAACACCATTTAATTTTGTCCTGCTTTATCTAGCAGGTCCTGCAACTGCTGTATGAATGCACTCTTTTCCTCACTTTCACAACCCTGCTGTGGGGCATAGGCTTAGATTATTAATACTGCCCTAGCATTACACTGGAGTCTGATTGCCATGAGTCTGTCACTAATTTTGATGATATTCCTAACTGCCTTCTGAAGCCTCTTTCTCTCACCATCATTCCCACACCATTTCTAGCCTGTCCTTCTCCTGAGTAGTAGAATGTGGATCCCAAGCCAAGTGTCTTTGCTGCACTGCCCTTCCATCTTGTTTGTTGGATATATAGGATGTCCAGTCTCCTCTTTAGCACCATGTCATCCACTTTCAAGCTGCATCCCCCTCAGTGAACCTACATTGAGTGTAGCAATTCTAAGTTCATGTTTGGCAGGTTGATTAGTTTTACATCCAGCTTTTGCTCAACAGAGCTATCCCAGATAACCCAGGTTGGGCAACTGGACACTGGCTGGCCAGCAGCATATTGACCCAGGGCTGCTGGACTTTGTCAGGCACACACTGGCCAGTAGGGGCACATACACTCCTCCCACCATTAGCATGGGTCCTTGGAGTAGGTCAGAGTAGGCTGGGTCCTCAACCCACTTATCACCAGCAAATACCCATGCCCAATTGGCTACATTAGTCAACATGGCCAAAACACCTAAAGCCATATTTTACACCATCAAGTGGCTAGCCCTGCGATGGCACACAGTCTGTGATCCATGTTCTCCTATCTTGACAATACTGGGCACCACAGTAGATGTCCAAAGCAGTTGCTCTGTACAACTCTTCCCCCTGTAGGGTACCATATAGAGTCTGTGTTGCTGCCCACAACTCCATTCATTGGTGAGTTTGAGATAGAAACACTCAGCATATTTTTAGAGGGGGGAGGAACCCCAAAGAGACACGGTGAGAACATGCAAACTCCAAACAGGCATTGGCCGGAGGTCTGGATCAAACTTTGTACCTTGTGCATGGGAGGCAAAGACCTTAACCATTATGCCAACGAGTAAAAGGAGACACACTGAATTCCCACAGGAGTCTTTAACTGAAGATACTAATTTTGATGAAGGGGAGGGGTCCACCAGATCCCCCCCTTGAGGATGTCTCATTCAAGGAGATACTCAAACATTTGAGAAAGAAAGTTGCTACTCCACCAAAGTCCCTTCCCAAGAGGAGCTAATGTTTCTTGTGGCCTTCAGGTCTGTCCCAGCTACTTCTTGGGGTTCCCTCCTGATGATGAGATTGTTGATCTTATTTCAAAGTGGGCATGGAAGAAGCCAGATGTGGCTGAACCAATTCCCTACAAACCAGATATAACCAGATAAATACCTAGTCTGACCCAAGGACCATCAGCATTGGAGCAAGGGTCCTAACATAATTTCCATTTTAGTGGTGGCTACCAGTCAGAAGAAGTTTCCTGAAGAAAGCTTTTCTATTCACCGACCTGAGAGTAGAGGGCATTAGACAGGTTTGGGAGGCAGGTGTATGTGTCAGCTACCTTCAATTTGAGGGTGCTGAATTACTTGACACACACATATCACAAGATTCCAGAGGAATTTGACAAAGGAACTCTCCAAATTCTTCTCCAGGTCCATGTCTGCAGAGAGAAAGAAAACCTTGGACTCTTCACTGGCCACCATCCGGTCCCTTTCTAATATGTCACTGTACCTAATATCTAATGCAACAGAGGCCTCTTCAAGAGCAAGAGACATGCCTGGATGCACTTGTGTGATTTTATGAAGCACATCAAAACATCCCTAGGATGGCTCAATACTTTTTGGGCCTAAAGTGAAGGAGACTCTCTCCAGAAGCCATTTGAATGAGAAGATCCTTTCTGCCTTATGAATACTGTTCTCAACCCCCCAAGAGGATGTTCTTTAAGTATCAGAAGAGAGGTAAGAAATTGTGGTTCCGGAAATATCAAGGGTTCTCTTCCAAAGCTTCTGGGGATAGACCTCTCCCCTGCAGCAGAGGGGGGAATTCTAATGAAGGACATCACCCCCATGGAAGAGATGGGCTTGAAAATCAAGGTTTCTGGGGCAGCATTCTCTGACAGGCCTTCGCTGTCCTGAAGGACTGCACCACTGCCACACTCTGGAAGCAGTTGGATGGTGTTTAACTCTGCACCCAATGGCCTGGTTATCCATCACTCAAGACAAGTGAGTGCAGAAGATCACAACCAGTGGCTATTCAGTTTTCTTTCTGTTTCACCACCCACCATTAAAAAAAGCTACCAAATATTCCAACCTCCCAAAGACAAGCAGCAGTTCTAGAAATAAACAAGCTGCTTGACAAGCAAGTCCCTCCAGACAAACACAGATCCAATACTTACTCAAGATTCTTTTCTGTGCTAAAAAGAATGGGAACTTCTGGCCAATTTTGGACCATAGCCATCTCAATTAGTATGTCAGACAGATGAAGTTTGGATCGCAGTACATTCCATTCTTCTGTTGTTAAGAAAGGATGATTGGATGTTCTCAGTAGACCTTATTTTATTTATTTTTTATTTTATTTTATTTTACATTTGTTGACCAGGCTAGACTAACTGGATATATGTCCATTTCTCAGTAGAGGCCCGGGAAGAAAAGCTCCACTACACCTTTGTTCTAAAGAAACCAAAAAATACTACATAGGAGTAACATATTTTAAAAATTAAATTTGATATAGTGACTAGTAAAAATGAAATATTACATAAGAGAATATAAAATGACATGTTTATAACAGGATTAACGTGTGTAAAGGCAATATTAGAAAGTTAAAGTACAACTTAATATAGAAAAGACAAAGACAGGGTGAATTTTTTTTCCTCTACAGGGGATGCCTGTAATTGTGCATGTGAAGATGGTGGAATGAGGAGGAAAACAATTTAGACAGGATTAGTACAGGGGCAAAGCCATTGTAAAGATAGGTGCATTCTTAGATACTTTTTGAAAAGTGGTGTGGATTCCAGGGATGTTAGTTTGGTAGGAAGCTTGCTCCAAGAATTTCCAATGCTATTATTGAAAAGACAGTCTCCAGATTTGTTGTTAGATTTAATGGTGGCTAGTAGTGACTTATCAGCTGAGCATAGGGTTTTTAGGTTTTTATAAGGGCTAATAAGGGTAGAGAGTATGAGTGTATTTGTAGGATGATACAGGATCTTGTGGGTAATAGTTAGTTGTTGGAAAATAATTTGGTTTTGCAGTTCCAGCCATCCTAATTTTTTCAGATTTTGGCAGTGGTGAGTACGGAATGGGGAGCCAGTTGCAAATCTGGCAATGTTATTATAAGAGGTGGCCAGTTTGTTTAGGTTATTTTTGGATAGGTTAGTGTAGATAGGTGAGGCATAAAGAAGAGTGGAGATTAGGTGAGTTTGGGCGATAGTAGTCCTGGCAGAGGGAGTAAGGAAGGTTTTTAGTCTATAAAGTGAACCAAGTTTTCTATTAAGTGATTTGATAGTTAAGTTTATGTGTGGGTCAAAACTAAGATTATTATTGATTGTTACACCTAAAAGCTTGGTTGTGGTATCAGGTACTATTACAGTGCCATTGTTTGATGTTACTGAGAAGTAGATAGGGGGAGACTTTTGAGTAGGGGTAAAAAGTAGGAGTTTGGTTTTCTTAGGGTTTAGGAGGAGACAGCGTTTGGAGAACCAGTCTTCTGCTAAGTTGAATACTTTTTGGGTGCTAGACTGTAGTTCAGCCTGAGAGGCTGCAGTACAGATTAATGTAGAGTCGTTGGCGTATTGTATGCAGGTGGTTTGAGGGACAGATGAATTCAGATTATTAATAAATATAGAGAAAAGGAGGGGTCCAAGAATAGAACCTTGTGGGACTCCTAGGGAGATAGGGAGGTGAGTTGATAGGTTATTGTTCCAGAGTACTTTTTGTTGTCTGTTTTCTAAATATGACTTAAACCATTTGATGGTTAAAGTGTCTTCTATAAGTGATTTAAGGGTGTCTAACATTAGGATGTGAGTCACCATATCGAAGGCTTTGGAGAGGTCTAAAAATAGAGCTGAGGAGAGCAAGTTGTTATTGTGATTCTTATTAATACTGTCTATAAAGGATAGTAGTGCAGTAGTGGTACTATGAAATGGTCTAAAGCCGTGTTGGCAATCAGCTAAGAGATTATTTAGTAGGAGATGATCAAGGAGTTGCTGATGAATGCATCTTTCCATGATTTTAGCTAGTGGAGATAGTAGTGCTGTGGGACGAAAATTGGAGAGTTCAGTTGAGTTGCCTCCTTTGTGTAATGGGATAATGTGTGAGACTTTCCAGAGTGATGGGATAGAACCTTCTGTAATAGTTCTATTTATTAAGATGGAGATAGTGTAAGCAAGTACACCAGCTGCCATTTGTAGAAATTCAGCTGGGAGGAGGTCAGCAGAAGGAGTGCAAGACTTTAGTTTGTGAAGTAGTGTACGGATGAGAGTTGTTGGAACAGGCTGCAGTTTTAAGGATGGAGGTAAGTTTGGTTAGAGAGCATGTCTTAGGGATGCTAGTGGAAGATAGGGTATTTGCTAAGGATTGAGCTGTTTCAGAGAAAAATTTGTTAAAATTATTGGCTATTTGACTAGGAGTATTCAGAGTTAGATTGGAAGGTGTAGGAGTTTTGGAGTGTCCTGGGTGGAGTAGGCTGCTTATACCTGTCCAGAAATTTTGTGGGTTTTGATGCTGGGCTTGCTGGAATTTCTGGTAGTAGTTTTTTTTTATATACAAAACCCATAAAAAAGAAGAAAAACAACCACATGCAGGAGCCAGGAAACTGCAAACTTTAATGTCTTCTGGTACCTCGGCTACACAAGCCTTCACAGGAATTTAGTAGTTTTTTTATCTTGGAGTATTGATTTCTTGGTAGTATTTCTGAGCTGTCTAAAGGTTTCTTGATCAGTTGGGTTTTTGGTATATCTCCATTTGGACCAAATTCTATTTCTCTGTATCATTTTTTGTCTAGTTTATTTTGTTAGCCAAGGTGCTGGTTTGTTCCTAGTCCTAACTGTATGAGGGGGGCATGGTGTTCTAGGATTTGAAGGAAGTTTGTGTTAAAATAAGAGACAGCTTCGTCAAGAGGTAGGTATTTTAGGGGTGACCAATTGCATGCTTTAAGTTCAGCCTGGAAGCTAGCAGGTTTGGAGTTTTTTTTGTTGTAGGTAGTTCTAAAGGTTGCTTGGTTTGATATAATGTTTTTTTTCCTGATTAGGTAGGTAAGGGAGTGATCACTAATATCATCTGGGAGTGTACCTGTTTTATAAGAGAGGGGGTTGTTGTTTACCAGTATTCAGTCTAAGGTGGCTTGCTTATTGCTGGGTTTATGGGTTCTGGTAGGGGAGGTGATAATTTGATTAAAACCATAAAGGTTTATGTGGGTAGTTGTTTTGCCAGAGGTACAACAGTTCCATTCTATATTGAAGTCTCCAAGGAGTATAGTTTCTTGTGGGAAGGAAGTTGATAGCCAACTAAGGATATTCTCAAGAGTATTAATAGTATTACCTAGGGGGATATAACTGCAGATTATGTTTAATGATTTATTGGTATTAATCAGGAGCTTAGAGATTAACATTTCGGCATTATTGGGTGGGGGAGATTTTACATCTATTGATAATACCTGTAGTTTAGATTTATACAGTATAGCAACCCCACCACCTTTTTTATTAAGTCGGTCTGAGCATAGGATGTTGTAACCTAGTGGGATTATATCATTATCCTTAGTAGCATGTTAGAGCCATGTTTCGGTTAGACATAGGATGTCAAAGGAGTGTAAGTCTAGGAGGGCATGTAGTTGAGTAATTTTATTGTTTAAGCTGTGTACATTGAGGTGGCCTATGAGTAGAGAGTTATGGGAATTAGTGAGAGTGTAGGAGGTGTTGGGGTAGGATGAATTGGGATCTGAGATGGAGGTATTTGGACCTGGGTTTGGTTGAATGTCACCATGAAGTAGTAGATGCTTTAGGGGAGTATGAGAGTGTTTCAAGAGCTTGCATAAAAAGGGGATAGATTTTCTGGTCTGGTGATACTTTATATGGTAAAGTCTATGAAATTGTGGAGGTTGGTAGGCTGAAGAGGATGTAATATTGCTGTGTATTTGTGGGGCTAGACTAGTACATAGGGTAGTTTGTTTTAGGGGGAGATGTAATATAGAGAGGGTTAGATATTCATAGGATGTAAAGAAATATAATAAAGTTAGAGGAGTAAGGATAGAGAAAAAGAGAAACCTGTTAATGTGTCCTGGCCTCACTGTAATGGCCATGGCTGGTGAAACAGATAGATTCTGTGTGGGGGGTGTTTGTTAAAAAGATAGGGTGGAGTTGTAGAGGAAATGGATTAGCTAGTGGGAGTACTCGTGGGAAATAGAGGTAATGGGGAGTGGTTAAAGAGATAAGTGGACTGATTGGTTGAGTGAATGATGAGGTAAAGGGGAGGTAATGGGGAGGGGCCTAAATGAGATAAGTGGACTGATTGGTTGAGTGAAGGATTAGGGTGTGACTTGAGAAGTATAAGGTTAGATGCACTAGGGGTGGGTGGGATATGGGGGTAGGGTAGGGGAGCGGAGTGAGCCCGCAGGGCGAATGGAGCGGGTTTGAGCAATTGAAAGACAAGCTCACAGAAACACACAGAAACAATCAGAGAAACCTTCAGAATACTACTACATGCGTAGTAGTTCCAGGTAAGAGGGGGAGAGCTCATATAGGCAGTGAGTAACAGGGAAATGGGGATTGCAGTAAGGGAAATTGGGTAAGAAAGGTCTGGAAAGTTTACAGGTTAGAATGCCAGATAACTAAAAAGGATTCAGAGCGGTCAAGTTTTAATTCATAAAAAATTAGGGTTAGGAGTATTCGGAAGCCTTATTTAAGCTTATGTAAGGTTGCCACCTAGTGGCGAGATGGAAGAAATTACAGTTTAGCTGTTCGGGTAAAGCAGAGAACAGAGGACACAGCTGGTAGATAGGAGTCAAGGAGGGAGCAAACATGTCCTATGGGATAGAATGGGGGGGTATGGCTGCAGGGTACTAGACTCAGGTGGGAGATTTAGTGCACAATAGTTGATTTAGCATACAATGGTTACTTTATACTTCAGAGATAATAGCAATTTAACTATAGAGCTTAGATGCTAGGTTAAACATACTTTCACAGAATCCTTTAGCTGGAGGGTAGTTTGGTATAGGTCAGCAACTTCCTCAAGGATGTATTTGAGATGTTTGACGTTAGTTTTGGGGGTCCTTGAAAGGCAGGCAGATCAGAGGTCTTACAGCAGGATAGAGGTTACAAGCTGGGTTGTTTAGGGAGAAGAGAAAAAAGTATTAGATTAACATAGGTCATTAATTAATTATAGCAGTTGGCATAAGCAGTTGTAGGCTGAGAGGCAGAATATATAATTTCTTTAAGAAAGACAGCCACCTTACACATGCATACCTACTAAAAAACATATAAGATCACAGCGGAAATATAATCAGCATGAGACAGAAAACATAAGGTAGTAACTAAAATACTGTAACAATTTTATGCCAAATAGGGTAAAATGCATAGCATAGAAGACTGTAAGTACACAAAAATATGGGTTATAAGCAAATAGGACTGTATCACAACTAACTTATCACTAGATCATACATATATAATTAGCAACCCACATGGGCCACGTAGTAACAAGAACGGTAGGTTAGCAAATATACACAATATACAGGAATGCTTTCACTTTAGCGTGTGGATTTTATATAAAACACATTTGCCCATGATAATGAGTGCGTACAACAAAGTGAACTAATGCATATAACATTTCATCAGCCCTAGTCAGGGAGTTCAGTCAGCACAAGTGAATCCAACACAGACAACACTTAAAATAAAATAGCGCTAGAGAGCCAATATATTAGTTTATGAGAAAGGGGTAAAAGCAGCTTTTTGGCGCACTTCAACTCTCTTTTTGATTAGTGTAATTAATTACATTGTGATAGACAGGTGATCTAGAAGGTTTATCCACTTCTGGCTGGGAGCCAGTCACTTCCAATCCATGGCCCTGTCCTTTGATCTCATCACAAGTACCTGGGTGTATGGCAGTGGTCACAGCTCATCTCAGACAGCAGGTGTTCCAGGTGCTCCCATATCTGGACAACTGGCTCTTTTCCACCCCTACCAGGAATCTTCTCATCCATGCCAGGGACTCCTTACTCCACTTTAGCTCCTGCCTGGGCATCACAGTGAACTCAAACAAGCCCAAGTTCTGCTCACTCCAGACAATATAATTTATAGGTGTGCAGCTATATACAACACTCCAGATAGTGAGACTCCTAGAGAACACATTGACTGCCATCCGCAGTCAGGTGTTAGAGGTGTTCTTTCCTGCCAGAAACCACCAGCCAGACTGATTCTTCGACTTCTAGGATCAATGGCTGCTTCCATTACCCTGATTCTTTTTACCAGGGACTACATGAGAGTGCTGCAGTGGATGCTTGCAATGTAATGGTCCATCAGACATCAATCAGTCAGTTTCCAAGTTCACCTAATAAATATTTGCAGAATGCACATTCTGTGGTGGCTTGAATCCCAGATGGTATGAAAGGGTTGTTTACTTGTCTCGTCTACTACTAAGGCCACAGTGACCACAGATGACTTTCAGTTAGGTTGTAGGGGCACTACAAGGGAAAGACAGTCCAAGACACTTGTTTGTCCTTTGAAGGGTCTCTACATATCAGTAGTCTGGAGATGAGGGCAGTTCTGTAGTTGTCGGCCTTTTAGGATTCCCTCACTCAAGGAGTGATATTTGTTCAGATAGACAAGATATCAGTAGTGTGGTACATCAAAACATGGGGAACACACTCCTACCCATTATGTTGAGAATAGATGAGAGTTTGGCAATGGGCGTTATCTTTCAACCACTTTCTGATAGCAATGAGCATCCTTGGGAAATCCAGTGTTCTAGTGGACAGGCTGAGCAGGTCTATCCTTTTGTCTTATGCGTGGTTTGTCAATCCAACGGTGGCAGAGTAGATTTTGTGTCACTGGGGTCCACAGTGCTACGATTTTTTGCCTGTCCCCACAACATAAAGTGCAGCAGATACTTTGCTCTGATCCCACAGGAGGGGAAGTCACTGAGGGAAGCTTTGACCAACATTTGGCCCATGGGGTCCTGTATGCCTTTCCTCCTACCCCTCTTATCCCAGCATTTCTGCAGAAAGCATTGGAAAGGGATGTCATGATACTTCTCTGCCCTTTTCTGGTCTTGATAAGTGTGGTTTGTCTTCCTCTGGTCTCATTTAATAGACCCTCCTTAGGTGCTGGATCCCAGTCCAGATCTGTCTCACCCATCCAGAATACCTGTCTTGAGCATTCAGGCCTTCAAGGTAACTGCTTTCCCCACTTCCAATAATGGCTAGTCAATCCAGGCTTTCTTCCCGAGTAATTCAAATTCTTCATATTCCAGTAAGATTTATAAAGGCAAGTGAAAAATGATTCTGTATTTGGGCCTCACAAAAAAATCTGGACCCATTTTTGTCTCTTCCAGCTGATTTAGATTTCCCGGCTTCCTTTTTTCATAATGGAACCAGTTACTCCACTATCAAGGTCCAGTTACTTGCTATTTCTAGTTTCTTATTGGAGAGAATAAATCGTGCACCTCTCTTAGATTGCCTAAGGCTTTCCCAAGGGATACTTTCCTTCTCAGACTTCCCCTAAAGGATACTTCGCCTCCTTGGGACATCACCATTATGTCACAAGCTCTAACTAGATCCCCATCTGAACCTGCAGCCAAAGTGGACTTTAAATTTCTAGCTTGGAAAATGTTATTTTTGGTGGCAGTTACATAAGCTCGAACAGCATCTAAACGTCAGGCCCTTTCTTGCAAACCTCCTTATTTAATTTCTCATAAGGATATGGTGCATTGCAAACGAATCTGTCCTTTGTTCCTAAGGTAGCTACAGAGACTTCACTGAATCAATCTCCCAGTTTCTTAACAAATTTTATCAACAAAGGGGAGTACATGCTTAATTTGTTGGATGTGTATCAGCAGCTTCATTTCTACCTTCGTCATACAAAGAAATTAGAAAATCCGATCAGTTATCTGACTCCTTTTTGACAGCTAAAATGGGACAGGGATTCTCTAAAGTGACTCTTTCTAGATGGTTATCCAAGTGCATTACCTATGTATACAGGTAGAGGGGACTGCCTTTACCCAAACTAGTTCAGATGGAGTCCACCACGTCTGTGGCCATTTCTATTGTCCTCTTTTCAAGGGCTTCCATTGATGATATCTGTACTGCAGCTACTTTGTCCATTCTCCATACCTTCATTCCACATTATTGGATTTACTTTCCAGGGATAGGGCTGCTTTTGGCTCAGCCATCCTCTTTAATATCCTTCCATGTGACCACCCAAGTGTTTCAATAGCTGGGGACTCTGTCCCATCAGTTGAGGAATGGACGGAAGAGACAACTTTGGATACAAAAGTTATGTACTTACTATAATGATAGATTTGTGTTGTGTGTTTCTGTCCTTTCTCAACTTGCCTCCCTCCTTCTCCCTTCCATTAATCTCTGGATTCATTATCATTTGGGTTTCTGGTCCGACTGTACTGCTCATCCTCTCGGTCTGTCCATATGCTCTCCGAGCTCCAGACTAGAGTATGAGCTAATTATTGATTTCTTATGCAGTATGATTTTTTTAAGTGCACGTGTTTTGTCTTTTATAGTTTCTGGAGCAAACTTGATCTGAGGTAATGTTACAGGTAGGAGGGGATTATGGGCTAGGGAAGGAGCCAGTGCTTTGGGTCCAAAGTCTATAGTGGCCAAAGTCAGATCTGAGGTCAGATCCGAAGAACCATCCATTGAGGAAGGACAGAAGCAGACAACACAGACTGATAATTATGCTAAGTTCATAACTTTTGTTTATGTCTTTTTCTGATCAACTTAGGCTTCCAGATAAATGTTATAAAATGCTCCTTGACTCTGTCACATGATTGTGTTTTTTGACTAACTTCTAGCTACTTCTCCTCATAAGGCCCTTCTGACAGAAGAGAAGTTGTATCTTTATCTGGAATCTTTCTTGAGCTTCTCCAATCGTTCTCAGAGTTTTGAAAGAAAATATCTCAGGGTGCTATAGGGTTCATGGCTTCATTGATTATGATTCCTCTAGCTGAGTTACACCTGAGGAAATGCAATGGTTTCTAAAAAACACACGTACCCAGCAGTTACATCTTCTGGAGCTTCAGATTCCAAATTGGGGCTTTTTAAAAATGGAACTACATTGGTAGAGCAACAAATTCAGCTACACCCAGGTCTTCCATTCTCTCCTCAGATCCCAATCTAATCTCTCACCACAGATACCTCAGATTTTACTTGAGAGCACTTTCCATGGGGTAGAGGTGCAAGGCCTGTGGAGACATTCAAACAGACCAAAGCACATTAATGTAAAAAGGATATTATGGCTGCATTTTTACATAAACAAAGGGTGGGTATAAGGTTATACCCGTATACAAGCTGCCTGTGATGGCTTGGGAGGTAGCTCTACAGCATTCCTTAATCCTCCAAGCATTTTACATTTCTGCCACAAAAAAACATAGTGGCAGACTATCTGAGCAGGACCAGAACAGATTCTTAGAAATGGAAATTTAATGAGGGGGGGGGGGTCTTCCAGAAACTAATCCAGTTGTGAGGACACCTCAAATAGATCTGTTATCCTCCTTTCAAACAGATAGCTTAACAAATTCTCCACCAGGACTCCTTGCAAGCAAGCTTGGAAAACATGCATTTTCATTCCAGTGAAGCAGGAATGCTCTTTTATGCCTTTCCACCATTTCCACTGATATCCATTGTAATTCTGAAGATTCAGTAGGACTTCCCAAAAATCATTGTGGTGACTCACTTCTGGCCCAGGCAACATTGGATGTTCTTTGTGTTTCACTGTTGCAGTCATCACATTTTGGTTATCTGCTTGCAGTAGCCCTCAGTCGGCCAGATTATCAAAGGCTTGGGTCCTGCATCAGTTGCTGTCTCATCTTCCATGACGTCAGGTAGTCAGGGGTATAAAGCATGCAGCCGACGCCATTACATTAGTCTTCCTTGCCATGCGGTACCCGAAGTAGAAGCAGTTTGCAAGTGCCGGTCGGCCGACTCCTGAAATTTTCGTTTTCGAGTTTCAGAACCGAAGTCTTCAAATAAAGCTAAGTACCCCGTTGGGGAAACTTTTTCTTGCTCTAAACCGATGTCAGTAAAAGTCAATAATTGTATTTCTTGTGGAAAGCAAATACCTCATAAAGATTTTCATTTGTACTGTATTCCTTGCCTAGGCCCTGACCACGACGTACCTCGCTGTCGGTCTTGTGCCTAATTTAAACAACGAACTATTCGTTGTCAGTATATTTACGCTTCTAAATAGTTTGGTACTCGGTTCAATTATCCAGATATGTCTTCGGTAAGCCACCCGACTACTGACTTTCTGAAAAAACGCAAAAATAAAGACAGAGACAGGCCGCCTAGGTCCAAAGCTGCCGACGACGCTTCTCCTAAGCTAGTCACCAGTTCGCCAGTACTCAGTGAGGTGCTTTCGCAGCCCCTGATACCCGCTACTTCAGATTTGCAGGCTTCTACTGAGACCCATTCGGAGTCCGGTATGCCGCAAGATGCTTCAACTGTGGAACCTGCGGATGTCTCTACCTTTGATGGGTCCGAAGCCGCTGAGCAGGCACCAGATTTTGAGGGTGTATTCAGGCCTACTGACTTGCGTATTAAACCGATGTCATCTTCTTCTTCAAGGCCTAAAACTCGATCCATGCCTAGAAAACCGACGCCCAGACAGCATGGTCAGTCCTCTATGCCTAAAAAACAAATGATAACAATGGCTGAAGACCTTATTACTTTAATCAGGGGAAGCCAACCTTCCCCCTCTAAGAGACCTAGGACTGAATTTGCTTATGATACTTCTGATCAGGACACTGAAATTTGTTTCCTCTGAGGACCAGGATTTACCCTTATCTACCTATGAGGATTCTGATGCAGAGGACTCTATTCCCTCTGCTTCCCCTCCAGAGGATTTCTCTTTTGGTGAAACCTTGCATACTCTTTGGGAGCAATTCCGCTGGGAAAGCCAGGATTACTCTGATTCTAAAAAGAGGCTTAGGGATTTCTTACCCCTGCCCCAACACAGGCCTTTAGCTATCCCCCCTGTACTGGACATTGTTGATGATGCCTTTTCGGAATCTAGCTTGGCCCCGGACACCTTACCTCCTGCTCCTAGAACACCTGATAGATATTACAGGGTTCCTGACTCTCACAAGTTTCTTTTTAAAAATCCTACTGCGGATCCTGAGACCATTTCACAGGGACCCAAGGGCATTAAGGCTACTACTGCCAAAAATCCTACCCTCTATGATAGAGATTCCAGGGCAATGGATAGATGGGGTAAGAAGGTATACACTTCTGCAACTTTGGCCATTAGGGCCTTAATCTGCCAGTTTCATATGTTAAAGTATCAACAGCATATTATTGGATTGCTCAAACAGAAAATGATGTTGATTCCTGACTGTGCTGAAAATAAGGATTTACAGGATTTAATACATTCTGCTAGTCAAGTTTGAAAACATACTTTGCAATGTGGTTTTGATTCACTAGAGGCATCTTGCAGGGCTGCTGTCACTGGGTCTGTACTTAAAAGGCATGCTTGGCTCAAGGAGCAATCTTTGCCAGATCATGTTATGATCATGTTAAAGCTAAATTGCTGGATGCTCCCTTAAATCATGACCGCCTGTATGGCAACAAAGCAGAAGAAGTACTTAAAAAGATGGAGAAAAAAGCTAAATCTATGCAAACTGTTAAAGATTTCTTACAAGTACAGCCTCCAAGATTTAGTAGGCATTGGCCCTCTAAGAATTGGTCATTTCCTGCCTCTTCCAGGCCTTCTCAGTACAAACCCAGAACCAGCAGAACACCCAGGCTTCAGTCCCAAAGTATGCACAGGACTAAGCAGTGGGGGGCTCCCACTTCCAAATCAGGGAGTAGTAAGACTCCCCCTATGGTAAATTGTCTCAATGACTTAACTTTAAAACTTCCAAGCCCTTCTCAACTGACTGCTCCTTTAGGGTGAAAGATTGCTCTGCAGGCAAAAAACTAGGAACTCATTACCCAGGACAAATGGGATTTAAATATAGTATCCCAAGGATACAGATTTCACTTCCACACATTACCAATTCCAAACGGTTGACCAGATCTACCCCCAAATCAGTGGGCAGAGGCTCAAAAGCAAGTACTCTCTCTCTCTTAAGTATAAGGGCTATTCAAAGTGTACCAGAAGAGGAAAAGGGACAAAGTTTCTACTCAAGACTTTTCCTGGTACCCAGAAAAGATGACTCATGGCATCCTATCCTGGACCTTTCTATCCTAAACACTTTTTGGTGATCCCAAAATTCAAGATGCTAACTCTTCACCAGTTGCTTCCTATGATAGGCAAGGATGCCTGGTTGGCAACACTGGATTTAAAGGAAGCCTACCTGCACATCCCAATCAAGGAATCTTGCAAAAGATACCTACGCTTCAAAGCAGGCTACATGCACTATCAGTTCTCTGCACTGCCATTTGGCTTATCTACTGCGCCCAGGGTATTCACAAAGTGCCTAGCTCCAGTCATTGCATTTTGCAGGCAAAGAAATATTCAAATATACCCATACCTGGACGATTGTCTAATTCAGGTAGAAAGCCAGGACATACTTTTGAATCATCTGGCATTTGTACAAAAGGTGCTAACTTGTCTGGGGTACACAATAAACGAAAAGAAATCACATCTTGTACCTGTCAACAAATTATATCCGTGGGAGCAAGCTTGAACACAACTTCCCAGATGGCTTTCCTCATGCCAGAGAAACAAATTCATTTGACAGCTTACTTCAAACTAATGGCCACAAAACCCCTTCTATCTGCAAGGCAAATACTGCAAGCCTTGGGGTTCATGGCCTCCTGCATTCTCCTAATTCCATATGCAAGACTGCATATGAGGAAACTACAATGATATCTAAAAAGCCTATGGTGTCAACATTCTTAGGATCTAGAAGCAATGATTCCCATCATACCTTGCCTACAGTTAGAGTTCCTTTGCTGGGCAGAGGCCTGCCACCAAAACAAGGGACTACCAAGCACTCTACCCCCTGCCGCCCAAACCCTAACAACAGACGCATCAGACTATGCATGGTGGGCTCATCTTGCAGGGAAGTGCATTCAGGGCAAATAGAACCCAAGTCAAATGCACCTATATATCAATCAAAAAGAAATGTTAGCTGTACAGAATGCTCCGACAGCCTGCAAGGACCACATTCTTCCAGGACGATTAATGGTAAAGACGGACAACACCACTGTTATGTGGTACATAAACAAGCAGGGGGGTACCCATTCATACCCCGTCCGCAGACTAGCCATGGCTCTGTGGAACACAGCCTTAAGCTACCAAGTGCATCTACAGGCTCAATTCCTGCCAGGAAAGCTAAATACACTGGCAGACGAACTAAGCAGAAATCCCATGGACCCACACGAGTGGAAACTGGAACCAAAGACTTTCAACATGTTGATAAACAAATGGTGGAGCCCAGATATAGACCTGTTTGCCTCCCTCAAAACTACCAATTGGACAAATTCTGCACAAGGAATCCCCACAAACAAGCTTGGAAAGTGGATGCCCTGTCCTTCAACTGGAAAAGATCTATCAGTTTATGCCTTTCCTCCTCTGCCTCTCCTCTCGAAAGTACTACTAAAGATCAAACAGGACAAACCAAGGACGATACTGATTGCACCAGACTGGCCACGCCAACACGGGTACCCCCTCTTGCACAGTGTGTCACTGCTGGCACCATGGCACCTGCCACAGACCCCTACCTTGCTGTCCCAGCAGGAGGGCCAGATTCTGCATCCTCAGCTTCAAACACTGAACCTGGCAGCATGGCTAATTACCTGATCTCTCCATTACTATCCCTCAGTAAACAGGTGTTGGATGTCATTCTGAAGGCAAGGAGACCTAGTACTAGAAAATCTTATGCTGAAAAATGGAAAAGATTCTGTTCCTGGAACCATACTCAAGGGATGGGCACAGCAGTGCCCAATTTACCTCAAATTCTTCTCTCATCCACTGCTCAAACAGTTCCTCATAGGGGTCAAAAACTTAAGACCACCCAGGAGAGCCCCAACTCTAGCCTGGGACCTTAACTTTGTATTGGAAAAACTCACTCTTCCTCCTTTTGAACCAGCTGCAAGTGAAGAGTTAAAATTCCTTTCTTGAAAAACTGCCTTCCTTTTAGCAATCACCTCTGCAAGAAGGGTGTCTGAATTGCAGGTCCTTATGGCAGTGGAGCCTTTCATCATCTTTCATGCAGACAGGCTATCCCTCAGGACCAATCCCTCCTTCATTCCCAAGGTAGTATCCAGTGTGGCTCTTAATCAGTCCATTCATTTGCCAACCTCCTTTTCTAATCCACAGAACAAAGGGGAATGCATACTGCACTCCTTAGATGTGCACAGACAACTTAGATTTTACTTGGACAGGACTAAACCTCAAAGGAAATCTGAGCAGCTGCTGGTGGCATTTGCTGCAGGGGCAGAGGGGAAGGCCATTTCAAAGCAAACCATTTCTAAATGGATAGACCATTGCATTCATTTCTGCTGTAAGCACCATGGAAATCCTATCCCACGGGGGATAAGACCACACTCAGCAGGGCTGCATCAACCTCTACAGCCTTTCTCAGAGGTGTCCCTACCAGGGACATCTTAGAAGCTGCTACCTGGAGTTCTGTACATACTTTCACCAAGCATTACCATTTTCCAATTTTCTCTAAATCCAGAGCTGGTTTTGCCACTGCAGTCTTGCAGGGCCTTATAGCTGGTCCTAATGCTATCTAAATTCCTCCTCCCATCCTTAGCTTTGGGAATCTACACAAATTTGATGACTGCAACAGTGAAACACGAAGAACATAGTACAGTTGTGTACACTTACCATAAATGTAGATGTTCGAGTGTATTCACTGTTGCAGTCCTGGTTACCCTCCCTCCAGCCCCCTGACTTCTATTGACTATACCGCTATTCTTGTTTACTACGCTTAAAAGCTTTTTGGTGTATTTGCTTTTTTGTTGGAGGTGTAACCTTGTATATAATTGCTTCCCATTATGGGGGCACCTGACATCTGGGGCAAGAAAAACTGATGTAATGGCACTGGCTGCATGCTTTATACCCCTGACTACCTGACGTCATGGAAGATGAAACAGCAACCGACGCAGGACCCAAGACTTTGATAATCTAGCTGACTGAGGGCTACTGCAAGCAGATAACCCAAATGTGATGACTGCAACAGTGAATACACTCAAACATCTACATTTATGGTAAGTGTACACAACTGTACTTTCTCCCTTATGGAACTGGCCAAGGGAAATTACCACTAGCTTCCTCAGAGACTGGATCTACTCATACAAGACAGAGGGAGCTTGATATACTCCAGTCTTAATCATCTTCAGCTGACTGCATGGATGTTTCAGTTCCATGAAGAGCTTGTAGCTCTTAGAAAAATAAATGTATATGTGAATAGCAGGTGGAGAGTGGTGGTCAGTATCTCCACTGCGGTGCATCCTGTATTAAAGTGTATTGTCATGCTTTCCTTAGAAAATATAAATACTCAGCCCTTAGAGATGGCAGTAATCTCCTTACCGTATAACATATCATATTGTACAGATTTTGTGGCAAGTAGTGTGCTATGTTCACAGTTAATTTAATTCATAAGCAGCACCCCTTAAAATGTTCTTGAAACTGAAAATGCCTAACATGACACGAAAGAATGCACCCGCAATCCCTCACTAACTTACATTACTGAATAAGCTACCATTTTTCCATGCTAGATGTTGAAATAAGGGAGTCTTATATGCTATCAAAACAATTTGTAAGCTATTTCTCATACGTGGAACACCCATCCTTGAAAATTTTAAAAGAAGTAGGGTGTGATTGATTACCCAAACTGCTTGGCATGTGTATGTAAATATTGCCAATACCTAACTTGACATTTTGTGGGTGTGGTTATAAGGAAAAATTAGATTAACAGTAAAACTGAAACATCAACAAAAAGTAATAATCTTTGTTTTATTTTCAGACCACTTGCTGTTTTAACATCAGAATTATATCCAGAAATAAAAGTGACTGTAAAACACAGATGTATGAGGTGTAGCATTTCTTTTTAATAATCTTAGTGTCATTTTGTTTCTTATGACTTGCCCATACTTATTCTGCCTAGTGTTAATAAGTAAGTCAGTTAAGGAATCCAGTCCCAAGAAGCATCATGACTCCATATGGAGCGATGGCTTTTTAAAGGGAATATACAGAAAAGGCACTATTGTTGAGATAATAAGTTAACTAACATCATTGTTAGTTGCTCACTGAAAGGGTAGAAGAGATTTTTTTCTTCTACTTATTAAACATCCAAATACAAATTGACTTTTTTTTTTTTTTTTGCATGGGGTACTTGGAATTATCTAGAGCTTCTTTCTGTTTCAGCCCCATCAGTATTTCTGAAAAGTTTGATTCTGGATTCAGTTATCTCCCATCTAAGTCCATCTTGCAGTTATTTATAATTACTGTTCAGGGCTGGACTGCCGGTCTCACTTAAAACACCTTCAAAGAAGCAGTCGTTTTTAGCTGTCCTTTGCAAGAGCTAATTCTACCTTGGAACTTGGCTTTCATATTGAATTCACTTGCTGTTTTTCCTATTTTATACAATCCTTTTGTGCAGATCTGACATCCCTGTCCTTTGCTCTTCATGGTAGCATTTACCTTTGACAGGAGGATCTCCTAATGCCATACAGTTTCTGTTTAGTCTCCTGCTAACACCTTTATTTTATTTATTTATTTGAATTTGTTTACTGGGGTAGAACACTGATCAAATCTGAACTATTTCATTCTCAGCCTGAGGTGAAAAACCGACCAGAAGTCAGTTTTATGCCTGAAGTTGTCTTAAATACCATCTTGAACCAAGTTATTAATCTTTCATTATCCTTTACTGATACTAACCAAAGAGAATACCTTCTCCATTGGATGGACATGCACCATTAGCTCTGGTTCTACACTGACCAAACCAAAGACATCTACAAGAATGACAACATTTTTGTATCCTTTGCCAGAGGTATAATACAGGAGAGCATATCCAAACTCACACTGTTTAGGTGGTTTATCTAGCAGAATATAATGGGTTTTTCACTTTGTACATAAATGACCTTTCCATTAAAGCGCTACTGACTTCCACAACATTTTACATAATACATCTTTAGATTGTATCTCTTCAGGAGCTGCTTGATCTTTCCCAGTATACTTTCACATGATCACATGCCATTAGCTTGCCTTATTTGGGGGTCACTGTAATCTAGTGGAATTTCCTAACAGGATTTTCACTAAGGGGAAACTTTTTAGGCACTCTGCCATGTTGAGGAGGATGGAGTACTGCTTAGTAGATCAAAAGTTAGATATTCACCTTTTTCAGATCTATCATTATGGTAAATCTGTCCTTTGTAAAATTCACTTCTCTTCCCCTCCTTCGGCGTAGCTAATATGGGATTCTCCTTTCTTCGTTTCTTTTGCTAACTGTTTTTTGCTTTTCCGTGCTGATGTGGATGATCTGGAGAGATGAGGAACCAGTGGAACATGCTGAGAAGTGAGGAGGATTCTACGTAGCCTGGGAGATGTACCTGCAGAACACTCATTACTCCTGCAAAATCCATTATATTAACTAAGATGGATCTACTGTGTCAGACCTTTTTAATCTAATAAGAGTGGGTCCACCCTTTGTTGCTGCTAGAACTAATGCCATAGGCCTTAGGATCAGTCAATAAAGCAAACACTCTTAGGATGCCAAGTTCCTACCTCATCCCGTAATGCACTACTCTGATCTGTCTCTCCATATGTCTTCAAGTTCATATGGTTCATTTGTATTTACTAAGGTTGCAGACCAGAGAGCCAAGACGGTGCATAGTCCATATTCTGAGTTGCCCTGAAAGCACTGTCTGGTTAAGTGATTTGCTCAAGGTCTCACCCTAGGCAAATGAGGGCTGAGGGAATTAAACCCCATACCACAGTAACTACAACTCACAGCATTAACCCTCTGCACCAACTGCCAGACTAGATCTTCACTGTCACCCAGAGCTCAAACAACTTAAATGGCTCTATCCTGCCCCTTCCCCCTCCCCAACTTTTAAGGAAGGTTGGAATTGTATTGTCACATTTCATATCTCCTTATATTAATATTCCTTATACATCTTTTGTCTGTTTGTCAGTAATTCGTCCTGTTAAAGTTTTCCCTCCGATGCTTTGGACCCAGTCCATATTCAGCAGTGCTGCCATTTTAGTTAAAATGACTACATAGAATTAAAGAAAGAAATGAAACTTGTTCAAAGCACTCTATAGTGGTTCCCTTAATTTAGGAAGTGTGTTCATTTTTATTATAGTAGTTTTTGGGTGGTTGTTGCCATTTAAAAATGCAGGAAGGCTTTCATAAGTGTGCCTGTAGGAAGAAATGTCTTCCTCAGGGCAAGCCCATTTACTGTTTCACTTGCTTGTAGGAGAATGTTACTACCTCATAGTGTAAAGTCCCCCCCCCCCCAAGATTTCCTCCTCCACTGGTGAGACCAGTGGGAGTTAGCTTATATAAAAAAGCTTTGTGTAGGTGGCTTCTCTTTCCAAATATTTTGCTGTGTCCAGTTTTTCCTTCTCAGTCTTCAGGTTTTCCATATCTACAACCTCAAATTCTTCAAAAGGATTATCTACTCAGATTTAAAAAGAAGCACACACTTCCAAAGCACTCAGGAGTCTCTTTTCTGCTAATTAATGTCACTTCCAAAATGTTTGCGATTGAAAAAGGTTCTATTGAAAGTATCTAATAAAACTGTTTCTTCCCTAACCATAGAGTCAGTCAGCAGCATGTATTATTGTTGATGAATTTAGTGCAGGGTAAAGTGGGCATTATTAACTCTACATCCCTGATACTGAAACCTTCAGCACTAAGGTAGAGCCCTGTTCCAGTGGTCCTTGAACTTAGACAAGTTTGTGGAGGCCTTCTGTTAGAATTCAATAAAAGCTTTTTGGTGCTCTTTCCCATTCCACATCCTTTGTAAGCTGTGGAGAATCAATCTGTGGTTTCTCTACACAGCCTAGGGTGCCAAAGTTTTCCTCGCACTCCACGTTTATGGCCGTGGCCCTAACGATGCCCGTATCAACCAGCTTGGCATTAGTGTCAGTGACACAACTTGTATTAGTTACTGAGACCTTTACATCTCTCTACATTGATGGCCTTGGCACTATTATTATCAGTCTTATACCTGCCACCTGTGTCAGTGATCTGGACACCTAACTGTCTGTCTCTGTTATGGTTTTGGGATTGGTGCTTCAGTTCAAGCCATTAGAGCTGACATCAACTTCTGTACCTTTTACCCCAATGTCTGCCGTCTAAACGCATGAGTGTTTCAGTACAGTTCACCACAGTTTTCAGCACTGCAGTCTATTGTTGCCAGCAATCATGATTGCTCTGGTACCCCTGTAAGTCATAGCCATCATTCCTGCCTGCAATGGAAAGTCCTGTTAATGATTCTGAGACCTCCACCCTCTTTCAAGCTATCCTACAAGTTAAAAAGACTAAGCCTCTTCTGCAACTCTGTAAGTCCATTTGAGCCCCAAAAAGATAGTTTCATAGGCTAGTACTAAGCTAACTGCTCTTGTTGACCATTTTAAGCTTAGCCAATTATCCCATTTGGTGCTTAAACTTAATTTAATCCCATTAGGGTTTAGATTCCCCTAATCCTTTCTAAGCTCTATATTTTACTACTCTAGTGATAATTACTAGATCAAAACATAGATATTTGGAGGAGACATGCATTAGGATAAAGTATTTAGGAGTTGCCTCTGTCCATTAGTAGTATGGGGGAGAGTCCAGGGGTAATTTCCTCCAGGGATAATATCCTATTTCCCATTAATTGAACCAAGTTATCCTTGAATGTAGTCATGTATGAGCTTTCTTTTACGTGGATGGCAAGTCTGTCACAGAGATGTGGTATACATTGCAAGATATACCTGTCCCTGTAAATCATTCTTTTGATGTTGCAGAAGAGGTTTAGGTCACTGGATTGAGTATTTCTGATATAATTTGACTTGTGGATGTAAAGTAAATCCATCATTATTGGATTGGAGGATGCTTTGTATGCTAGACACATGTCACCTCTTATCTTGTCTCTGTAAGAGACAACTGCACTATAGTTCCCCTTCTTAAAAAACATGCTCTCAATTTATAAATATTACTTTTAACTAAACATATGTTGCTGCTCTACATGTTTTTCTATAATAGAATTGATGTTATGCCTTATTTTGATTATAGGATGTATTATTTTTATGCTTGATTCAATTTATTCAGAACTGTTCATATGCTTTTCATATCCTTTAAGTGCTTCCGCACTTTAATTATCTAAATTAGTAACAGATTGTTATATAAAGGTTCTAGCCACTAGTGGTAATTGTTCTGATGAAGTCTCTTACAGTTTGAAATGAAAGCGCTTAAACTTTCGTATGTTTTATGTTAATAAATAGTTTTTATTTTTACTTTTTTTTTTTTTATTTTGTGAATTCCTGTTTACTGGATATTACTGGCATTCGTACAGGACTTAACAAATTTGTGTGGGGTCAGTTACTTGCTCAGGGTGGCTTTTTATGTTTTATGACAGTTTTGTTTGAGCAATCTCTGGTTGACACACTGCTATCTGTATTAAATCTGTAAGATCAGCAGGCTTGTTTCTTACTCAGAAGACTTTTTATAGGCATTACATTTTTTCCAAAGGATTTCTGAACTTCAAGCTGTTTCTTCTTAACCACTTTTTTGTATTTTTTCATTAACTTTTTTTTCTGTTAGGACTAATCCTAACTTTATGCCTATGGTTGCAAAAGAGTCAGATTTAAATTAACAGATTAATTTACCTATATTATGTTCTTCATATTCCTGAGGAGTAACTGCTACACTGGATGGATGCTCAGGGTAAGTTGAAATATTATGTGGACAGAACCAAGCCCATATGCAAAGACACCCAGATAGTTTAATTTTCTTCTATAAGACTGTCCCATTAAGTGTCTGAAGTTACCATTGTTAGCTGGCTCTCAGGTTGTATTAGATTTTCTTGTCTTAGTTACAATGACCCTTGGCCACTGATCACCAAGATTCATTTGAGCAGATGTTTTGCTACCTTGGTAACCTCTTTCAAAAATGCAGTTGTTGATGTTTGTACAACAATTACATGGTCTTTTCTTAATATCTTTACAAAACATCACAAGCTGAATCTCATTTTGAGTCCACATTTTCTTTTTGGTCTAATATTATTAAGATTATGTTCTTCCAAGGGATGTACCCAAGTAGGAAAAGTTTGGGATGCTATGCTACAAGCTGCTAAGGATGGACCTGCTTTTATCAAACATGAAGGCTATATACTTACCATAAAGCTAAATCTGTTAGAGTAAGTCCATCCCTGGCAATGGCCCTGCACGTTGTTCACCGCACTGGTGAAAAAAATCTTATGCATCTTATTTCCCCAAAGTAGCTAACCTCAGATGTCAAGAGGGTGAGTTATAAGTGCATTATGAAATGGGGAGACACTTAGCGGCTTGGGAATATTTGGGATGCCAAGGGGGCCTAATCCCTATGGCATTAGTCCTACAAATTATTAAAGTGGAGCTGCTGTTATACCTTAGTTTCATGTTATGTACGTGGAGCTGCTGTTATACCTTAGTTTCATGTTATGTACATAAATGAAAGTTATCTACATACCATAATGACCTGTAGGACTGGATCTATCATCCACAATCTCTAGGAATAAGGCTGCAGGCATTTGGGTCACCTAGCACACAAGCTGTTTCACTCCGCCCTATGCTGTAATACACCAGTGAAGCTTCACTGTCTACATCTAAGGTAGCTATGCAGAGACCAACCACAAGCCAGGAGATCTGAGATGAAGGCAGTCAAGGTGGTAGAGGGAGAAATAGGTCATTATGGAACATGGGGCCCATCATTCAGATCTATCACATAACTTTCATATCTGACAAGTTGTTCCTGATGGGAGGTCCAAGGCCAATATACCCCTGAGTACAGCAGCCCCAAAGGATGCTCTGGACTTGGCATCTAGGTCAGACTTAATGCTTTGCAAAATATTCAAGGCTGACCAAGTAGTACCTGAACATATATATATATATATATATATATATATATATATATATATATATATATATATATATATATTTATATTTATATATATTCTTTGTGTATTGGTCAGTTTCTTAAGGAAGTGTAAGTAACAAACCCTTGAAAATGGATGTGATATTCTTACTGTATACAATACCAGATCATACAGTTTTTATGCAAAACATGTTTCATACTTACTTTGTTAAGGATGGCCCCTTGACATTTTTCTTAGAACTGAAAACTCTTCCCTGTATCCCTCCACATATTTCAGGTACTTCATTTCTATTGCCTCTAGCTTCCTCAACAGCTGTGCCTTTACTGCCCAGGTTTCTGTACTATACAGTTGTCCTTGTCACACCACTGTTTGTACACTTTACTTTTTTAGCTTTTTTGGCATTTGTTTGACACACACTACCCCTGACGCCATGTGCCAGATAGCTGCTGCCCCCCTGATTATAGCTTTGACCTCATCATTCAGACTTCCCTTCTCCTCAAACCACCCCTCCCAGATACTTGAAGCTGCTGACCTGTTCCACTATTTTCCCTTCTATCTCAGTTTTCAGCTTCTTCTGATTTCCCCATTTGCTGCCACGACAGGTGCCTTCAGTTTTGAACTCCATTCCCCTGTCCTGTTTAGAGTCTGCTTGTGATGCCACATTGTCTGCATAAAATAACTTTATCTGTCCCCTCTGACCTGTTTGCTACTGTAGTCCATCACAAGTATGAACAACAGTAGATACGAACCTTCATGCATATCCACCCTCAATGGCAATACCTCTGTGAGTCCAAACACTGTTCATACTTGTATCATCGGGTCATTTTACGTAGTCTACACTGATTCTACCAATGTTTCCAGGATTTTTGACTGTTGTAGACCTATCCAAATCAGCTTCCTAGGGCCTTTGTCATATACTTTCCCTAAATCTGGGAATGTCCAGTTGGATTCTCACTTCATTTGTAGGTTTTTATACTTATCTATTTTATTCCAAACATTGGGTCAATTCTACTAAATCCTGAACTGTATCTGAGCTGCTTATCTCCCATCTTGCTGTCCACTACTTTGCATATTAATTTATCAATCACCTTCTCCAGAACGTACGTGTAACATTAAAGGAGTTCAATATCTCTATACTGCCTAAAGTTATGATTGTCCCCTTTGTTCTTGACAGTGGCACTAGAATGCCTATTGTCCAGCCATCTGGGGTACTCCTTCTCTCCATACGGCCATGCATACCTTCTGGAGGCATTTCTCCTCCAACTCATCCAACATCTTTATCACCTCTACCATGACCTGATCTGAGCCTGCTGCTTCCTTTCCCTGACATTGTTACATTGTTTCCTTAGTGCTGTTCTTTTTCTATAGTGGGCTCTTCATCCTCTTTTGTCATAGGTTGTGCAGTTTCAGTGGGGTTTTCTTAATTCAAAAGCTGTTGGAAGTACTCCTTTCATCTGCTTTTGATGTCCTGTGGACTCCTGAGAAGGTTGTTGCTGGCACCCCTTATGTAGGCTGTCTGATGATTATTTTGATCTTTCTGCCTTTGCCTTGTAACTTGATGAAGTTTATTGTGCCATCTCCTGAGTAACTAAACCCGAGTGTTGCCCTTCCCTGAAAAGTATCATTGAACTTTACGTCCCATCCAAAAATCTACGCTCTAACAACAAACACCTACTTAACGTATCAAAACCTAGTAAAAGAGCAGGTAGCTGCCTCTATTCCTCTGCCTCTAAAATGTATATGACTTTGTTTTGTGGCATATCTAGAGCTCGTTACAGGATAAAGTTCATATCTGTGTAAACCATGTGTGAAACTCTCAGTTGCCTATCATGTTCTATAAATGTTTGTAACCTTACTGAAGACTGTGAACTATGTTAATTTGTAAATGTTACTAATGTAATGTAATCTAGTAACTTGGAGCTTTTCTCCCTGGGCCTCCACTGAAAATGGACATATATCCAGTCAGACCATCCCGGTAAACAAATGTAAAATAAATAAAATAAAATAAATAAATTCCCATTCCATAACTAAGCTGTGGAACGGCCTCCCATCATCAGTTACAGAATTAGACATAATCTCCTTTAAAAGAAAACTAAAACATGCAACACATAACCACAGCCTCCTTAATCTAGCAATGCTGTTTCACATAGCAAATATACTTATGTATATGTTATGCTGTTACACCATATAAGTTATCCCTAATCTTTAGTATCCTAGTCCACACATCAATACAACCATCTTAACACATTTTCTCTTCTCTGTCACTTTCTACTTTTAATACCACCATTAAATACATGCCTCCTATAATCTACTTATTCCCACTACCTAGCTATAAGATTCTAACTACATCTGTCTTACCTTTAAGTTTAACTCTCTAATTCTATCTTTCCCTTTTCCTACTCCCCCCCCCCAAAAAAAAAACATTGAGCTGTATTGTTAAATATTTCTAACTCTTTAATTTTCCTACATGCTAATGTTCCATTGTTACTGTAGTGTGCCTTTTTACAACATATTTACTGTTTAGATAGTTTTCTGTATCATTTCACTTGCTTTACAATTATAATTTTGTTTCCTTACAAATTCATGTAATGATTTTCATGTAACTTGGAGCTTGTCTCCCTGGGCCTCCACTGAAAATGGGTCTCAAGCCCAGGAGACTTTCCCAGTCAACAAATGTCAATAAATAAATAAATGATAGAGTGCCTCTGATACCTTTTCCTTTGCTACTATGACTGCTCTCTTAGCCTTTTTGATAGACATCCAGTATTCCTTTTTAGCCTGTCAGTGTTTTCTATCTCCCATATTTTTCTGCACTCCTTTTTAATAACTTCATAAACTTCTCTATTCTATCACCAGCTTTCCTTATTTACCCCACCCATATGGACACAGGCAGTCCTCATTACCTGTTTTGTCTGTCACAATATAAACATTCAGAGACCCATTATCAACATCAACTCATATTGTCCTGTTTTATGTAGTGGGTCCTGCAACTGCTGCATGAATACACTCCTTCTTCCTCACTATCAAAACCCTGCTGTGGTCCATAGGCTGAGATCATATGAATATTGTCCTATCCTTACACTGCAGCCTGATTGCCAAGAGTCTATCAATAATTTTGGTAATATCTCTGTTTTCAGAACACTATCTCTCACCACAATTCCCACACTATTTCTAGTCTGTGCTCCCCCTGAATAGTAGATTCTGCATGTCAACCAAGTGGCTTTGCTGCAACACCCTTCCATCTTTTCTCCTGGATACACAGGATACCCACTCTCCTGCTTAATATCATGTTATTCACCTGCCATGCTGCAGAGCAGAACAATGCAGTTACAAAGCCAACTAGCCAAGGTGTGAATGAAAACTTTTTGATTCAGTGATTTGTAATTCTTGGAAACAACTGGGAATGTATCTTGACAACTTAGTCCTGTCCAAAAAATATCTTAATTGCCTGTGAGCATCCATGTACTGTATGAGGTACTGCCTGTGGTTACAGTAATGAGGAAAAGGGGATGAGTGGCCTGGCTAAAAATGACCTCCATCTTACTTGGGCTTGGAAAAAATGCAAACTAAACAATTCCAGCCATCTACATTGGTATAGTATGCATGCATGGACACTGATCCAGCCATGTAGGCTGAAAGTGCCAAATAGAATCACCTGACGTTCTCTTACCTTGAAGGCTCTTACTGTAAATGGAATGGTCATAAGACAGAGCCTTGGCATAGAGGGATAAAACCCTGACTATGGACCATGCAACCCGGGTTTGATTAGTGACTCAGGTGTCTGATGTGCTTGGAGAGAGGATAGACATGCCCATTCTGGGAGGTGAGGGTGAATGAGTGGGGATTTTTTGTGACAATCCCTGGTGAAGGCTGGGATATAGCTGTGAGGGGGCATGATCCAAGGAAGATAAGGGCGATGGACTTGGCTGGGTTTCTGCAATGGAGGGGCAATATAACGAGATGTCCCCATTGCACACCTGCCCTTTAGACATAGCCATATAATGTTGCAAGGGAGGGGCTGAGCCATTTAAGAAAAGAACTACCCAAGCTGAAGGTGACAGTGAGAGCCCTCAGGAGGTCCTTAGGGTCCACGCTGTCCCCCCACTTAATCAAAGAAGGAAGGGTATAAATAAGGAGCTGTCAGACTTGAAAAAGGACACAAGGCACTGGGGTAGATGCCATAGGATGATGCAGGCATGCAAAAACTGCACCAAAACAAAAACTAGATGGAAAAGTCATCCACTGTAATATTCAATAATGTGTTGTTACTTACCTCCACCTGTACAGTGCTTCTATTTCTGGTAATATATGCATGCACCTGTGCAGTGCTTCTGCTTCTGGTAATATAGTCATGCACCTGTACAGTGCTTCTGCTTCTGGTAATATATTCATGTACCTGTGCAGTTATTTTGCTTCTGGTAATATATTCATGCACCTGTGCAGTGTTTCTGCTTCTGGTAATTGATTCATGCACCTGTGCAGTGTTTCTGCTTCTAGTAATATATTCATGCACTCGTGCAGTGTTTCTGCTTCTAGTAATATATTCATGCACTCGTGCAGTGTTTCTGCTTCTGGTAATATATTCATGCACCTGCAGTGCTTCTGCTTCTGGTAATATATTCATGTACCTGTGCAGTGCTTTTGTTTCAGGTAATATATTCATGCACCTGTACAGTACTTCTACTTGTGGTAATATAGTCATGTACCTGTGCACTGCAACTGTTTCTGGTTATATATTCATGCACCCATGCAGTGCTTCTGCTTCTGGTAATATATTCATGCACCTGTGCAGTGCTTCTGGTAATAGATTCATGTACCTGTGCAGTGCTTCGGCGTCTGGTAATATATTCATGTACCTGTGCAGTGCTTCTACCAGAAGCAAAAGCACTGCACCCGTGCAGTGCTTCTGCTTCTGGTAATATATTCATGCACCTGTACAGTATTTCTGCTTCTAGTAATATATTCATGCACCCGTGCAGTGCTTCTGCTTCTGGTAATATATTCATGCACCTGTGCAGTGCTTCTGCTTCTGGTAATATATTCATGTACCTGTGCACTGCTTCTGGTAATATATTCATGCACCTGTGCAGTGCTTCTGATTCTGGAAATATATTCATGTACCTGTGCAGTGCTTCTGTTTCTGGTAATATATTCATGCACCCATGCAGTGCTTCTGCTTCTGGTAATATATTCATGCACCCATGCAGTGCTTCTGCTTCTGGTAATATATTCATGTACCTGTGCAGTGCTTCTGTTTCTGGTAATATATTCATGCACCTGTACAATGCTTCTGCTTCTGGTAATATATTCATGTACCTGTGCAGTGCTTCTGTTTCTGGTAATATATTCATGCACCTGTACAATGCTTCTGCTTCTGGTAATATATTCATGTACCTGTGCAGTGCTTCTGTTTCTGGCAGTATATTCATGCACCTGTACAATTCTTCTGTTTCTGATTATATATTCATGCATCTGTACAGTGCTTATGCTTCTGGCAATATATTCATGCACCTGTACAGTGTTTCTGCTTTTAGTAATATATTCATGCACCCATGCAGTGCTTCTGCTTCTGGTAATATGTTCATGTACCTGTGCAGTACTTCTGCTTCTGGTAATATATTCATGCACCAGTACAGTGCTTCTGCTTCTGGTAATATATTCATGTACCTGTGCAGTGCTTCTGTTTCTGGTAATATATTCATGCACCTGTGCACGGCTTCTGCTTCTGGTAATATATTCATGCATCTGTACAGTGCTTCTACTTCTGGTAATATATTCATGCACCTGTACAGTGTTTCTGCTTCTAGTAATATATTCATGCACCCATGCAGTGCTTCTGGTGATATATTCATGTACCTGTGCAGTGCTTCTGCTTCTGGTAATATATTCATGCACCTGTACAGTGCTTCTGCTTCTGGTAATATATTCATGCAGCTGTCCAGTGTTTCTCTTAATATATTCATGCACATGTGCAGGGTTTCTGCTTTTGGCAATATATTCATGCACCCGTGCAGTGCTTCTGCTTCTGGTAATAGATTCATGCATCTCTGCAGTGCTTCTGCTTCTGGTAATATATTCATGCATGTGTGCAGTGCTTCTGTTTCTGGTTATATATTCATGCAGCTGTCTAGTGCTTCTGCTAATATATTAATGCACATGTGCAGTGCTTCTGCTTTTGGTAATAGATTCATGCACCTGTGCAGTGCTTCTGGTAATATATTCATGCACATGTACAGTGCTTCTGGTGATATATTCAAGCACCTGTACAGTGCTTCTGCTTCTGGTAATATATTCATGCACCTATGCAGTGCTTCTGTTTCTGGTAATATATTCATGCACCTGTGCAGCTCTTCTACTTCTGGTAATAGATTTATGCACCTGTGCATTGCTTCTGCTTCTGGTAATATATTCATGTACCCGTACAATGCTTCTGTTTCTGATAATATATTCATGCACCTGTGCAGTGCTTCTGTTTCTGGCAATATATGCATGCACCTGTGCAGTGCTTTTGCTTTTTTAATATATTCATGCACATGTACAGTGCTTCTGTTTCTGATAATATAATCATGCACCTGTACAGTGCTTCTGCTTCTGGTAATATATTCATGTACCTGTGCAGTGCTTCTGCTTCTGTTAATATATTCATTCACCTGTGCAGTGCTTCTGGTAATAGATTCATGCACCAGTGCAGTGCTTCTGTTTCTGGTAATAGATTCATTCACCTGTACAGTGCTTCTGCTTCTGGTAATATAGTCAGGCACCTGTACAGTGCTTCTGCTTCTGGTAATATATTCATGTACCTGTGCAGTGCTTCTGTTTCCAGTAATATATGCATGCACCTGTGCAGTGCTTCTGCTTCTGGTAATATATTCATGCACCTTTGCAGTGCTTCTGCTAATAGATTCATGCACCTGTGCAGTGTTTCTGCTTCTAGTAATATATTCATGCACCTGTGCAGTGCTTCTGCTTCTGGTAATATGTTCATGTACTTGTGCAGTGCTTCTGTTTCAGGTAATATATTCATGCACCTGTACAGTACTTCTGCTTGTGGTAATATAGTCATGTACCTGTGCACTGCAACTGTTTATGGTAATATATTCATGCACCCGTGCAGTGATTCTGCTTCTGGTAATATATTCATGCACCTGTGCAGTGCTTCTGCTTCTGGTAATATATTAATGTACCTGTGCACTGTTTCTGCTTCTGGTAATATATTTATGCACCCGTGCAGTGCTTCTGCGTCTGGTAATATATTCATGCACCTGTGCAGTGCTTCTGCTTCTGGTAATATATTCATGCACCTGTGCAGTGCTTCTGATTCTGGAAATATATTCATGTACCTGTGCAGTGTTTCTGTTTCTGGTAATATATTCATGCACCCATGCAGGGCTTCTGCTTCTGGTAATGTAGTCATGCACCTGTGCAGTGCTTCTGCTTCTGGTAATATATTCATGCACCTGTACAGTGCTTCTGGTAATATATTCATGTACTTGTGCAGTGCTTCTGTTTCTGGTAATATATTCATGCAGCTGTCCAGTGTTTCTCCTAATATATTCATGCACATGTGCAGGGTTTCTGCATTTGGCAATATATTCATGCACCCGTGCAGTGCTTCTGCTTCTGGTAATAGATTCATGCACCTGTGCAGTGCTTCTGTTTCTGGTTATATATTCATGCAGCTGTCCAGTGCGTCTGGTAATATATTCATGCACCTGTGCAGTGCTTCTGGTAATATATTCAAGCACCTGTACAGTGCTTCTGATTCTGGTAATATATTCATGCACCTATGCAGTACTTCTGTTTCTGGTAATATATTCATGCACCTGTGCAGCTCTTCTACTTCTTGTAATAGATTTATGCACCTGTGCAGTGCTTCTGCTTCTGGTAATATATTCATGTACCCGTACAATGCTTCTGTTTCTGATAATATATTCATGCACCTGTGCAGTGCTTCTGTTTCTGGCAATATATACATGCACCTGTGCAGTGCTTTTGCTTTTTTTAATATATTCATGCACATGTACAGTGCTTCTTTTTCTGGTAATATAATCATGCACTTGTACAGTGCTTCTGCTTCTGGTAATATATTCATGCACATGTGCAGTGCTTCTGCTTTTGGTAATATATTAATGTACCTGTACAGTGCTTCTGCTTCTGGTAATATATTCATGCACCTGTGCAGTGCTTCTGGTAATAGATTCATGCACCAGTGCAGTGCTTCTGCTTCTGGTAATAGATTCATGCACCTGTACAGTGCTTCTGCTTCTGGTAATATATTCATATACCTGTACAGTGCTTCTGCTTCTGGTAATATATTCATGCACCTGTGCAGTGCTTCTGTTTCTGGTAATATAATTATCCAGCTGTGCATTACTTCTGGTAATATATTCATGCAACTGTACAGTGCTTCTGCTTCTGGTAATATAGTCATGCACCTGTACAGTGCTTCTGCTTCTGATAATATATTCATGTACCTGTGCAGTTCTTTTGCTTCTGGTAATATATTCATGCACCTGTGCAGTGCTTCTGCTTCTGGTAATATATTCATGCACATTTGCAGTGCTTCTGCTTCTGGTAATAGATTCATGCACCTGTGCAGTGTTTCTGCTTCTAGTAATATATTCATGCACCTGTGCAGTGCTTCTGCTTCTGGTAATATATTCATGTACCTGTGCAGTGCTTCTGTTTCAGGTAATATATTCATGCACCTGTAGAGTACTTCTGCTTGTAATACAGTCATGTACCTGTGCACTGCAACTGTTTCTGGTAATATATTCATGCACCCATGCAGTGCTTCTGCTTCTGGTAATATATTCATGCACCTGTGCAGTGCTTCTGGTAATAGATTCATGTACCTGTGCAGTGCTTCTGCTTCTGGTAATATATTCATGTACCTGTGCAGTGCTTCTGCTTCTGGTAATATTTTCTTGCACCTGTGCAGTGCTTCTGCTTCTGGTAATAGATTCATGCACCTGTGCAGTGCTTCTGTTTCTGGTAATATATTCATGCACCTGTACAGTATTTCTGCTTCTAGTAATATATTCATGCACCCGTGCAGTGCTTTTGCTTCTGGTAATATATTCATGCACCTGTGCAGTGCTTCTGGTAATATATTCATGTACCTGTGCACTGCGTCTGCTTCTGGTAATATATTCATGCACCTGTGCAGTGCTTCTGATTCTGGAAATATATTCATGTACCTGTGCAGTCCTTCTGTGTCTGGTAATATATTCATGCACCCATGCAGTGCTTCTGCTTCTGGTAATATAGTCTTGCACCTGTGCAGTGTTTCTGCTTCTGGTAATGTATTCATACACATGTGCAGTGCTTCTGCTTCTGGTAATATATTCATGCACCTATGCAGTGCTTCTGCTTCTGGTAATATATTCATGTACCTGTGCAGTGCTTCTGTTTCTGGCAATATATTCATGCACCTATGCAGTGCTTCTGTTTTTGGTAATATATTCATGCATCTGTACAGTGCTTTTGCTTTTGGTATTAGATTCATGCACCTTTGCAGTGCTTCTGATTTTGGTAATATATTCATGCATCTGTACAGTGCTTCTGCTTCTGGTAATATATTCATGCACCTGTACAGTGTTTCTGCTTTTAGTAATATATTCATGCACCCATGCAGTGTTTCTGCTTTTAGTAATATATTCATGCACCCATGCAGTGCTTCTGCTTCTGGTAATATATTCATGTACCTGTGCAGTGCTTCTGCTTCTGGTAATATATTCATGCACCTGTACAGTGCTTCTGCTTCTGGTAATATATTCATGTACCTGTGCAGTGCTTCTGTTTCTGGTAATATATTTGTGCACCTGTACAGTGTTTCTGCTTCTAGTAATATATTCATGCACCCATGCAGTGCTTCTGGTGATATATTCATGTACCTGTGCAGTGCTTCCGCTTCTGGTAATATATTCATGCACCTGTATAGTGCTTCTGCTTCTGGTAATATATTCATGTACCTATGCAGTGCTTCTGTTTCTGGTAATATATTCATGCAGCTGTCCAGAGCTTCTCCTAATATATTCATGCACATGTGCAGGGTTTCTGCTTTTGGCAATATATTCATGCACCCGTGCAGTGCTTCTGCTTCTGGTAATAGATTCATGCATCTGTGCAGTGCTTCTGCTTCTGGTAATGTATTCATGCACCTGTGCAGTGCTTCTGTTTCTGGTTATATATTCATGCAGCTGTCCAGTGCTTCTGCTAATATATTCATGCACATGTGCAGTGCTTCTGCTTTTGGTAATAGATTCATGCACCTGTGCAGTGCTTCTGGTAATATATTCATGCACCTGTACAGTGCTTCTGGTAATATATTCAAGCACCTGTACAGTGCTTCTGCTTCTGGTAATATATTCATTCACCTATGCAGTGCTTCTGTTTCTGGTAATATATTCATGCACCTGTGCAGTGCTTCTGTTTCTGGCAATATATACATGCACGTGTGCAGTAATTTTGCTTTTTTTAATATATTCATGCACATGTACAGTGCTTCTGTTTCTGGTAATATAATCATGCACCTGTGCATTGCTTCTATTTCTGATAATATATTCATGCACTTGTACAGTGCTTCTGCTTCTGGTAATATATCCATGCACCTGTGCAGTGCTTCTGCTTTTGATAATATATTCATGCACCTGTGTAGTGCTTCTGTTTCTGGTAATATATTCATGTACCTGTGCAGTGCTTCTGCTAATATATTCATTCACCTGTGCAGTGCTTCTGGTAATAGATTCATGCACCCGTGCAGTGCTTCTGCTTCTGGTAATAGATTCATGCACCTGTACAGATTCATGCTCCTGTGCAGTGCTTCTGCTTCTGGTAATATATTCATGTACCTGTGCAGTGCTTCTGCTTCTGTTAATATATTCATTCACCTGTGCAGTGCTTCTGGTAATATATTCTTGCACCTGTGCAGTGCTTCTGTTTCTGGATATATATTCATGCAGCTGTCCAGTGCTTCTGCTAATGTATTCATGCACATGTGCAATGCTTCTGCTTTTGGTAATATATTCATGCACCCATGCAGTGCTTCTGCTTCTGGTAAAAGATTCATGCACCTGTGCAGTGCTTCTGCTTCTGGTAATATATTCAAGCATCTGTACAGCGGTTCTGCTTTGGGTAATATATTCACACACCTGTGCAGTGCTTCTGCTTCTGGTAATAGATTCATGCACCTGTGCAGTGCTTCTGCTTCTGGTAATAGATTCATGCACCTGTGCAGTGCTTCTGTTTCTGGTAATATATTCATGCACCTGTGCAGCGCTTCTGCTTCTGGTAATAGATTCATGCACCTGTGCAGTGCTTCTGCTTCTGGTAATATATTCATGTACCTGTACAGTGCTTCTGTTTCTGGTAATATATTCATGCACATGTGCAGTGCTTCTGTTTCTGGTAATCTATGCATGTACTTGTGCAGTGCTTCTGCTTCTGGTAATATATTCATTCACCTGTGCAGTGCTTCTGGTAATAGATGCATGCACCTGCACAGTGCATCTGCTTCTGGTAATATATTCATGCACCTGTACAGTGCTTCTGCTTCTGGTAATATATTCATGTACCTGTGCAGTGCTTCTGTTTCTGGTAATATATTCATGCACCTGTACAGTGCTTCTGCTTCTGGTAATAAATTCATGCACCTTCACAGTGCTTCTGCTTCTGGTAATATATTCATGCACTGCATCAAGAATATGATGGGTTTCTGGAACAGTTCTTTCCTACTAAATGTTGCTGATGTTACGTCACCCTAAAAAGAAAGTGAACAGAATTTATGTGGCAAAATAATATGCCAATCAATACTGACTGCTCTGTCCGTACATAACAGTTCACTGAAAATGCTCTTATGTGTACATAAGGGTTCACTGAAGACGATAGTCATTGCCTCAGTCATGGTTTCTGTAGGAACCTGCTAATGCAAGGAGCAATTTAGGCTTAAATGAAGCAGCTGTAGCTTTACCTGTGCACAGTTTTCCTTTATTGGAGAGTGCGTGCATACCTCAGTTCAAAAAACTTAAAGGGGAGCAGAATTGAACGGCTGAACAAGTGCAAATGTTAATTAACATAATGAGTAGTCTACAGAATGTATTTCCATAAGTTGGTTGTAAAACTTGCTTACCCACCAACAACATTGTTTGAATAAGCTGTTTACCTACACACACACACACACACACACACACACACACACACACACACACACACACACACACACACATTTAATCTCTATACATTCATCTTGTA